>NC_136513.1:71923322-71935822 GCF_053919585.1 Euprymna scolopes | reverse complement strand
TACATATATATATATATGTATACATGCATATGTGTACATATATATGTATGTATACATGCATATGTATATATATATATGTATACATGTATATGTATACATATATATATATGTATACATGTATATGTATACATATATATATACATATATATGTATACATATATGCATACATATATATGTATACATACATATATGCATACATATATGTATGTATACATACATATGTATACATATTTATATATGTATACTTATATATATATGTATACATATATATATGTATACATATATATATATGTATACATATATATATGTATACATATATATATGTATACATATATATATATGTATACATATACATATGTATACATATACATATGTATACATATATATATGTATACATATATATATATGTATGCATATATATGTATGCATATATATATATATGTATGCATATATATGTATGCATATATATATAGATATGTATGCATATATATGTATACATATATATATATGTATGCATATATATGTATACATATATATATATATGTATGCATATATATGTATGCATATATATACACATATATATATGTATGCATATATATGTATGCATATATATACACATATATATATGTATGCATATATATGTATGCATATATATACACATATATATATGTATGCATATATATGTATGCATATATATACACATATATATATGTATGCATATATATACACATATATATATGTATGCATATATATATGTATACATATATATACACATATATATATGTATGCATATATATATGTATGCATATATATGTATACATATACATATATATATATATGTATGCATATATATGTATACATATATATACACATATACATGCATGCATATATATGTATACATATATATATATATATATATGTATACATATATATATATATGTATACATATATATATATATATGTATGCATATATATGTATACATATATATACACATATATATATGTATGCATATATATGTATGCATATATATACTTACATATATATATGTATGCATATATATGTATGCATATATATGTATGCATATATATGTATGTATATCTTTATATACATATATATACATATATACATATATGCATATATATATTCATATTTACATATATATACATATACATATATACATATATTTACATATATATACACATATATACATAGATATACATATATATACACATATATACATATATTCCCTACCACCTATAGCAATGGCCAACGACTCTATATCTGAGAGTAGGTCTCTCAAGCTCCTTGGCCTTACGTTCACAGGAAACATGAGTTGGAACAATTACATCGAGGGCATTGCCAGGGCCGCTGCAAGGAAGGTGGGCTCTCTCTACCGTGCTAGAAAACTTCTAACACCCGAAAGTATCCTGTACCTCTATAAGGCCACTATTCGCCCATGTATGGAGTATTGCTGTCATATTTGGGCCGGTGCATCGGCTACTAGTCTCTCGCTCCTTGACAGGGTTCAAAAGAGAGTCGCAAATCTGATAGGCCCTAAACTGGCATCTAAACTTCAGCCTCTGTCCCATCGTCGAAACGTTGCATCCCTCTGCCTGTTCTACAAGTATTATAATGGTGAATGCTCTGAAGAACTGCAAGCACTATTGCCCCCACGACGTGAACACCCTCGACAGACCCGACAAGCTGCAAAATCCCACCCCCACACTGTAGAGATCCCTAGATGTAAAAGATCTTTCTACTCCAGTAGTTTCTTCCCCCAGAACAGCTAGACTTTGGAATTCCATTCCAGGTCACTGCTTCCCTAACTGTACTGACATGCATAAGTTCAAGTGCAACGTTAACCAACATCTCGCTGCCCTAATCCCTACATAGTACCCCAGTAGATGTTTCCCCTGATAGTAGCCCCCTACACCAAAGTGGCAATGTGCCTTGTTTGGGGTGAAAATGTAATAAAAAAAAAAAATTTAAAAAAAATATACACATATACATACATATATACACACACAGACACATATATATATATATATATGTATATATATATATATATATATATGTGTGTATATATATATATATGTGTACATATGTATATACACATATATATATATACATATATATATACACACACACATATATAAATATATTCTCACAGAGACAGTTTGTCGAAGACAAATGTAAAAGGGATATACAAAATATGTTAATTATCTTAACACAATCGAAATTTATGTGTTGCCGGGGTCAACGAATATATATATATATATATATATATATATATATATATATATATATATATATAGTCAATGAATAATGTACAAGTATGTATGACTTGGTGGATGATTACTTGGAGCTGGATTCTACAAGCAGAAGATGGGGTGGGGATGATGGAAATGCAGTAGAATTTTGAAAAACCATCAAAAGATCGATCAGGCATCATATAATTTCCAGCCTTAAAGCTCCAACCAGGAAATACATTGAACAGTTTTGATGGGGAGTATTTTATCTGTTGGCTGATGTTTCAGGCAAGATAACTTGGATATGATTCAAGAGAGATAACCATAATAATTTTGCTATTACAAATAGATATATGTAGGGTTTTCTTCTTGTGTAAAGAGATCAAACAACGAACATTATTCATGCATAGGCAACTTAAAGCCCGTGGGCCAAATTTAGCCTATGAAGACTTCATGTAGCCTGCAAGGACACTTGATAAGAATGATCTATGAAAGTATAAAAATTTATTTGTCAAAAAAAAAAAAAAAAGTATGCTTCAATTGCCATGTAGGAAAAGGTGGTAGAAATTCATACAGAAGAGGATACAGTAGTCCAGCATCCAAATTTACTACGAATTGTTACAATGTTGGCATCTCTTGGAAGTCTATTCTAACTTGCAAAGATCCTTATTGAGGAAGCATCCCGCCTCTGATCCAATCAGAATTGGCGATGAAATAGCTTCTTGTAGTGTCAGCGTCGCTTCTTTCTGGTGTAGGAATAAATAATAACCTGGTGTATATCACAATGACCATGAGGAGATTGTAGGCCCAAATCAGATTATTACTCAGCACTCAAGAGAGAAAAGGTCAAGTTTCTTGGGTTGGCTTTCATAGGGTAGAGCTGATAGACCTCTGCACAAATCGAGTAGCCAGTCTCTAGAAGTGTAAGCCATTTTGAGTTTCAGAACAGTTTCAGATGGTTCGCTGTTATACACAAGTCCTGGTAGGTGACTTGTTTGTAGTAGACAGTTCCACAGAACAAAATATTCTTACCGTGTCGAAACCCGGGAAAAGAACATGTGAAATTGTTCCAGAAAAGGTTTAATATTTATGAAGCAATTCTGGTTTCTGATTGGTTGGTAGCAGAACGTGAATTAATTTTATTCGTCAGTTCTTAGCAGCATCGTTTATAAATAGAATCGTCCGACTGTGTGGGATCATACCCCATTATAAGTCCAAAATATTGCAACATCCTCCCTATTTTTTATAATGGGGAAGTCCCTTGTGTTTGTTCTGCTCAAAAATAAATATATATTTTTATATTCACTTAGACATAACAAAAATTAGAAATCATTTGGATCTTAGAATTTTAGCATTTAAAAAGACGCCATTTTTAATTGTGTTTAAATGTCAAAAAGGAAAATTACAAAGAGTTTTTTTGTTTTTTTTTAAGCAAAAGTATTAGTTACGCATTAGTAAGTTAAAGTGTTAATACAAATAAAATGGATACAGTTTAACGTCTTGTCCAGGACTATTTTTTTTTTTTTGATATATAGAAATCTATATACTCTGAGCATTACCCCTAGGGTTTTCCGCTGATATTTATGCAAAAAAGTAAGAGCCTTCTCATAAGTGGAACTTCGCTGGTCTGTATTTTTAATATATAGAACTCTATATACATACAGGGCAGTGAAAGAAAAAAAAAAATAATTATTCAGTCGAATTCCCCAACAAGTTTTAAGAAAAAACGTTGTAGCTTTATCCTTGTCGCCGATTTCGTAAATACATCAGCGATATTTTATTCTGATGATATGTAATTCAAAATAATGGATTCCTTTTTTATCTCGTTTTTTATGAAATGGTATTTTATATCTATATGCTTAAATCTTTGGTTGATTATCGTGTTCTGTGCTAAGACTATACTGGCTTGATTATCACAATTAATTACTACGGGGCTTGTAATCAATTCTGGCTCTAAAATAGTCTTCAGGATATTTTTAAGGTAGAGTGCTTCCTGGGTCGTGTGTGTGATCGCGATAAATTCTGCTTCACACGTAGAGAGAGATACAATCTGTTGCTTTTTAGATTTCCATGAAATAATAGGCCCATTTTCTGAGAGTCTGAAACAATATCCAGATACACTCTTGCGATCTTCGTCGTTTGCCCAGTCTGAATCCGAAAAACCTTCTAATTTTAGGGGATTTCTTGATTTTCTAAATACTAACTTCTGTTCTTTAGTTCCTTTTCAATAACATAGGACTTGTTTAGCTCTGTTTAAATCCTTCATTGTCGGTCGTGATAATTTTTGTGACAGTTTTGTTACAGAATAGCATATGTCGGGCCTGGTTGCAGTCATTAAATATATAAGACTACCTATAATTTCGCGATATTGTGTGTCATTTATTATTTCAGATTCTGTGTGTATATTTTTATTAATATCATTTTCGACCGGTTTAGAGCGTTTCTTGCACTCTCCCATTCCAACTTTTAATAGTATTTTGTCGATGTATCTCGATTGAGTCATCGTAACAAGTCCTTTGCTTTGAGTAAATTCTATCCCCAGAAACCAGGATATTTTGCCAAGATCGGTCATTTTGAATCTTTTACTTAATTTGTTCTTAACATCAGTTAACATTATGTCACAATTTGATGCGTCAGTTCTTAGGAGCATCGTTTATAAATAGAATCGTCCGACTGTGTGGGATCATACCCCATTATACCTCCAGTGTGATGGGATGTCTCCTAGCGGCTTCGGCTGCTGGGAGACAGGGTAGTATCAGTCAAGGATTCGTCACTTGACACTCAGTCCAACAGGTGAGGGGCCGGGAATCGGCCCAGCACCTGTTGGACTGAGGTACACCGCCTGGGTAATACCTAGGAGGTCCACCCTCCCAGGCCTTGCCACCGGGCTTTCCGGTGGGGCAAGTTTATTGCTTGCTGCCTGAGGCGCCCCGACCGGGGAATGCCAACGGAGTTACTCAGGCAATTTTTAAAATTGCAGGAGTGCCCCTCCTTTAGGGGAGCCTGCGGGGTTCCCACTTTCCGGCCTTGTGCCACATTTTGCTAAGGTGGGCAGCAAATAAATATCTACCCCATTATAAGTCCAACATATTGCAACACAGTCTTTGCTGGATATCACGTATCACATAGTAAACAGTGGTTTGACGAGGGAGAAATATTTCAAGAGTGAGTTTGCAGGAAGAATGTTGAATGAAAAATAGAGTGCTTCTTGCTTTGCTGGCAGCGTGAATGCAATGTTCAGATTGTTTGATGGACGAATCAACCAAAAGTTTAAGATCTTTTGTCTCTTTCACCTCTTTGCAAATTTGTAGCCATCCAGGTTGATGTTCCATTCACAATAGAAATGGATGCATCTGCAACAGCATTGGCTGCCTACCTTTCTCAGAATGTAGGTCCAGTAACATACTTTTGTAGAACTCTTACACAGCCAGAGTATTTGCACTCAGCAATGGAGCTTGATTCAGCAGCATTTGTAGAATCCATTCGTAAATGGCGTGATCTTTAATCAGCCAACATTTTACTATCGTTACAGACCAACAGGCCACCTCGTACATGTTTAACACACAGACACCAAACCATATCAAAAACGAGAAGCTATTTTGACGAAGATTTGAACTTTTCAACTACTATGATATGATATACAGACCAGGTTCACTTAATAGCTCTGCAGATACTCTTTCATCTTCATGCTCTGCTTTGTGTTCGTTATCATTAAAAGATCTTCATGTGGCACTCTATTATCCACTTGTAGCAAGACTATCATTTTGTAAAACAAAATAATTTACCATTCTCTATGGAAGCCAAAATTCTTGAAGCTTCTGTCTGGTCATTTAATCCATTCTCGATCTCCCTTTGAGCATCTTGCGTTTGATTTCATGGGCCCAAAACCATCAACGAATTCTCTCAAATATCTACTTGTGATAGTAGATGAATACTCGCGTTATCCTTTTGTCTACCCATGTCAGGATATCTGAACAGAAATGGTAATAAAATGTTTCCAAAATCTCTTTACCTTCTTTAGCGTCCCAGATTCAATCCATAGTAACAGAAGGAGTGGAAGAGATTCTCTGGCAACATGGGGTTGTAATTATCCATTCGACACTGTACCATCCTATCGGTAACGGACAATGCGAGAGAACAAATAAAACCATATGGAAGATGATTAAACTTGCACGTAAGACAAGGAAACTCGATGATCATCATTGGCTTTGCACTCAATTAGACCTCTTTTTGCACAGCAACTAATACGACACCACATGAGAGATTATTTGGTTTTCTGATAAGGTTGGGTACTGGATACACCCTGATGTCTCCAATTTCGGCAATAAAGTGCAGAAGCACCCCAGATTTTTATGGGTCGCTATTTTTGCCATAAATTGTTAGGTGAAAGGTTTTTTTTTCAGGAAAACTTGCACTTTTTTTTTTTAAAGAAAGTTGGTAGTAAACGTTTCTTTTTGAAAACAGAATTTGGTACTCCTTGGGCGTTGAGTTCCATGGCGACCAGCATAAAAAAACATGCATCGCTCCTTTTCTGACGCAAGCACATGTAACACTTTTTTGTTATTTACTGACGTTGTCGTAGTAACTAAACGATTATTTGTCACATTATTTATTTTGAAAAAAGTTTTACTCTTTATGAATATTAAAAGAAAAATTACTAAACATTTATTAATAATACCTCACTTTTACAGACATTTGTTTTTAAATTTCTTTTTAAATGACGACTTTATCGACGTTTTTTTTAATAGCATTTGCGGATGGATATGCTGACATTTGTTTTTTTTAATTTCTTTTTAAATGACTTTTTATCGACTGCTATTTTGATAGCATTTGCGGATGGGTAAAAAACGAAAAAAATAACTAAGCCATTTACTGACAATTTCTCGGTATCTTGACTTTGATAACATTTATTTGTTAAAAATATTTGTAAAAGTGAGAATTATTTGGACAACGCTCGGCTGAATTCGGTCACCACGATGGCCGGTCGAACCCTAAACTAATTGGAATCCGGTGTGTGGGGGGTGGGGGTAAATTCTGCATGAGTACCATTCTTTTTAATTTTATCTTTTGTTCAATTTTTGTGTGGGCTTTTAGCGATTGCAAATTAATAAATTTAAGCAAAATTAAAAAAATTCAACAATTAAATAATTTTGCTCAGCTTCTAATACAGATCCTAGTAAATCAACCCCTCTTATTAGAACACTCAAGGGAAGGACGGAACCAAATTATTGCCAGTATGTTAGGGAGAGGTTCTATTTTATTTATTTTTTTTACAATATTTTAAGCAGATTTGACACTCAGTTACCAGATTTTTATGGGTTGCTCGTTAATTTATGATAAAACTTGCGAAGTACGCGCTGGATTGTTGTAAAAATGGAATGGAAATTTAAATTTCGCTCCGTTTTAATCTTTTTTTTAAATTGTGCTTCTCCCAAACAAATATAACCAAGAGAATAACATTCAACAATTGTACTTTATATATATAAAACACGAAATATTAAAAAAAAATATATATTAACGAAAGAGAAATAATTCCATTTTTAAACGAAAAAAGTCAATTTGATATATAAAAGTTCCGTTTAGTGATGTCACGTGATGGCACGCGGTGTGAAATAATTGTCGCCAAATAAAAAAAAAAATGGCCCATACGTACAAAGAAAACCACCTATTTATTATAGAAAAATTAAGTATAATGTTATAATTAAAAAGAGATATATAGAAACACGCATGGGTACAGTAAACATATTATACCAAAATGTGGAAGACATCCGTCCAGTGGTTATTTAGACTATTAATTACGAACGAACCAAGAGTTACATATATATATATATATATATATATAATCTTCATATCACTGCTATATCTATAGCACAAATGCGCAAATACAAATGTATAGCTTATAATGAAGACTCTGGCCTGTGTCTAGGCTAAGAAAACTTGACTCACTCGTGAACAACGGTTGCCCATGCATGACGTAAACTAAATGTAAAATTAATCGATTCTGATGGTTGAGTAAAAGTTATTTTATTTACTCCATAAACTGCTGATGAATGTGGAAAAAATGAAATAATTTTTTCTAATAATATAATTGTAATAAAAAGTTAAAATTTACGTTATTCTAGATTGTTCTAGCGTGTCGTCTATTTTAATTTGTCTCATTATTTTACTGACCAATCAGAAAAAAGGACTTATGACGTCACACTAGTCTGGCAATTATAAAAGCTTAATTGCAACAAAAGGTGCATTTATAAAACTTGAAATGGAATCATGGCATTAGTACAGTTTGTGACCCATAGCAAAACCGATGTTTCGTCATATTTATATAAAGAGACTGAAAATGACGAATGAAAACAACCCAGTATCAAAATCAAAACGAGACGATTCTATGAAACGGGAAAATAATGAAGCAACAATTTCCGTGGTGCTTCTCCAAATCAGTAATGTTTTAAACCAACACATTTCAGGTGAAAACATTATTACGTATTTACGTGTCATGTCGAAATTAGTATAAATTCCAAAAAATAATTCAGTAGAAAAATAATTACAAGTAAAAAATAGAATTTATCGAATTATCGAGTTTTATTGTATATTTAAATGTGGAAGAGTTATGCGACAAATTCAGTATGACTAATTGGTTTATCTCCCGTATCATTTTTAAACACAGAATAATATTCGACGATTTTATTTGATAAAATACATTTAGCATATCTTTTACTGGATTATGTTTCGTAATTTTTTTTATTTATACTATTTCTTCGTGGCACGTAAATACGTAATAATGTTTAAACAAGTTAATGGTGATCTACGTTTTCTTTCAAGTTAGCAAAAAGCTTTTAACCTTTAACTTTCAAATTTCGATGAACATATCTTGGGTCTAATAAAAATTTATTGACTGAAATAAGCACCAACAGAATCAACACACTTTTCCAACGCAAAAAAAAAGTGCATTTCTGCCAGTGACGTAAAAAGCTAAAGGCGTTTTTGATATCGCTTAGGTTTTTGAAGCATTTCTTATGCAGAAAGTTGTCAAGATGCTTGAAAAATGGTGAGGGGTCTGGAGAGTATGGCGGATGAGGCAGAGTTTCGTAGCCCAATTTATTCAACTTCTGCAGGTCGGTTTAGCAACGTGCGGTTGGGCATTGTCGTGGAGGGGAATTGGGACTTTTTATGTTAACTAAAGCTGAGTGTTGTTGTCGAAGTTTCTGATGCATTTCACCCATTTTGTTTATAGTACTTCTCTGCCATAATGGTTTCGCCTGGATGAGGGCTCCTGCATTTGTGGAGGAGAGCCATGGAAAAATGGGATCGACTTGAGAATAGGAAGGATGGATGGAGACCTGGCTGAAGATGGGTTGACCTTGAAATCAATTTTTAAACGTCATCTAGTATATGTAAGCATGGAAAACAGATGGTAGAGTGAAGAAGAAGAAGGAAAGGAAGAAGAAGATGACGATGATGATGATGTTCAGTGAGCCCTCAATAACAAAATACTCAGTTAAAAGTTTGTTTTAAAAAATAAATATGTTCCCATGTTTTTTCTTTATTTTTGCACATTCTAAGCATTTGTATTTGTATTTTCACGTTTTTGTAATGATCACGTGTTCGGATTTCTTTTTTGTGTATTGTATTTTCTTGTATATACGTGAGGTGAAAATAAAATGGAAAAAGGACAACGGTTGAATTATATATATATATATATATATATATATATATATATATATATATATATATATATATATATATATAAGAGCAAATAGTTAATAAAACATGTTAAAAACACTTTGAAAAAGTGTTAAAAACATTTAATTTTAAAAAGGAAGCACAAAATAAGTGGATAGTCCTTAAACCGCGGAGTTTCGAAGAAATACTTTCCTTCTCATCAGAGGGTAGGATTTCGCAAAATGCGGGATCGGATTTTGCTTGCAAAAAGTATTTGATGAAACTTCAAGTAAGTCAAAGATCTTACTTGATAACAAAAAGTGAAGCAGAGGGAACATGGCGAAGAAAAAGGTGATTATACGTGAATGGATAGTCTGGTGAAAGGTAAAGTATCCAATTACTGTAAAATCCAAAAATGCAAATCCAAGAAAGTTAGTTAAATTTCCTGGGACGATTAATCGGAATTGGAATCGGAAATTGGAAAAATCGACAAATTTGGGGGTATCAGCATCGGTATCGAAATAAAAAACATTGGTGCCTATTTTCCGATGCCAAAAACGATTCTTTTAATTGCCTTTTCTTGTTTGATTTTGTTTAAAGCAAAATCTTCCATTGCTTGTAATAATAATAAAATAATAAATATTTATTGATTTTAAATTACCAGTAAAGCTAAAATCGATAGATCACCTTCCACAAGTGTATTTTTACGTTTAGGAAAATATCTGCATATTTAACATGTGTTTTTTTTATATGGAAATCGGGAAAATAAAAACTCTATAGTTAAATAATTAGAGATTTATAGAGAATCGGAATCGGTAATTTAATACGGAATCGGTAATTGTATCGGAACCGGGAAAAATATTGGAATCATCCCATCACTAATATATATATATATATATATATATATATATATATATATATATATATATATATATCTCAATTTCTGATGCATTTCATCCATTTGTTGACAGTACTTCTTTGCCTGCATTCCAAAAACTGTAATGAATGAGACCATCAGCATGACCTTCATCATGTGCAATTCTGGCTTTGGGAAGTGTCGTAGAGCTTCGTCGGCATCTAACCACTGAGCTGCGCATCGCCGATTGTCATAAAGAAGCAACTTTTCATTGCAAGTCATAATCCGGTTGAGAAACTGATCATTCTTGTTGTGTAAAAGAAGGGAAGATGATACTTCATAACAGCGATTTATTTGGGCGGGGGGGGGGGGTCGTTCTGTTCGCGAGGCACCCATTTATCAAGTTTTTTTGTCTTTCCAATCTCTCTCAAGTGGTTGGAAATCATCATATACGTTATGTCCAATGGCGCCCGACTCTCTCCTGAATTATCAAGACAAGGACGAAAAATCTTCCATAGAAATGTAACGGAGAGTGTCGTAATATGCTAATACATTCTGTGCATAACTGACTCAATATATGTTACCGTGACATAGGCTGACATATAGTCGGTGGGTTTTTAACCGTATTTTGTATTTTTTTATTTTTAACTCCTTTTCCCAAACTTACTGTGTCAAAGAGACAGTCGGGTGCCATTTTTTATTTTCTAATATATCGGTAAACACTATATGTTTTTCGAGTTGAATAAACATGTTACATTAAATAAAAATACTACAAAATTATCCAGTTAGGTAGAAAAGTAACTAATCTTGCCTTTGATAACATTTATTTGTGTTATATATATATATATATATTTATTTATTTTTACAACTTTTTCGAATCTATGTGTATAGTAATACAAACTCGAAAATTTTCTTTGATTCCATGTGGACCTTACTCTGATCTAATCATAACAAGGATTTTAGATTCTTTTATTTTGACGTTATGCAGTGAAATTTGATGTATTGTTTAATCCAACTGTCTGTGAGTTCCTTTCCAATTCTAAGTCACCACTGATATGATCCCGAGGAAGGGATATATGTATCGTTTGAAATAGCTGAGCTGTCTTTGTTTCTGTTCGTGCAATAAATCTGGTAAGTTACCGTACTGAATGAGTGTCGTATTTGCAGCTGGTGTGAGACTTGCTTACTTTTCGACGTCTCTCCCAAGTGGTTTCATCAGACGGTGCTTATGGTTTAACCAGCTAATAACAATCTTGCCAGGAGGAAAGACCCGGATGTACTCATATTCATTATGTCATTGTCATGTTTTAATTTATATGCTATATGTCTGTCTGTCTGTCTGTCTCCATATTTTAAAACTCTATCTTCTTCGAAATTAAAAGTCACAGCATTAGGGGCCTCAATGATTAGATTTTTTTTTTACGGACTGTTCTTTTACGGTTAAAAAAGTTTTTAACGTGTAAAAATATGAGTCAAAATTGAAAAATTCGTTATGCATTTTGTACATTCATATTAGTTTATTTTTTATTTCTTATTTTTGATCAGTTCATATGCGTGTCAAGTTGGTACAGCGATAACGTTACCAACTTTAAATGCTACCGTTTTGGTTTCAATTCTAGCTAATGGCACCCAAGTACTTTTTTTTTATTTTTGAAATCACGACTCTATAATAATATATACGAAATCTGGACAAATTAAAATACCATATTTAAGCGTATTTTACGCTCGGGAAAAG
>NC_136513.1:71905822-71920822 GCF_053919585.1 Euprymna scolopes | reverse complement strand
CGAAGCTTAATGCTTCTCATCATTAAAGGGCCTAGAGGGCTATGTTGCAAATATTTCAATGCGGCATCTATTATTTATTAAAAAATAAATAACCTTACACACACACACACACACACACACACACACACACACACACACACACACACACGCATATTCTATAGAAGCATTGGTTAAGAGCATGTTCTCTTTTTATTCAAAAAGTGTATCGTTTCCTCTTGTTTCGAATACTTCCGGAGCTTATTCATCTTTTCAAACGAGTACAATGCCACTCATTGTCACAAAATAAAAGGTCTGTCTACTTTGTTGTAGCCTGTCAGGGATCACATCTTTTTCAACCAACCTCCCCCACCACGTCTAAAACACAGCTTAAAAATGAAGTAGAGAGAACATTTTCCGTTAAATTCACACCTAACCCTACATTTAATCGCCTCCTCCCACTTCGCCCGACTCCTTCTTACATATCATTTTCTTTTGTTGCTTATATATTCAACATCAACAGGTCAGTCTTAACCCTACCTGTGTTCTTGACCATCCCGTCTCGTCTCAAGGTTTTTTTGATTATAGGCTTGACCGTAGCAGGTATATATGTCCATTAGTAATTAATGAGCAGGTGCCTTGATTTTAGCCAGTGACAGGGTCAGTTTTCGGATGACTTCTGTTCCCCTCGAACTGTGAATCTTATTGGTGTGTTATTAGTCTAAGTGTAGGGCAAGCGTTTGAAACATCCAGTACTTACCAGTTTTCAAATTTTTTCTGACTACTTGATCTTCTGAGCTCAGTGAATGCGTGCGTGTGTGTGTGTGCATGTGTATATATTTCTATATCTACTTTGGACCTACCCCAGATGTATTCCCATTGTGATGTACCCCCCTCGTCTCCATACAATATTGCCAAGTAAGATCTTATTTTAAAGAAAATTCACATCTCTCTTTTTATTTTTGCAATTTTAAAAAATCTTTGGGTGTTTTTTTTTTTGGGGGGGGGAGGCATTCTCTAGGATACAAGATATTCACGCGCTATTTGCTATTTCAGGGAGTTCAATCCAGACATCATTTTAGGATTTAACCTGCATGTTTATGTTTGAATGCAATTGTTTCGATCTCTCTTTGACTTTGTTCACTATATGTATTTGCCATGTACTTTTTAAAACACTTTACTTTATCAATATCGTATATATATATATATATATATATATATATATATATATATATATATATATATACACACACACATACACGCATATATATATATATATATATATATATATATATATATATATATATATATATATATAGGGTTTGTATGCAGTGTTTACCGATGCATTGGAAAATTCAAAATGGCGCCCGACACTCTCTTTTACATGGTAAGTTTGGGAAAAGGTGTTATAAATAATAAACTAGACAAAATACTATTAAAAAAACACCAAATATATGTCACGGTAACATATATTGAGCGAATTTCTAACAGTATTTTGTCTAGTTTATTATTTATAACATCTTTTCCTGAACTTACCGTGTTAAAGAGAGAGTCGGGCGCCATCTTGAATTTTCCAATACATCGGTAAACACTGTATGCTTTTCGAGCTGAATAAACATGTTACATTGAATAAAAACACGAAAAATATATCCAGTTAGGTAGAAAAGTAACTTATCTTGCCTTTGATAACATTTATTTGTTATATATTTGTTTTTGACAACTTTTTCGAATCTATGTGTACAGTAATACAAACCCTATATATATCATATCATATCACATATAAGTACAATATTCCTATGATGGTACTTGTATAGTTTCATTAAAACATTAAAACATTAAAATATCGAAAAAAAAAAAAGGTTAATCGTACGTATCCGTTTCCGACTGAAGATCTCCGGAAAAAAAAAATTCACTTAATTTGTCGGACAGATACTACACTGTGATCTTGTCCTGAAGGCCAAGAGTTTTGTTTTTATTTTTTATGTCGTGGAAGACCTTAGTATTTAATTCTCTTTTCCCTCTCAGCTCTGTTTATGTCGGCATTGTTAAGCATACTGACTCAAACTAAGATTGCTACTTTCTCTTTCTTGTCTTAAGCTTAGCATCTCAGGTTTTTTTTTTATCTAGTTTTAGGGATTACATAGCAATAGTGGATTGTGTATCACTTATTTCAAACATTTCTTTTTAACATATGTTTCCAAGACTTGCTATTATACTGAATGTTCAAGTTTTTGGAGATAGTCCAGTGGAGATACAAAATAACGACTCAGTCGGTGAAGTTAAAAAAGAAAGAAAGAAAGTCGAAGAAAGAAACAAAACAAACTATCGATATATATTTTTTAAATTTCAAACTAAATTTTTGAGAGTAGAAAAATATATCTGAAGATGGAATTCTTCTTTCAATAAATTAGAGTAAAATTCTAATTATAAAAAATGCATTGTAACGGCTTCTATGTTTTTATGTTTTTCAAATTTAGCAATATTTCTAATATATATATATATATATATATATATATATATATATATATATATATATATATATATAGATGTTATTTGCTTTTGCATTTGCGATACATTTTGAATGAATTAAAATATTTATGAAAGTGCATTTTTACCTAAATGCGAGTTGGGAATAATTTTCCCTTTAACCAATTTGGTACCTCCATATGGGGAGCGGTATATATATTGTTTTTAAAATATAATTATCCACTGACACGTGACGACGAAACACGTGTCAGTGGATAATTATATTTTAAAAACATAATATATATATATATATATATATATATATATATATATATATATATATATATATATATATATAATGAGTTAATAAAACATGTTAAAAAAACACTTTGAAAAAGAGTTAAAAACATATTTAATCTGAAAAGGAAACACTTAATAAGTGGCTAGTCCTTAATCCGCGGAGTTTCGAAGAAATACTTTCCTTCTCATCAGAGGGTAGGAATTAGAAAAATGCGGGATCGGATTTTGCATACAAAAGTATTTGATGAAACTGCAAGTAAGTCAAAGATCTTACTTGATAACAAAAAGTGAAACAGAGGGAATATGGTGAAGAAAAAGGTGATTACACATGAATGGATAGTCTGGTGAAAGGTAAATTATCCAATGACGGTAAAATCCAAGGAAATGACGTAATTGGAAGATGGTCCAAAATAATCCAAAAGGCCGAAATCCATGGAATAATTCGCAAATATGTACAAGGAAAAGGGGGGAAAATTCCAATAATATTAATAAAAGAAAAATAAGATATGCGTTTGACACGGCTGCCGAGACAAAAAGTAATTTCCTTGGATTTTACTTGTGCGAATGGAAATTTAATTAACTTTCTGGGATTTAAATTTTTGGATTTTACCGTCATTGGATAATTTACCTTTCACCAGACTATTCATTCACGTGAAATCACCTTTTTCTTCACCATATTCTCTCTGTTTCACTTTTTGTTATCAAGTAAGATCTTTGACTTACTTGCAGTTTCATCAAATACTTTTGTATGCAAAATCCGATCCCGCATTTTGTTAAATCCTACCCTCTGATGAGAAGGAAAGTATTTCTTCGAAACTCCGCGGATTAAGGACTATCCACTTATTGTTTCCTTTTCAGATTAAATATGTTTTTAACTCTTTTTCAAAGTGTTTTTTTTTAACATGTTTTATTAACTATTTGCTCTTATTATAAGCTCTATCTTCTATTTGGTTTTATCGAGCTTTTACATCTGGTTGAGATTAATTTATAAATATTAATTCTTTAATATTTATAATGTACTTTAGTTTTACCATCTTGGATCATTTTGGTAAATTTAATTGTAATTTATATATATATATATATATATATATATATATATATATATATATATATATATATATATATATATATATATATAATGGAAATGTTTTTTCTCATGCCACTTTCAAAATTATAAAATTCTAAGTAAACACTTCCTATGCACAAGTTTTACGTCCACCACTTACAGTCATTACTAAAGCGTGTTCGTAGCCCCCAATACATACATTTTGTCCCGGGTTTATAATTATTTTTTTCTGTTGGATGTATTCTCTATTTCCTACTGGACGTTTTGCTAAATTGGCCAACGATTTTCAATTTTCAGAAAATAATTATCTACCTTGTTACAATTCGAACTCTCCGGTTTCTTTTCTGTTATTATTATTGGCTCAGAAGGAGCTTTCACACAGGTCTTCAGAGATCTTTCCCTGAAAATAGCCTGGAAGCTGAGTGACAACAAGTCTCCCCAGGTTTCCAGTACTTTGCAACTCTTTCGATAATATTTGCAAATAAATTTGCATTATCGCAACAGCTGCTTGCCATTGATTTCTCGTTGCCAGCAGTTATTGATCTTAGCTGGAATTTGAGTGGCAATAAGCCTCCCCAAGGTCCCAGTTCTCTTCGCACTTATTTGGCTGATGTCTGGTCAGTTCATCGGTCTTTCCTTCCTCCTTGACTCTACTTGGTTATTTGGTCTCGCTCTTTTTTTTTTTTTTTGGCGGGGGGGGGCAGTAATGTAACAATGGGGATAGGGTTGGGTTAGAGAACTTATAGATCTGCGGTTTCAGTGTTCTTGGTTCCATCTAGTGTTTCATGTTTTGCCTTTGCAGCAGGTTGTCCAGCGCTTGTTGCTCTTGTGTGTTAGTTTCCACATTCAAGGGTTCTTCTTCTTCTTCTTCTTCTTCTTCTTCTTCTTATTATTATTATTATTATTATTATTATTATTATTATTAATAATAATAATAATAAGACGGGGACGCGTTCGAAATTAATGTTTCTGTTTAGAGCACAATTGAACTATATTTGTCTTTTGCATTTTAAACTTTAATTCAAGCCGTTATATAAAATAATTTCATAAAATCAACAGTGGGTTCTCTACAGTGCAATATAGATTACAATGTAAGTCACTACCACAAGACGCAAGTCACTACCCGAGACGCTTCCTCCGAATGCACCATGGTTGATCCCCGACTAGAGCAATCAATCGATTTGCTTGAAAACTGGGCAATTTCACCTATTTCGATTACAGTAAAAGTATTGGAAATGGGAAACATTAGTTGGTCCTCATTTAATCCCGGAAAACGTTAGGTCTCCTTGCTAGCTTGTAGTTATAAAGAACTTGAAGCATTAAACCTTTGTAGTTTTAAGAATTTAATCCCTTGAACACTTGAATTCAAAATATAGAATTACCTTTTTATTTATCGTCTGGTCCTCTCTCTCTCTCTCTCTCTCTCTCTCTCTCTCTCTCTCTCTCTCTGGTTTTCTTGTGTTACCATTCTGTTTAAAAGGAAACGACCTTCCCTAAATGGAAGTGTCTACTTAAATGGAATACAAAAGTCCCAGCTGATCCAATTTCACAACATATTTTAAAAGATTTTCCTAACGATCATCGTTCTCGGAAATTGAACGATATTTCCTTTCCTGACGTGTGAATAATATTCTTGATAAAATGCATCACAAATTTCCTTATTATTTATTTAAAGACAATTATTATCTATATATTAATAGGATAGCGTGAGTGTTATTTATTTTGTGTGTCATGCTTACATCCGAGTGACTGTCGTTTAATTGTTATGGACTTCCATTTCTGGTAATAAATAATTTTACCAAGAATTCGTTTCGGTTTCGATTATAGCTGATGGCACTCCAGTAATCTCTCTTTTTTTTTATAAATAATTTTATCAAGAAGTTTTCATAGGTCATGGTTTCGGTTTCGATTATAGCTGAAGGAACTCAAGTTATATATATATATATATATATATATATATATATATATATATATATATATATATATATATATATATGTGTGTGTGTGTGTGTGTGTGTGTGTGTGTGTGTGTGTGTACATATATTTTTTTCATAAGTTTTGGTTTCGGTTTTGATTCAAACTGATGCACCCAAGTCATATGGATTTATTTTTTTTATTTTTGAAATCGCAATTTTATAATATATAAAAATCGATAGAACATTAACTCTACGATAATATATACGAAATCTGCAAGAATTAAGATATCATATTCCAGCGTATTTTATGACCTGGCTACTCTGTGCGCCTCTACTAGCTTAGATAAACACTTTTGCAGTTTTAACAAAAGAGCTACAATGATATCAGAGCGGCTCCATTTACACTGAACATCTACAGAATGCCAACATCAATATATTACATATGAATGAGTCTTCTGTGGAATTTCCACAGGTCCTGCTAGTTTATTTAAAGACAATTATTATTTATTTAAAGAATATTAATCTGACAATGTTAATTATTTTTACGGAAGATAAAGAGGATCCTTTTTTCTTAATAGTCTTCAGCCTGACAAACACTCATAATTTCAAAAGGAAATATTTTTAACAGTAAATTATAATGATTGCGGTAGAAAGCGCCATGAAATTTCCACAGGGTCCTTTTTTACGTCGTCGGCGGCGGCGGCGGCATCATCATCATCATCATTGTTTCACCCACTAGATTGCTAATAATCCTCATCTCTTTTAACAACCTTTGCAAATAAATTTGCGTGATCGCAATATTTACTTGCCATTGATTTCTTGGTGGCAAAGACCATTGGTCTTCAATAGAATTTCGGTGCCAAGAAGCCTCCCCAACGTCCAAGTCCCCCTCCATACCTGTCCAGTGGAGGTCTGGTAAGTGCTTTTATTCCTTGGTCTTTCCATTCTCCTTGACCCTTTGACTATTTGGTGTAGTGCCAGCCGATGCCAGAATTACAATCATTTTATTTTTTTTTGGGGGGGGCGGGGGGAGGATGAAAGGAATATGGGTATGGGGAGGGGACGGAAGGAAGATGGGAAGAGGAGAGAGATGGAAAAGAGGGAGATGGAAGGGGAGGTAGTAGTTTCGTAGTTTCAGTTTTCTTGATTTTATTTTTGTTTTCTGTTGCATTTACTAAATGCCTGGTTGATGATTTTCATTCTTGTCGATTAAGTTGCACATTCGAGGGTTTTCTTTAAGATTTCAGCTGTTTTCAGCATTACTGCCTGTTGCATAGTGTAAGTTTACCCTATGATTCCAATTTCTCCTAGTCTTGTTTCCAAATTCTTTGGGACTGTTCCTAGTGCTCCTACAATTATTGGTATTATATTGATTTTCTTTATGTTCCATACTTCTTTTAGTTCTCTGGCAAATTTTGAATATTTGTTTCGTTTTTCTGTCTCTTTGCTCTTCACCCTGTGGTCGCTGGGACGGCAAAATCTACAATTTGACAGGTTCTTTCTTTCTTGTTAATTATTATGATGTCCAGTTTTCTTGTTTAGATGGTTTTATCTGTTTGTATTTCTATATCCCAAAGGATTTTGTGGTTTTCATTTTCCAATACAGTCTCTGGCTTGTGTTTGAACCATTTGTCTGCATGCTTGAGATGCAGTTAGTTGCAGAACTCCCAGTACACTATCTTTCCTATGCAGTCATGCCTATCCTTATATTCTTTTGGGGCTAATTTGCTACATTCGCTTATTATGTGGTTTATCATTTCGTCTTTTTGTCCACAAAGTCTACATTTACTGTTTTCCTGTGTTCTATCTATTTTAGCTTTGATGTGATTCGTTCTCATCATGTTGTCCTGTGTGGCTGTCAATAAAGATTCTGTTTCTCTGTTCATGTGTCCTTTCGTCAGCCATGTCCAAGTGGTTATGTAATTCTCTTCTTTTGTTATTCTTATGAACCGTGTTTCTCTTCACACTTTTCTTTTCTTGTCTTTTTGTTCTTGATTTCATCATATCCTGTATTGTTCTTCCTGACGATGTCTCTGCCTGTAGTGATCAATCTATCTGTGTTTTGGTTCCTGTACTTTTCTAAGTCTTTTTTTGTACATTCTATACAATCTTCTACATTTATTAGTCTTCTTCCCCTTTGTCTCTTTTCACATAGAGTCGGTCAGTATCATCTTTTGGGTGTAATGCATTGTGAATCATCATTAGTTAACCAGTCCTCTGATCAAGATACCTAAGCTGACATTTGGTTCAGCCTATGAATGGTTCAAAGTACTTCATTAGCGATACTGCCCAGGTGTTTATTCCTTTAATTAGATTTCTGTTGTATAGTTTTGTTTCTGAGACTTTCCTTGTTCTTCTCAAGTACTCTTTTCCAATCTTCTCTTTTATTTCTGTAGATTTGATGGTGCCTGTTTCCAGTACACCCACATATTTGTAAGCGTCATTTTCACCAAGTGCCCTCATCTCCTCTTAGTTGGGCAGTTCAATACCCTTTGATGTCTCTAGTTTTCCCCTTTTCATCTCCAGCAGTGTACACTTTTCCATTTCAATATCCTGGCTGAATATTTTGGTTGTATTTATCGACTTTTATAGATTTTTTTTTTTTTTGCAAATTTTTGGTCATCCATACACATGAGGTAGTTTATTCTTTGTTCTGTACTTGTAAACTTGTGTCCAGCATTACATTTTCTAAGTACAAAGTTTAATGGCATCGTGGCTATGACAAACAGTAGTAGTGATAGCGAGTCTTCTTAAAAGACGCCTCTTTGTATTCTTATTTCAGTCAGGTGTTGTCCTCCAGCTGTCAATTCCAGTCTCTATGTTTCCATTGCTTTCTTAATAATATTAATAATTTTGTCAGATATTTTGTACATTTTTAGGCATTCAATTATCCATGCTTGTGTGATTCTATCATAGCTTTCTTGTAATCGATCCATGCAATGGCTATGTTCTTTTCCCTATTTTTAGCATCTTTCAAGATATTTTGGTCTATGTATAGCAAGTCGTGTGTTCCTCTTTTTCCTTTCAAGCATCCTTTTTGTTCTTCATGCAGTAGTCCACGGGTGCTAAGGAAGGAGTAGATCTGTTCACTCAGTTGTGCAATTCAAATTTTCCACATGGCCGGTAAGCAGGTTATTGGCCTGTAATTGCTTGGTGTCGTCCCCTTTACAGTGTTTTTTTATATCAACATAGTTCTTCCTTTGATCATCCATTCTGATACTTCTGTTTTGCAGATACATCTTCTCAGACTTTGTACCAGTCTATCATGTACTGTTATGAATTTTTTGAACCAGTATGTATGTATTCCATCGTGGCCTAGTATTTTCTAATTTGCCATTTTCCTTAAGGTCATCCTGCATGTTTCTCTATTAATTTCCGTTTCTCTTCCTTCTTCAATTTCCTGAAGTTCATTCGTCATGTCCTTCAGCCACTTGGCATTTCTGTTGTGATCTTGAAGTTGTCCCTATATTTGTTTCCAGAAGTGGTTGGTTTCTGTTGGGTTTGGTTGTTCTGTTTTTATTATTCCTCCATTCACGTTTTAGTAAAATTGTCTTTCATTGATTTCAAAGATTCTGTTTTGTCTGTATTGTTCTGATATATATTTATATTGTCTCAATCTTCCTTCTTTTGCTGCTATTTTTTGTTTTAGTTCTTCATGATTCTTATTGAGTTTTTCCTTGTGCGCCAGATTTCCTCTTTTCTGCAGATTTCTGTTCTCTTTCATTCTATTTATGAATTTTCTTTTTTTCTAAGCTTGGTGATATGGCTTTCCAGTCTTATTTCTCATCCAGGTTTTGGAGATTCTTTGTTTTGGTCAGGTTTTGTTTCCATTTTTAGTTTTATACTTACCGATTTGGTTCGAGCATATTTTAAATTGTTTAGATCTGTGATAGTATTTGTTGGAATATATGGGAGGAGTCTGTTCACTTTTTCTGTTTCTAATTTTGATTTCTTCCTCTGTTGATTTCCTAGTGACTGTTTTATCCTCGTACATAACTCGTTTGATATTTTCAATTTCTCTTGTTTCTTCTCAGTGAGTTCTGTGATTTTCCCTTTCTTCACTGTTCAGTTCCACAGTTAATAATTTGATTATTATTATTTAATTATTGGAATTCTTTTTGAGGTGAGTAATTTGAATATTTTGAATCCAACCTTGATCACCCTTCGAGGCCCGTGGTGCAGTGGGCAGAGATGTTGAATCTCTACAGTTCCAGGTGAGCATTGTCTGAAGATAGCAGTTTCAATCCTACCTAAAGTCAGCCAGAGTATTAGTTGACCAAAATGTGGTAAGACAACAACAACTATGGAAGGCAGTAATTACTGAAGATACAGTTGAAGAGTTAGTATTCCTATCTTTTCGGGATTAACAACCTGATGAAAGCCAGAGGAATAGTTGGCCGAAACGTTGTGAAACAACAATTATAAAGCTAAGGATAATAGTCCACAACTTATATTGTAGACTATAAAATATTGATTATTATTATTATTATTATTATTATTTGATGATGATGATGATGATGATGATGATGCCTCCATTCATTCCTGAAAGACAAAGGATACCCCTTGTAGGGGCAGCTATGCGTGTAATTGTGAGGCAAGGGTTGCGCAATCTCCAACCACACCTCTCCTGAATTGGCACCGTTTGAGTCCAGTGGAGGAAAAGTCCAGGACGACTGGAAACAATGCCGAGATAAGCAAAGAGCACATACAGCACCTGGAAGTCCCAAATGGTTACCCATTAAGTACTGACCAAGTTCAACATTGCTTAACTTCGGTGATCTAACAAGAACTAGTGTGTCAACACGATTATGCCATATTATTATTATTATTATTATTATATATTGTCCGGATTTGGTTGTCATTGACAAGGTCTCAAAAAACTGGCAGATTGTAGACTTCTCAGTACCCTGGGACAGGAATGTGAGAGAGAAGGAGAATGAGAAGTGGAGCAATTATGCTCCATTGGCCTTGGAGATAAGGCGTATACACGGGGTTAAAACACAAATAATCCCGGTCGTAGTTGGTACACTAGGAGTAGTATCAAGTCGTCTGGAAGGACAATTGAAAAAACTACAAATCCCCAATGTTTTAGGCGGCCTTCAAACCTCTCCAATTATAGGTACCACCAACATCCTTAGGAAAACCCTTGATCTTTGAAGCTCCTGGTTTGAAGCCGGGATTAAGGGAAATCCTCTGGAAATGAATCCTATCCCTTTCCAGAGAGACGTTCATAAGCGAAATCAGAATTATTATTATTATTATTATTATTATTATTGCTCTATTTTAATATATTTGATTTCCTGGTGAACTCTGGCTCAACTCAACTAGTCTGATTGTTGGATCTGCTTACTCATCTTGTTATATGACTATGGAATTTTTGGTTTTAAGAATTTAATCTCGTTCACTTGAGTTCCAAATATAGAATTACACCCCATTCTCTCTCTCTTATATATATATATATATATATATATATATATATATATATATATATATATATATATATATATATATATATATATATATATATATTGCTTTCTTGTTTTGCCATTATGCTTAAAAGGAAATGACCTTAACCAAATGGAAGCGTCCACTTAGGTGGAATACAAAAAGTCCATCGTTCCAGCTGATCCACTTTCACATCATATTTTAAAAGATTTTCGTAACGATATTGTTTGTTCGCGGACATTGCACGATATTTCCTTTCCTCTTATCGACGTGTGGATGATATTCTTGATAAAATGCATCACAGAGTTCCTTATTATGGACAGCAATATAAACAATTAAACAAAAGGTAGGGAAAAAAGACTTCTTTTTTTTTTAATTTTACCTCATCCAAATATCGATTTACTTTCTTACTGGCAGACTCCTGTGACAAGCCGTGGGATCAGCAGTATTCTAAGAAACCTAATTATACTAGTAGTTGAAAGGAACGTGTTTAGCACTGCACCATATTAGATGTTTTCTTTCTGTAGTTATACACATGTTTTCCTGTGTGTACAATTTCTTTGGTCCATCTTATAAATTTTATGGAATGATCACGTTGACACACTGGTTCTCATTAGATCACAAAAGTTAAGTAACGTTGAGCTTGGTTAGTAGTAAATGGGTGATCATTTGAGAATACCAGGTGCTGTATGTGAGAGGTATCCCTGTTTATCCCGGCATTGTTTCTAGGTATTGAAATCTCCCTGTCATTGGACGCAAACAATGCAGGTTTAAAAGAGATGCAGTTAGTGATTGATCAACTCTTGCTTTACAATAAACTCCTGGTATAGGCACCATTACTAGGACTATCCATTGTTTCTTATTGAGGCTCCCTGTTTTAACAAGCTTCTGGGTCTAGCCATCACTTTAGATCTAAAACAGAAGATTTACATCAAATCTGTTGCCAAGGTCACCGGCAAAACGGTTGCATCATTCTACTGCTCCAGAAGGTATCTCATTCCTGACGCAATCCTCTACCTGAATAAGAGTCAGGTACGTCCTGAAATGGAGTACTATTGCCACATCTGAGGAGAACCTGTTTGGAGCACCGTATCCTTCCTTGACAAAGTTCAAAACTTGCTTAGAAACCGAGTAGGTGATGCCATTTTCTCTTCCTTGCAACCTCTTTCACACAGAAGAGACGTTACGAGCCGTTTCTGCTCTATCATTATTTTCATAGCAAGTGCTCGTCTGAGCCCCCACCTGCCAAACTTTCACAAAAAAACATTCATCTATCTACAATCACTATCAACAATTTCTCCCAATCTCTATCTGTGCCTAAATCTAAACGCAAATTCCATGAACAAAACTTTTTTCCTAGAACTGTCCGCCTATGTAACTCTGTTCTGCTGGACTGCTTCCCAGCTGACTACTATACGGTCATGTTCAAGTCCAATGTAAACATGTTCTTGTTGAGTCGTCTTCCTAAATAATCCATTTCTACCCTACTTCCATAGCTAACTATTACTACGCTGTTGCCCTGGTGACCATTGTTAACACTTATCCTTAAGTGATCTTCAGTCTTTGATAAATGGTGAGTCCCTTGTAAAAAAAAATTTTTTTTTAAATATTATGGAAGGCAATACAATGCAGAGGTGTAACGGGTCGACATAAACCAAAGCAAATTAAAAGATATTAAAGTGAAATAAGCTATGCAGATTCACCTTTTATTAAAACAATATATATGTACTTTTTTTTTTATATTGTGTTCTTACTTGCATCAGCATGGTCAGATGGAAGTTCCGTGGTGTAAAATATTTCGGTCTGATGAACAAAAGTTTTCCTGATATATTTTACAATCTGGAACTTCCATCTGACCATGCTAACTCAAGTAGGAACGCAATGCAAGGATAAAACATAAGAAAAAAAAATACATATTGTATTGATTAAAAAGTAATCTTATTCCACTGTTATAGCTTAACTTGCTTAACTTGCTTTAGCTTGTGTCTATCCGTTACATGACAGCATTGCATTGCCTTCAATAAATTTCCTTTATATAAAATGCATATTTTCAGAGTGACTTAATTTCAAAATAATAAAAAAAAGCAGAACTATTTATTTTTTTATCACACAGAAACAAAAATAAAATAAAATAAAATAAAATAAAATAAAATAAAATATAGTTACATTCATTTTTATAGCAAAAAAAAAATAATACTCAATTAAAACAAATTATTTTTCAGGTTTTCAAGTCGATGTATAATGAGTTGCAAAAATAAAAGAAAGACAAAAATTACTTTTCAGCCCGGCAGAATGCAATCATTTTATCATCTTGAGTGGGGGGGGGGGTGCAAATTCTTATGTATTTATCTTTTCTTTTTCTTTTTTTTAATCAAAAGAATTTGTTCTCTAGAGTAAAATAAACGATCGGAATATACGAAAAGAAATAAAAAAGAAATGTGAAATTAATTTTTCCATTTTCGAGGTTTTCAATTGATCAATTTATTTCTGGTGGTAACATATTAAAAAATAAATAAATAAATAACCGATTTAACGTTAGTTTTACATGTGGGCATATATTGGACGGCTTTTAGAAATTTGTTTCCAAACTAACTCATCTCTGGTCACATTTTTATCCCTTATTCTATGAAATCAATCTTTATTATTGATTATTCCACGTTTTACTTTCCCTCTCCATGCCAACTGCCCCTGCTACCGCAACTTTCGTCCATTCTCTTAAGGTAGCTATACTATCGAAGTCTCCTGTTCTGCACTATCCAGTTTTAATATTCGTCTGAAGCCATCAGATCTAAGCTTGCCTTTAAAACTCACATTATACGTCCATTGTATTATCTCCATATCATTTCTCTCTATGCAATGGCTAGGTTTTCTTTTCATGCATTATCACACTGTGTACAAATGCCAGACTTTTTGCTTAGTTAACAGTGGTAACACTCTGCTGGTTAGTAATGACATAAATTCTTTGAACTTACTTCATCGACTTCGAACTCTTGCAATAATACTGTTACCAGTTTCTCCCTATTTTCCAATTGCACCATCAAGATAACAAAACTTCTGAACAATCTTAATAACTTTGCATCATTCGATTATATTTTCTCCTCACACAAATTTATCTAAAAAAAAAAACAAATCAAATAATAAGTTGCAGGGATACTATGCAGGGAGTTGAGCAGCAAGATGTTTGTTTACATTACACTTGAACTTCTGCATGTCAGTACACTTAGGGAAGCAAGAACCCAGAAAGGAATATCACAGTCTAGCAGTTCTGAGGAAGACACTATTAGAGTAGAAGGCTTCCTAAAATCTGAGGATCTTTACTGTGGGGGGGGGGGAGCTTTGCTGCTTGTCGGATTTGTCAGGGGTATTTATGCCAAGGGGGTACAAGGGTTTGTCATTCGTCAGAACATCCGCCATTAAAATATTTGTAAAACAGGCAGAGGGATGCAACATTTCATTGATAGAACAGAGGTTGAAGCTTAGATGACAGTTCAGAACCTATTAGATTGGTGACTCTCTTTTGCACCCTGCCCAGGAGTGAGAGACTAGTAAGAGATGCACCAGCCTAAATATGACAACAATACTCCATACATGGGCGAATAGTGGCCTTATAGAGGTACAGGATACTTTTAGGTCTAAGTAACTTTCTAGCCCAGTAGAGAGAAACCACTTTCTTTGCAGCAGCTTTGGCAATGCTCTCAAAATGTATCTGTTCCAACTCATTTTTCCTGTGAACGTTAAGTGAAGGAGTTTGAACAAAGTACTTTCAGGTAATGTATCTTTATCCATAGCTATTTGTGGTTGAGAAAGTTTCTTGTAATTATTAAAGGAAAT
>NC_136513.1:71890822-71900822 GCF_053919585.1 Euprymna scolopes | reverse complement strand
ATTTAATCTCCTGCAATCACTGAATCAATTTGCATCATCAGTGATTTACCATTAAACACTGTTTCGGGGATGAACTCTCTGTCTGTCTGTCTGTCTGTCTCTCTCTCTCTCTCATATATATATATATATATATATATATATATATATATATATATATATATATATATATATATATGTGTGTGTGTGTGTGTGTCAGGTCATGTCATATGCTACTGGTACCATGTATGTAACCCAGTACTACCTGCCTGATTGTCGGGTCACCGGCGACTAAACTGGTTCCCGCACCAGACTTGTTTGGTGAGGAGGGCGGCTAGTCTCCCTGAAGGATTAAAAACAAGATCTTTCAAAGGGCGAATGAACCCTTTTTCGGGGTCAACGGCCAACTAGCACTGGACCGTGTGTGTCTGTGTATGTATGTGTGCTGGGGTGGAGAGGGCTCCCGTAAGCCGTGGTGAAGGCAACCTTTCTAGAAGAAGTAAATCTCTGATTTAAAAAACCATTAAGCGGGAGGCCAGTACCCGCATTAAGCTGGTCTGCAGTTTAACTTGTTGCTGGCTATATTGCTCTTGCTTGTTGCTGAATCTCAACATTTTGAACCGAGAGAGAGACTTAGCTGTCGTACAAAGCTAAGACTGTAACATCATATGTGTATAGATACTCCCTCAGGCATTTGTCTATAAAAATGGTCCTGTGGCGATGGAAGTAATTTTTGGGCTCATGGACTTTAAGTGTCTGGGGGAGTGGCACTCGTCTGACAAGACGTTGCAATAATCATATATATATATATAGTTTTAAAATAATAGGCGGAAGTTTCTCGAGAGCTCTTTCGGCTATCATCTCGTCAGGAGAAAATCGATAGCGAACAAAATAATATTGTGTCGAAAAATAAAGAGTTCTAATGGGGAACTTATTAAATGTGCCAAAAGTACGGGGATACTAAAATAAATTTATTAACGTTTAAAAAACGATTAAAATATTGGCATAACGAGGGAGGAAAAAAAAAAAAAAAGCGGGAGAAAAGATTCAAACTTCCCCAAAGAGAAACAACGCGTTAGATGTTTCTTTTTGCCGGCACAAAGAAGGTTGACGCGCCGCGATAGAGACAGAATCCAAAATCTTTAAATGGTTTTTGGAGTCCGCTCTATGTAGCACCTCGAACCATTCTATTTTATATCTATCGGCACAGCACGGGTTGTCAACCAAATGCTGGCCAATAGCAGAGTCCAAGGCTGCAGAAGGAGGGAGACCACCAGACCCCATCCTCCCTTGTCTGATCTTCGATGGAACATGCTGGTTTACACGAGTCAAAAGGTGCAAGGATGTTCGCCCAACATAACCAGCATCGCACTGGCATTTGAATTGATATACAATATTACTATTTTGGATGTAAGGCAAACTCTCCTTGCGGAAAGACGGAAAAGCAGGTCTCGTAGTATATACCAAACGCAAGGACACAGAAAAAAAAAGCAGTCGTAAATACTTCTGTGAATCTGTTTGGAAAGTCTATTACTCTTTTTCCCAATCCACGGTAATTTTAAATAAACTGGGCATTTCAAGGGTCCAAACTTTTTAGGGGATTTAAAATCCGCAACCTTTTTTTTTTTTTTTTTTGAAAATACAGTCATCAATAAGGTCAACAGGATAACCATTATTGATGAATATTTCCCTGATCTTATCGAGTTCGGCGTCTAATCTGTTAGGCGAACAAATCATGAGGGCTCTATGTACATATATATGTATATATATATGTATATATATACATATATATATATATATACATATATATATACATGTATATACATGTATATATATACATATATATATACATACATGTATATATATATATATATACATATATATATACATACATGTATATATATATATATATATATATATATATATATATAACGCATGGGACTTTTTGGTCAAGATCAAAGTGTAGTATCTGTTCTTCAGATGCTGCGCTTCTATTTCTTGTTCTCTTTCGGTGGAGGAGAAATCCTTCACGACTGAGACAATTTTTATTTTTGTACCTTTTCTACACGTTAAAAACGACCCTGGTGTCTAACTCTGTCCCGTGGGGAGGCATAGTAAATAGGTACATTATAATTAATTAAATTAGTGTGTCCCATCTTAAAATAAATAAATAAATATAAATAAACAAAAAAAATAAAAATCATGTCTGATAGCTGTGTTTTAAGAATAAATTCCCAATATTTTTCTTTTCTCTCCTTTCTATTTTTTCTACTTTTACTCTCTTCTCTAGTTTCTATCTTTTTATTTTTTTAATTTTTTATTCGGTTTCTAGTTTCATTAAATGGCTGACCTCGATTACGGCCACAAATATCTTATCGCCTGACAACGTCTTTTAAACTGAAACAGTAAATTTATTTTAGCAAGGTATGTTATATATATATATATATATATATATATATATATATATATATATATATATATATATATATATAGTAATTTATAAAATATATATGGCGATTAAGCTACACTGAATATTCCGTGTTTCATCCACTCTAGGATTCTTCAGGCTTAAGCATAAGCCTGAAGAATCCTAGAGTGGATGAAACGTGGAATATTCAGTGTAGCTTAATCGCCATATATATTTTATAAGCCTGAAGAATCCTAGAGTGGATGAAACACGGAATATTCAGTGTAGCTTAATCGCCATATATATTTTATAAATTACTAACTAGCTCTACCTACGTATTGAGCACTTTTGAAGTAAATACTTAAAGTTTACGCATAAATTTATACTTTGTACATTAATTTTATTTGAGTAAATGAATTAGTTATATATATATATATATATATATATTGTTATGATAGTCTTAATCGAGGATTCCAAATTGGAATTTATTCCAGAGTACGTATCTTGTAATTTGACAAGACATGACTGGACATACCATATACTATACATATGTAACTCTATATATATCAACTATTTTATTATGCAATAAAATATAATAATCACAAAACAAAACACTTGATATTGTTTAAAGCAAAATTTTTCACTGCTAGTAGTTATAATAAAATAATAAATATTTATTTTAAACTACCAGTAAAACTAAAATCTATTGATCACCCCCCTCCCCCACAAGTGTGTTTTATGTTTGAGAAAATATATGCACATTTAACCCATGTTTTTACAATAATCTGAAAAATAACAACTTTATAGATAAATATTTAGAAATTTATAAAGAATCAGAATCAGAAATTGCATCGGAATTGGGAATTTAGTTTGGAATCAGTAATTGAATCAGGAAAAAATATTGGAATCGTCCCATCACTAATATATATATAAATGACAAAGCGTCTATATTCCAAATTGCAAGATGTTGGTCATCTTACTGTTTATTTCTTTCAGCATCTGTTTCGTAGTGCAGACACAATCATATAATTATTTTGTCAGTTTTTGAATATTTTCTGCCCTGACTCATCAGACGAATAAGAACTCATTAAGTTTAAAAAGTATATATATATATATATATATATATATATATATATATATATATATATATATATATATATCATGCAAGGAGGATGAAGGGAGAGAAGCAAGGCTACCATGCACACACACACACACACACATAATATGGTAACTAAAAAGGGGCAAGATTATACGCCATTAAAAACGTTGAATAGACTTACTAAATGCTTAATATGTAAGTTTTAATGTAACAGAAAAGAAAATAAGAAAGAATAAATGTGTAACCAATTTACAAAGACAGGGATGAGCAGCTAATAAAGGTGGGCTGGAAAGAGACAGCAAAGCCTAACCTACGACACACACACACACACACACACACACACACACACACACGCACACTTTTTTCTTACTTTGCGTTTTGTATTTTTTGAGAGGTTCTTTTAGTTTTGGGGGAAGGCTTTTCATATTTTAATATATAGCACTAGCCTGGGTGCCCGGCGTTGCATGGGTGTTTGGAATAGGCAGGCAGACTCAAACTCGTGACGCGAAGGCAGAAAAGAAAGTGAAAGAAAATCTGATGTCTTACCTCTACTCTATGACTTTTTAAAACGATCAAAAAACAGATAGAGACGATGTCCGTTTGCGAATCTGAGATATTACGATCTAGGAAGCATGCAAAAACTCCTGTTATCTAACCAATGTGAGAATTTTCTTGTTATTTGTCGAAATTATTGTCTGTGCTAGATTAGGCATTGTAGAGTATGACATTTTTATGGAGTTTTTGTTTAATATGGTACTATACTTATGCGGGTATTTAAAGGATTTTTCCACTATTCTGAAAAATTCTTTTGATATGTTAGTTTTTACATTGGAGCTGAAAGGAGGATTGAACCAAATGCCTTTTTTATGTCTTACTTTTCTATTCTTATTAAATTGTTTTTGGTTTGGGATTGCGTAGGGGGCTGTGTACTTAATGAGGAGATTGATATTGTTAGAAACATTTTGTTGTTATTTTGTTGTTGTTAGTTTTCATTGTCATATTATGGGTAATCACTGAATTTAGTTTTCTCACTAAACGGTGTTTTTTGTTATATTCTATGCGTTCTTTATATCCTGAATTCCTTAAAGTATTATTGTAGAATGTCGATACCTGGTCAAAGGCTTTTTTGTCAGCTGATAGATTTGATATTCTTTTGGAGATAGACGGAACTATTGACTTGATTATTGACTTTGGGTGATTAGATTGTTTGTGTACATAAAATAGGTTTAGATTTGGTTTATGGTACGGGGTGCAAGATTCATAACATAGATACATCTAAAAAGTTGGATGTTTTTTTATTTGAGTCAACATCGATTGTTAATCTAAAGTTTTTGAAAAATTCGTGTAGTTTTTTTGATAGTGTTATTGTATTGTCTTGGTCTCGTGGGGGTAACGAATAATGCGTCATCCTTGTAAAGCCCTCCTTGTAGGTTATTGAATTCTATACTAATTTCTTTTAATAAATAAAGCCCCACTAAGTCGGTTACTTGAGCACTATCAGACGATCCCATTATTATGTCGAACTCATTAGGGGTATCTTTCCTTGTCCAATATTTACCTTCAAAATTTATTAGAGATCGCCTGGCTAATAAGATTAATTTAATCTCTAAATTCGTTATGCCCGAATGTTTTTTTTTTGCAAATATTAGTGTCTTATTTAATAGTATTGGGGAGATTGAGTGATAGTAATTATTTATATCGAAAGTGATAAAGTTTAGTTTTTGCTTATCCTCAAGTTTTAAAAACCAATTTATAACTGAGTCAGTGCATTGCCAAAGTGGGAACTTAACTTTATCTCTAATGGAAGGTATGATTCTATCTAAGATTTTCTTGCTTACTAGACCAATATCCGACCTGGATGGACAAATTAGTCTAATGGAAGGGTTCTCGTGGAAGTTATTTTTTGTGGTCCTTCAATGTAAATCTGGGAGTGCCAGGAGTGACATTTTCTGTATTAAGTAAGTTTTTAGCATCTAAGTTGATTTCATCTATTTTGTTTTCGTGAGCAGGTTTATAGGAACTTTTACTGACTTTTGTAGCGAAATTATTTATTTTCCTAGTGGTACTGTTAGATGTGTGTCTGTTATTCTTAAATTTTATATTTTTGACTAAATCAATCATCATGTTTTCAAAATTTTCAAGTTCTGGGTTAAACATAGGGTGTTGATTTGTTTTAAGCCCGTAGAATTTAGCAGCAGTTCTTTGTAATTTCTTCTGTTCATTATTAGAGTTAACTGGAAGACCCGTTTTAAGTGTTTCAGGATGTTGAACTTGTTTTTTGTTATGTTTTTCTTGTTGGTGTTTTGATCAAAATGGTAGGCTTTCCATCTGACATTTATAAGGAACTTTTTAATGGCCTGTACAAGCTTATGTATGTATGAACGTTTAGAGGGAATAGGTATATTTTTAGCGGAAATCAGTAAGTATTCTTTGTCAAACATATTTAGGAGGGATGAAAAAGCTCATCCTTTTTTGGAGGGAGCTTAATATTCTTCAGAATAATTTTATTTAACAATCAGTTGGTATGGAAACCTGTGATTATAAGATTTACAAAATATTACTGGCAATAATATTCTATGAGTATTATCCCATCTAAATAAGAATTGCTCGATATGCAAGATAGAGCAAATAAATTAATTGTAGTGATTCAATGAATTTCAAAAAACCCTTATTGAAATGAAGTGTTTGAGTTTCATTTCAAAGAATTTTTATTATTCTAAGCAAGACAAAGAATACTTTAGAAATTTAATCTCCTTGTCTTACTTAGAATAATAAACATCTTTGATATGAAACTCAAACACTTCATTTCAATAAGGGTTTTGTGAAATTCATTGAATCACTACATATATATATATATATATATATATATATATATATATATATATATATATATACACACACACACATGAGGGGCGTGCAATAAGTAATGTCCCTGACCCACTTCCCATAGCAGTAGAGCAACGAAACTTGGCACAGTTATTAGTCTTTCTCTACATAGGAACTACCCAGTTATGCATTTCTCCCATCGTTTGATGCAGCTCTGGAGACCGTTTTTGTAGAACACCCCAGGTTGGTCCTCCAACCACGATGTGACTTCAGAAATCAAGGCTGCATCATCTGGGAAGTGCTTTCCTTTCAAAAACAACTTCATGGCTGGGAAGAGATGAAAGTCAGAGGGTGCAAGGTCATGAGAGTAGGGAGGATGGGGGATATTTCATAACCACATGCCTGTGCTTCTGATTTGGGGACATGCGAGTTGTGGACCGGAGCGTTGTCCTGCAGGAGGAGAGTACCTTTGCTGATCTTGCCCGCCTTTTGATTTTGATAGCTTCCCTTAATTTCCTCAAAAGTGAAGCATAATAGACTCCTGTAATTGTGGTACCATTTGCCAGGAAATCTGTCATCACTACTTCGTCCTGGTCTCAGAAGACTGTGAGCATGACCTTGCCAGCGAAGGGCTGCACCCTTGCCTTCTTTGGAGGTGGTGAGTCCAAGTGCTTTCACTGCATTGACTGGGCTTTGGTTTCTGGATCATAGTGATGGACTCAGGTTTCATCCTGTGTAATCAGTCTTTTGAAAAACATTGACTCATCTTCTTGGCACATCTCCAAATTCATCCTCGAGCACTCAACGCGTTCTCGCTTCTGGAATGGTGTGAGCAACCTGGGAATCACTCTGGCAGACACATGCATATGCAAATGGTCATGAATGATAGTTTCCACAGACCCTGTACTAATCTTGACATCTTGGGCTATTTGGCGAATAGTAATGCACCGATCTTCCAAAATGGCAGCCTTAACTTGACGGACAGATGCCTCATCAATGGTAGAAGGGGGGCGACCGGGTCTGGGAGTTGTTTCCACAGACTTCCGGCCATGTTTGAATTTACGATGCCATCGTTTTACAAGGTCATATGATGGGGCATTATCACCATAAGTTTCTTTCATTTCATCAAAAGTCTCCTGTGGTATGCGTCCTTTCAAATACAAAAATCGGATCACTGCTCGACATTCAGCAGGCTCCATTTCACACCTGACTCAGTTCAAACACCTGTAAAACAGAAACCACAATTAGTTCAGAGCTGTAATTTGCCACATAACCCGTAGAGATATAAATCATTGCACATGCAGAATTTCAGCTAGATCAGACAACTGGAAGTGGGTCAGGGGCATTACTTATTACACGCCCCTCGTATATATATATATATATATATATATATATATATATATATATATATATATATATATATATATATATATATAAACCTGATAATAGGGGACCATTTTAGCTCTCTTCAGCCGATACTCATCTGTTTTATAACCGAAATTGGAAACATACACATACTTTATAAGATCTCGTACAAATTTCCTCTTTTTAAACAAGCTTTAATTTCAAATGATAAAATTTTAAAATAACATCCGTTTTAATATTTTGGACGCCAAAGAAGAAGAAAAAAAAACAAGAAAAAGAAAAGGAGAACTTGTATATACTTAAATGTTTCTGTTATATATTATTCTAATATACGTAAACTATTTATCGCATGACCTACGAAAAAATATGGTTTATTAAATTTATCAATTAAAAAATTTTCCGATCTTAAATGGAATTGTTTTTATCCTAACACAATTTCTTAACTAGTCTAAGTTTGTAAAGTCTAATCTAACTTTGTAAAGTCTAACTTTGTAAAGGCCTATAGCCTAGTTTAACTTTGTAAAGACCTGAAACCTAATTATTTTTATTTTTATTTAACACTAATTTTTCTTCTATATGTTCTATATAACAAATGTTTATATTTTTCCTTCCAATGCCTTATTTAATATGGGTCAAGTGTAAATTTCTTTTAAATAGTCTGAAGAAACCTATCTTACATAAATTTTAATAATATTCTCCAAAATTTTATTCTAAAATACCAATTCATCAGATTGAACAAATTTATTAATTTTAAATCAAAGCTAAAAATAAAATCAATATTAACTCCAAATTTAAATTTTAATTATATTATATATCAGGTGTGAAACCCATAGTACCGATAACATGTTTCATTTAAACTTTATAAAAATAAAAATATAAATAATACACTTTTATTTTTGGAATTTTTCCTCATAATAGAGTACTCTGCTGGAATCCTTTTTTCTAATAAGTATAATTAATTAATATATATATATATATATATATATATATATATATATATATATATATATATGTGTGTGTGTGTGTGTGTGTGTGTGTGTGTGTGCGTGTCAAAACATCGTTAATTCATTACCCACACACAGCAGCAGCAGCAGCAGCAGCCGTATAGCGCAATGGTGAGAAGCCTTGACTGTCATTTGGGCGGTCGGGTTTCACTCCTGGCTTGAGGCAGTTGCCTGTCTAGCCGCACTGATGAGCTGTGAAATAGTGAAACAGTACTGTATGTGGATGACTATATATATATATATATATATATATATATATATATATACATATATATATATATATATATATATATATATATATATATATATATAGTCATCCATATATATATATATATATATATATATATATATATATATATATATATATATATATATATATAGTCATCCACATACAGTACTGTTTCGCTGTTTCACAGCTCATCAGTGCGGCTATATATATATATATATACATATATATATATATATATATATATATATATATATATATATATATGTATTTAAATTTTATGATTTGAAAAAGTTAATCTTTAAATACAGAATTTTTTATTGTTTGCAAACAAACAATACAATTGAATAAATCGATTTCCTTAACCCATGTGTTTGCGATGCTTATTCATTTCCTCAGAGGAAAAATATTATCAAATGTTTACATATCAATATATTTCCTTTCATTCTTCTGAAGTTAATCTCTATGTATGATATATATATATATATATATATATATATATATATATATATATATATATATATATATATATATATATATATATATATGTCTAACGAGTATATTGTGGAGCCATATATATATATTTCTAACGAGTATATTGTGGAGCCAAAGGAAAAAGGTTAATATGGTAAAGCATGATTCAAATACTAAAGAAAATGAGGTTCATAGTTGATAAAATATTTATATTATAAAGAAAGTTTTGTTTTAAATAATTACTTTCAGTTTATGAAATAATGTTTAGATTGCTGAGGTGTTTTTTTTATAATGCCCACAATTTAATGAGGTTTCTTGTTTTTTATTGAGTAACTTATCCGTATCTTTTAATCTCGTAATACATAATTTTTCAGCAAAACATAAATAACAAAGGGAATTACATGTTTTCCATATTTTTATAATCGGTTTTCCTTTCCATAAAAAGAACATGTCTCGAATAAGAACAGAGGTAATTGACGAAACAAGAAGAAGACTGAAACAGTAAATTTATTGTAGCGGTAATTTTGTTTACCTAAATTGAATAAAATAGCACCTTACTCTTTTAATTGAACTATTAACAACCTTGTGGAAATTCAATGTTTTTTACTTTTGTATACTTTTAA
>NC_136513.1:71530822-71888322 GCF_053919585.1 Euprymna scolopes | reverse complement strand
TAGCATTTTGGCCGATATAATCTCCGGCCTTCTTCAGGTACATCTTGTCAGACTCAGGAATCTTTACAGAATTTTGAACTGAACTCTATTTAATCCATGAGATTATATTGTTCTTGTTCTGTAAGCCATGATCTATTAGAAGTTTTAAGTAATTCTTAATTCTATTCTAAGTATCTTTTGTACTGAGGATTGAACCTTCAGTTTACATGTCACTTTAAACTTTATTTGTGGCATAAGTTCATTTTTTTTTTTTTTAATCATGTTCACCCCTTACAAAGCATATCGCCACTTGAACGTAAGGGGCTATTATTTGGGGCCATATCTAGGAAAGATTAACAAGATATTTGTTTATGTTACATTTAAACATCTGCATATCAGTACAGCCAGGGGAGCAGAAAGGGAATTCCAAAGTCTAGCTGTTCGAGGGGAGAAACTATTAGAATAGAAAGCTTTCTGGCATTTAGGGACATCAACAGTGAAGGGGTGAAATCTTATTGCTAAGTGGGTTTGTCGGGGATATGTACGTCGAGGGGGTACAAGCGAAATGAGCTCATCAGAACACATATAGAGTTTGACAAAACTATGCTGAAGAAGATCAGTTACATCGGCCAAAACGGTGTGAGAATAAAGCCCAAGACGAGAATCATAATCTGTATAATCCAAATGATACAAATTGATAAATACTATTGTGAAATATTTTAAAGGAAACCCAGTTCGGAAATTAATCAAAAACAATTTAATTGGCTTTGCATATGCTTTGTGACCTATTTGCATTTAAAAAATATTTGAGACGCGTTTCAAAAGTAATGTCTCGTATTTTTTATTCCGCCTGAATGGATCAGAGGGGATTGTAAATTGCATTGTTATAATAACTGAACTTATGCATTCATGACCTGAAAGTTTCATCTCTCTGTTGCAGATATTCATGGTGTGAGACGCTAAGAAAGCAACGCTTGTCATAGACGTGCATCAGAAGCAGAGAGAAAAATAAATTCTGGAGCACAAAATGTTGCTTGTTTTCATGGTATCACCCCCGTCTTTGTAGCTATTCAACATTTCGAGTTAAAAAAAAAAAAGAAGCCTTTCTTTTGGAACAACCCTTGTATATTTGATATAATTTATTAGCTTTCTTTCAGTTACCATAAATATCTACTCTGAGCAAAGCAGCCATATTTGTTTATTCAGAGGAAGTAAAATCCATAATGTAAACAAGGATTTTGCTGAGAACCGATATTTACAGTGATTTTAAAGGCTTATAACTTATATTACATATAAAAATTCTTCCAACGCAAATAGGTCACAAATTAGCAGATAAACCGAAATAAATTGCTACTGTATTTTCTTAAAATAATTTATATTACCAGTGTGTTATTTTTTCTAATCACAAATGGTCAAAGAATTATCCAATTTTAAACAATATTTTAGTATTTAATTACTAGATTATTTATTTGGATTTAATTAACTGATTTAAATAAGTAACTTGCTAGTCTCTCCCAATAATAATCATGATTGGCCTTTGGAACAAGATCACAGTGTAGTATCTGTTCTTCAGATGCTGCACTTCAATTTCTTGTTCTCTGTCAGTGGAGGAGAAGTCCTTCACGACTGAGACAATTTAAATTTTTTTTTCCTTTTCTCCACATTAAAAAACGACCCTGGTGTCTAACTCTGTCCCGTGGGGAGGCATTGTAAACAGGAACTTGCTAGTCTCTCCCTCTTAAACAAGGTCCAAAAAAAAAAAGTCTCAATTTTAATAGAACCAAAAAAAGTCTCAAATTTAATAGAACCAAAAAAAGTCTCAATTTTAATAGAACCAAAAAAAGTCTCAATTTTAATAGAACCAAAAAAAGTTTCAAATTTAATAGAACCAAAAAAAGTTTCAAAATTAATAGAACCAAAAAAGTCTCAAATTTAATAGAACCAAAAAGAAGTTTCAATTTTAATAGAACCAAAAAAAGTCTCAAATTTAATAGGACCAAAAAAGTCCCAAATTTAATAGAACCAAAAAAAGTTCCAAATTTAATAGAACCAAAAAAGTCTCAAATTTAATAGAACCAAAAAAGTCTCAAATTTAATAGAACCAAAAAAGTCCCAAATTTAATAGAACCCAAAAAAGTATCAAATTTAATAGAACCAAAAAAGTCTCAAATTTAATAGGACCAAAAAAAGTCTCAAATTTAATAGAACCAAAAAAAGTCCCAAATTTAATAGAACCAAAAAAAGTCTCAAATTTAATAGGATCAAAAACAGTCTCAAATTTAATAAAACCAAGAAAAGTCTCAAATCTAATAGAACCTGTACTATCAGCCAAGCTCCAATCACTGGTCCATCGCCATAATATTAGATCCCAGTGCCTATTTTACAAGTACTTTAATGGAATGTATTCTGACGAACTCATAGCACTTGTGTTCCCTCAATGCACATACTCCTGGCTAACTTGACAAACAGCAAAATCACACCCCTTCACTATTGAGATCCTTTCCATGTTAGAAAGCCTTCTATTCTAACAGTTTCTCTCATCGGACTGCTTGAGTTTGGAATTCCCTTCATGTGTCCTGCTTCCATGATTGTACTAACCTGTAGAAGTTTAAATGTAATGTGAACGGACATCTCAGTACTCAACTTCTCACATAATCCCCTGTAGAAATGATGCCAAATAATAACCGCTTGCACCCAAATGGCCATATTCGTGCTTAGCATGAAAGAAAGTAAATATATATATATATATATATATATATACATATTATAGAAATTCCACTGTGCTTTCTACATCAATCTGTATAAGTTACTGTTATTTACTTATATATAAAAGGCACCTTGTGTATGTGTGTGAATTTGTTCCCTATGGACTCCGAAACAGTTAGACCAATATTTTTTAAATTTCAAACAAATGTACTTTAATTGTCTGGGAGTGTTTTTAGGTTTTGTATCAGAATGCCTCTGATAAGTATTGATAATCGAAAACAATCCAATTAAAGATGTAACAATCTGATTTTGATCAAAGTTTACACACTTATATAGCCTAACATTACAAGCGGATTTGCGAAGTTTCATTGCCACCAACAATGTCTATCAGGGTGAATACTATTAAGAAAAAAAAATTACTCTTTATTTTCTTCCGTAAAAGTAATTGTCTATTTTAACTAAATGTTGTTTTAAATAAATGAAACAAATATGTCTTTTCTTAATTTATTAATTAAAAACTAGTGAGACCCGTGGAAATTCCACAGTGGACTCTTTCACATGTAATATATTGCGCGAGCCTTTTCTAGTCTCACACGAAAACACGCATTCACATTTCAAGCTATATTACTTGTCACATACATACGCGCACACAAACATACGCGCTCACGTCCACACACGTACATATATTCACGTTCACGTACATACACTCACATTCACATGTATATACACACACGCTAACGTACACACATGTACTCACACACGTGCACACGAACGCACACATGGACGACGTCACTTCCTCTTTTAAAGGAAATCCACACATGCGCAAAAGACCAACGGAAACACCTATAAAAGAAAGAGCAATAACCGGCTTCTTCCTTTCGGCCCAGTTTTCGAGCTGGTCGGTCTACGGACCGACCACGTGCCTCACACCACTTGCTACTATGTGGGGCAAAAAGCTAACAGACCGTACGTACACATTCTCACTCTTTCTCTCTCTATCTACTACTGGTCCCTGAGAACACCTTCGCGTAGCTGACTGCTAACTGATGTCAACCCTCTATCCTTTTCTTTGTCTACACGATGGACTGCCATTTCTCGTTCTATTACATTACTCACTTCTCTTCCCACGCGCGAACAAACGATAGTGACCCGAACATGAGATGAAAACACATTTCCTTTTTCCTTCTACAATACCCGTCCTCTACGAACGATGGTTACACCCGTGCGAACATAAACACATGTTATATCTAAAACATTCATTCTTTCAACAGTAAATAAACGACACGTTTATCTTATCCATCAATTGAGTTTTTGTTTCCTTCAATTCCATTCGTTTCATTATTCTTTTGTAACAGGATTGGGATTTATATATCCTAGTCTCCTACAATATTGATGTTGGCATTCTGTGGATGTTTAGCATAAATGGAAACGCCTGGATATTATTGTAGCTCTTTTGTTAAAGCTTCAAAAATATTTATCTAAGCTAGCAAGGACGCCTGGCATAGTCATAAGATACGCTTAAATATGATATTTTAATTTATGCAAATGTTTCATATATTATAATAGAGTTAATGTTCTATCGATTCTAATGTATTATAAAGTTGTGATTTCAAAAATAAAAGAAAAATATATTCATTTCACTTGGGCGCATCAGCTTGAATCGGAATCAAGACGGAAACCAATGATTATTAAGAATTCTTGGTAAAATTTTTTATTACAAGAAATGGAAGATCATACAAATTAAACGACAGTCACTCAGAAGATAAAAGATGTAAGCGTGACAAACAAAATAACACACATGCTATCGTATCAATATCTAGAAGATATATCAATTTAATTCTTTTTAAAACAATAACTAACTTCTTCACTGCAAAAATAGCTATCAACTAAATATTCTTCAAAACAATAAACGAATGTTAATTTTTAAATTTATTTAAAATTGTACTGTTAGATTTCGATTTTGAAACAATTCATTTTAAAAGGGATAAAGTCGAAATAGTGCTTGTTTAGATAGAGGCGACCGATTGATTTTTTTTAACATGCCATTTTAAACAAAAACGATATTAGTTAGTTAATTGTCGTGTTGAAAATAGTAAAATATTCCAAAATTACGAAAATTTATAAATTAAACTGCTATAATGTTTTTAGTAAAAAAAGTCCATCGCTATAGGCTACACATGTTGGACGCCATTACGATGTAATCTAAAATATGTTTTGAGAGTTATTCACCATGTTACTGCATTCTTCATGGTTTACTTTAAACCATCTACAAAAATGCAATTTTATCCAATTTTCGTAAAAAATTATTTTGAACTATAAATAACTTTCTACATGATGAATTTTCGTACTTTTTGGATATATTGCTATTTTCGACATAACAATAAGTGACTAATATTGTTTTTGCTTGAAATTACATATTTAGAAAAATCTATCCGTCGCAACTCTCTCAACAAGTTCCGTCAAAATTTTCTACCTTAGTGACATCAGATTATTAACCAATTATTGGAATTCTCATTACTTACTAAGACGGAATCACTTTTTTGGTTTTCAGTTGGGACATGGGGAAAGTGTATAGCAGGGACAGACAACTTTCATTCATTACAAAAATAAAAAAGTTTTTACTTTATCATGAAAATCAAAAATTTTGGAAGAAAAATAGTTTTCTCCAAATTCATACGCATTTAAATAATGCATGGTCATGTTTATATATATATATATATATATATATATATATATATATATATATATATATATATATATATATATATATATATATATATATATGTGTGTGTGTGTGTGTGTGTGTGTGTGTGTGTGTGTGTATATATATATATATATATATATATATGTTGGTTCGTTGGTTGGTTGGTTGGTTGTTTTACGGCATATCAACCCTTTTCGGGTTATTTAATGCCGAATCCAAAGATTTAAGAAAAAAATTTTAATAGAATATATTTGTTGTTTTCAAGTCGGTTTCTATTTAACCCATAGTTGGAACCCGAACAGGTACAACCACTCTGGGTCAGAGTGAACCAGGGAGCAATGGTAATTAAAGGGTGGCTCCACACTCCCCAAAGCCCACAAGCTTGGGCCTCACCACTGGATATAGTTTAAGGTCATATCCAGGACCTATATATATATGTATATATATATGTATATATGTATATATATATATGCATAGATATAAATATATATATGTATATATGTATATACATATATATGCATAGATATAAATATATATATATATATATATATATATATATATATGTATGTATGTATGTATATATATATATATATATATATATATATATATATATATATAAAATGTCTATTTTTTTTTTAAACTCAATTTTGTGTTATTAAAAGTTTCTTATATTTATTTGAATTCCAAAAGTGTGTTACGAAACTTTATGTTCATGTTTTATTAAAAACTAGCAGGACCCGTTAACCGATGTTGCCTGGTTGAAGCATGTCTCTCCTCATAAAAAAAATAAACTATAGTTGTTGTTGGTGGCCAATCCCCAACACCCTAATGTTAAGAACGGATTTCAGAATAGACACCCCTAACCTCCTCATATTAAGAACCTATGGAATAGACTCGACCAACGTCGCCATGGTAAGAATGGCTTTCGGAATAGACACCCAATTTTATGAGGAGGGGGACTGTCCAAGTATTTGTTCCAAGTTCAACCTTGATATATGTTGTCAGCATACCGACCCACAAAGACTATAAACCAAAAAAAAAAAAATTGGGGTGGCTGGCAGTGTTGTGCATGTGTAGAATAGTGAATTACAGTGCATAATACATGTCATTATATATTGAAAACTACTTGTCTCCGCCAAAGTTAAAATAGATTGTCTTATTCAGCATAGTCTAAAACCTATAGAAGTCGTCAGTTTAAAGGAAATAGCATAGTTGGTGGTAAGGTAAAAAAAAAAAAGTACCTAAAAAAATTTTAATATTCGAGCAGTGTGGAAAAAGAGCTCTGAACAAAGAACAAAAAAAAACAACTATAATGCAAGAAACAAACAAACAAAAAAGGCAATATATAACAAATAAGTATATCCGTAGGCAATGTAATAAAGGGGAATTTGTACTTTAGTGGCATAAATTATTTGACAGACAAAGGAATTTAAAAACTGGCATAAATGCAGTCAAATACAAACTGAAAGAAAAGTAATGAAAGTGATAATTTATCTTGACGTAATTCAGGTTTAGAATGTGAAAATGTGTTTTATATAAAAAGAAATAGTTTCTATGATTTTGAAAGTGAAAAATAATTTCTTTTTTTTTTTTTTACCTAATCATCCAAATCTAGGCTCGGTGCCAGTTTGATGTAGAGGGCTACTACAACTCTCTTTTATTAAGAGATTCGGTGGACGTTTATGTACCCCCCCCGCCCCTGTAAATCCCACAATTTACATATTTTTTTTTCTTTTTTAATCTCATTGTTATACCAGCCTTCCTTGAACAGAGGAATTTACACCGATTACCACTATAAATAGTGCTAGTAATTCCAACACCAGTGAGAGAGATACGACTGCACTTCAACTGCTAGTCGAGTGCCCAGCAGATATACACTTTGTGTATCTTTCCTATCTTTGTACATTATTGTTAATACCCCTGTTTCTTAATCAATCCTCGACTTGATTGTTCTTATTTTCACTGTTGTTCCACGACACAACAGATTGGCAACGAGGAATCCAACCAACCGTCACTGCAGAGAATCAACAAAAGTTATTGAAATAAAGATTCGTAAAATCTTTATGGCAGAACACCTTTGTCATTTCAACAGATATTTGGATACGCAAGGAACAGCGAATTAATTACTACAATAATAATTTGGCGACGGGAAAAACTTGCTATCAAAATCTACTGCGGGAAGCGCGAATGTTGTCAATTATTTAATAATTGAACACACTTACCAAGTGTTTTAGAAAGGGAAAAATGGTTCATTTTTTTCTTCACCAGAAGCCATTTTTCCTACGGTAAGAATTTTCTTCTACAAAGTTAAATGTCGAAATCAACTAGCAAATACCGTATAAGCTTATCGTTATTTAAAAAAAAAAAAAAAACACGTTTGACTTTGTCAAGAGAAAAAGAGACAGACCATGAAAAATAATTATTCGCGTACATCATTTGTGCTTAGCAGACATGTAAAGAATCAAGTCATTTTTTGCAAAAGGCAAAGAGGGGGAAAAAATAAATAAATAAATAAAAGTTCCCCATACAAATTCGTCGGATATTTAAAGCGACGGATTTTATTGTTGCTACGTAAAAACGCGTGTAAATAAAAAAAGAATGTTAAACAAATGTTATTTCGCTGGATTGTTTCTAGAAATATAGTGTTCAACAAATTAAGTTACAAAAGGACTGCTAAACTGTTGTTCTTCAAACAAAAGAATTGGGAAAGAAATCTTGGTTTACTTTTTTTACTAAGGAATATTTCTTTAATACAAGCGAAAATTTTAAACTGAATTCGTATGATGGGTGCAAAATTCAAAGCTTCACTGTTGGAATTGTTCCAATTCCAGGCAGAGCAAAATCTCGCGTTGCAAAAGCAGCAAATTCAACAAGTAGAAAGAGAAGAGAGATTTAAACAAGCATTTGAAGAAAAAATGCTTCAACAACAGAAACGCTTTAAGGAAATATTGATGAAAACACAGGAGGAACAAAGAAAAATTCTAGAGGCGACACAGTTAACTAAATCGGACGATAATCATAACGCATTTTCTCAAACAGCTGTGTGGGCAGCTATTGAAAATTTCAATTATAATCCAGGAGACGATGTCACTTTCGTCCAATAATATAGACGATATGAGGATATTTTATATTGGATTGTGGTACCTGGTCATACGCGAAAAAAGTTAGGCTTTTGCTAAGGAAATTGGGAACAGCCGAGCATACAAAGTTCGTGAATTTTATTCTCCCAAAAAAGATCAGTGAGTTGAGCTTCCAAAACACAGTTACGCTACTTACAGAACTGTTTTCTGCAAAAACGTCTCTTTTCCATAGGCGATATAAATGTATGAATGTTACTAGAAGAGAGGAAGACGACTACACTACTTATGCAAGTATAGTGAACAAGCATTGCGACGATTTTAAACTGGAGGAATTATCATCAGATAATTTTAAATGTTTAATATTTGTGCAAGGGCTGGTCTTAAATAAAGATGCTGAAATCAGGCATCGTGTTTTAAATAAACTCGAAAACGGATCAAATTTAAAACTACAAAACTCAACGAAAGACTGTGAATTGTTTATTGCGTTGAAACAAGACAGCCGTGAAATAGAGGAAAGTGAAGTGTTGCATATTAAAAAGATCCATCAAAAGAAAAATCCAACTTCAAAAAATTACCAGAGAAAGAAACAGGGAAAAATCCATCTGGATCATGTTGGAGGTGTGGAAATAAACATTGGTACAATGAGTGTCCCTACAAACTCAAATAATGTGACAACTGCCACCAGAAAGGGCATAAAGCATCGCATTGTAGAAAAAAATCTGGTAGAAAAGACATCCATTAAACTTACGAAAATTGAACCTGAGGAACAAAATATCCGGAAATATGTACAGGTCAAAATGTTTAAAAAGAAAGTAAGGCTACAGTTTGATAGTGGGTCTAACATTTTCATTATTAATGTACAAACATGGAAGAGGCTTGGGAGACCCACTATGATTAAATCACATAAAACGGCAAGAAGCGTCAATGGCGAAAAAAATTACCTTTGAAGGAGAATTATTGACAAATATTTTTTTCCAGAACAGGGCCGAAAAAGCAAGAATTTTTGTCATGCGAAAATCAAACAACCTCTTTGGAATTGATCTGTTCGAAAAGTTTAGACTATGGGATCTGCCTTTAAGCTCATTTTTGCAAAAGGTTGAGGATTCGAATGTGGAGGCAGAAAAACTTAAGAGGGAGTTAAAAGAGAATTCCCAGACGTATTTTCAGGCGGTTTGGGAAGGTGTACAAAAGCGGTAGCAAAATTTGACGTAAAAGTAAATGAACAGTCAGTGTTCAGAAATGTTCCATAACGGTGAATTAGAAAGACTCAAAAACATGGGTGTCATCGGAAAAATTGATCACAGTAAGTGGACTGCACCAACGGTTTACATCAAAAAGAAGAGTAAGGAGATTCAGGTTTGTGCCGACTTCGCAACAGGCTTAAACAGGGCATTACAAGATCACCATTATCCTCTTCCAAGCCCTAAAGAAATATTTGCGAAACTGAGTAGAGGGAAATATTTTTCTAAAATCGACCTCAGTAACGCGTACTTACAAGTTCCAGTTGATGGGGATTGTTCAAAGCTGCTATGTATTAATACCCATAAGGGATTGTACAAGTTTAACAGACTTCATTTTTGGGGTCAAAGTCGCCCCTGTGATTTTTCAGCCAATATTGGACATTATGTTAAATTAGTTGGATTTCGCAGTAGGGTACCTGGACGATGTGCAAATGAAAAGCCTTAGCAAAGAACGACACAAAGCTCATGTAAAAGGATCCAGGATTATGGATTTAAAATAAAACAGGAAAAATGTACCTTTTTCATGGAGAAAATAAAATACTTGGAGCAAATCATCGAAAAAACATGGAAGAAGGCCGGATCCAAATAGATCGAGTGCAATAAAGAATATGCCTGCTCCAGAAAATATTGCGTCTTTACAAAGTTTCTTAGGTTTGGCAAATTACTACAATGTATTTGTGCCAAATATGCATAAACTAAGGTCGCCTTTAAATGAACTGTTAAGGAAAGACCAAAAATGGGTCTGGATGCAAGAGTGCGAAGAAGCAAATCGGGAAATTAAAGAGACTTTAATGTCTGACTTGTTTCTGGCACATTATAATCCCAAGCGTGAAATTATAGTTGCAAGTGATGCCAGCTCCGATGGCATAGGAGCATGCATTTTACACAAAATAGAGATGGAAAAGTGAAACCCATAGCACATTCATCCCGATCACTTTTGCCAGCCGAAAAGAACTACTCACAAATTGAAAAAGAGACGCTAAGCATTATATTCGCGGTAAAGCACGGTAGGCAATTTCTGTTACAAGCAGACCACAAACCATTAATAATAATTTCCGGATCGAACAAGCGACTATCACAACACACGGCGAATAGACTCCAAAGATGGGGTACCATACTTCTGAATTACAATTTTTAAATGGAGTATGTACCATCTAAAACATTTAGTCATGCAGATGGGTTATAGAGGTTAATACCTAAGCAGACAGAACCATTGGAGGATATGGTAATAGCAGCCATTCAAGCGGAAGTTGAAGTAAAAAAAATATGTTATGTGACACAATAAGAGAACTTCCAGTAACGCTTAATGAGATTAAGAGTAAGGCAGAGGTGGACGAATTTATTATACGCACGAAAGAAAGGATCAACAATAACGAACTGGATGAAGAAATTTATTCAATTTGCGATAACGTCCTGTCTATTTTGTTTTTAAAAAAGAACACTATCTTGTGTTATCATAAGTTTATATTTATTTAAAAAAAACTTTTCAAAAGAATATAAAAAAGAAAGCAAAACAACAACACGCATTCAATTTCGATTTGGTCTTGAAATTGCATTTGCATTGCCCCAGCATTTGCATAGCCCCTGCATTTGCATAGCCCCTGCATTTGCATAGCCCCATGTCCCAACTGAAAACCAAAAAGTGATTCCGTTCTAGTGCTACATAAGTGCCCATATTTTTTTTTTTTTTTTTTTTTGTAAATGTGTATGTCTAGGATATGTGGGTTGTGAATCGCCATTCACTAATTCGCAGTCGGAATTCATCAATATTAGAGATCATGGTTGTAGTTGAAAATGGTAGAGTATCACTGGGACCGTTAAAGATAAATTTCACTAGATCTACCGAGTCAGATCCACATTCATAAAAATTAAAAATTTAAAAAATTGGCCTTTCTAAAGTTTGACAGATTGGCCTTTTTAAGATCAAATTTGGTCTTTTTAACGTTCTTTCATGATCTATGTTTTTGGCCACCAATTTTTTTTTTTGTAATGAAAGAGCGTAATAAAGGCCAAATTTGGCCTTAAAAAGACTAATCTGTTAAACCTTAGAAAGGCCAAATTTTAAAAACAATACAGCAGCTTCGATTGTCGTACATTTAGGCCAATAAAATGATTTTAAAAAAATCATTTTCATTAGAAAATGAAATTTTTTTCTGGTTTTATTTCAGCCTTTGGATCTAATAATGTGTTTTATATAAAAATAAATAATTTTTATAAATTTTTGTTTGTCAAATAATTTACGCCGCTAAACTACACATTTACCTCAGTAATATTCAGGTAATTTCGACTGCGTGATTTGGAAGCTACCATTGTAACTTATTAGAATTGTCAAAAAAAAAAAAAATAAGTTGAAACCATTGTTTTTTTTTTTTTTAATCTGAAAACTCCATTTATCGACTACAAAATATCGTCCCAATTCTGTAGAAGCGGCAAAATACACTATCGGTGACAGGAGCGGCACTACAAACACACTTATGATAACTGACCTGCAGCTAGTATTGTTAACAGAGATGAATAAGCCTCAACATTTCTCAGTTATTTTTAGATAATATTACGTAAACGTGTTAAGCGGCAATGCATGAAAACGAAAAGAATGTTAATCGCCAAAAACGATCCCGCCTAATCATTTATTTACATTACTTTTCAAACGTATACTCTGGTTGGTTCGTGACAGTGGCTAAGTGGTTGATAACACGTACTGAAAACATGGATGTGGCAGGTTCGAATCCAATTCGTTTCATAGAAAAACTTTCATCTAACTCACACTTTACTTGTGTCTCACCTTCTGAAGAGGAAATAAATAAATACTGTTGGTTGCAAATTTTTGCTAGTATCTTTATACCAAACTAGCAGAGGCGCCCGGCGTAAAATACGCTTAAATATAATTTTTGGATTTAAGCAGATTTCATATAGTCTCAATTTTCTATCGATTATTATATATTATATTGTATCCAATATATAGTAGTGATTTTACTTGTATAAATGAATTCTTGTATAATTAATTATTACAAGATTCAAGTAAGCAAGCAAGCAAGCACGCTCGGGTAGTTCACAGAGTTTCATAATTATTAAGATGTGTGTGTGTGTGTGTGTGTGTGTGTGTGTCCATCTGCATGCACACACGCACTCTCACATACATAGATGCATACACAAAGACAAGATTGAAGCAAGCAAGGACGCCCGGACGGTCCATAGAGTTTAATAATTATTAAGATAAATATATACTAAACTGCCAGTCTATAGACTGCTATCCAGCCTAGTTTGAATGCAGTACGTGCAATACACAACGCCCTCAAGTTTGAGACATATACAGTTATCACCCCTTATTTCCAGCAGTTACACGTTTCAGCCCACAGATAGCGATATCGACTTCCTTTCTCTCCCCCCCCTCTCTCTCTCTCTCTCTCTCTCTCTTTCGTTCTTTTACATCTGGGATGGCAGGCTGAACGGACATGTTAAAAACACATTCCTCCTGACGTTTTTGTAAGCATGTCTTGTACTAGTTGCCTGTAATAAATTCACACGGTTTGTAAGTTACTTAAGTTAGTGGGCTTTGTTTCTTTATGTGTTGTTCATCTATAAATGTTACTTTTCTGACGTGATAGACAACATTCAACGATGTTCACTACAATCTCCTTCACCTGAAAGGATGTTCTTATGGCCACAGAACACTACACAACCCTCCTCCTCAAAAAAAAAAAAAAAAGAAAAAAGAAGAGGAAATAATATCTGGGAGGCTGATATTATGACCACAAAATTGATATTACACTATTCACCCCCTTCTCTCGCAAAAAAAAGGAAAAGATAATTCCTAGGATGAATTATGACCACAGAATAGATGCTACACTACTCCCCACTCTCAAAAAAAAAAAAAAAAAAAAGAAAGAAAAAAAAAAGGAAGAAATAATTCTTGGGAGGATGGAATCATGTCATAGATACTATATTACTTTTCACCCTGCAAACAAAAAAAAAAAAGAAATAATTCCTAGGAGGATGTTATCGTGACCACAGAAGATACTACACTATTCCACTCCACCCAAAAATAAAGAAAAAAGGAGGCAGCAATTCCTGGTAGCATAACAAACGAAAATTTAGTACACTTCTCCCCATAAAGGAAGAGATAATGCCTGAGTGTATAGTATCATGACACTAGAATAGATACTGCATTACTTCACCCTCCCCCGCCTCATTCCATAAATTGAGCATTGAAAGTGTAAGTCACAGCTACAAAGCGCAACAAAAACAGCATTAATGGCAACAAGCCGCCATTAACAATGCTTCGACAATCATCATGATTTCTACGCTCGGTACTGATTGGCACAAACATTTAACTTAATTTCTGATTTGTTCAATCAGAAACAATATCTCATACGAACTGAGATAGGTCTCGGAGGTTATAAAAGAGAGTGTTCATGACTGTTCTCTCTTTTTTAGTCATGAGATAACACAGCTACTTGACTATTTCACGGCACTCTATTCAACCCCCAAACTTTTCTCTTGAGGTGTAAACCAAAACTGCCCAGCCACCGGCTTCAGCATGGATAAGAAAATTCCCAAATCTGACATGGCAACAACCACACACACATAGACTTATAACAAAAACACACAAAGACATATTTACAAACACTCATTAACTCGACCTATCTTAAACTAAACAAGTCAGGGAAGCAGGAAACGGGGAGGGAATTTCAAAATCTAACAGTCTGAGGAAAGAGACTGTTAGAGTAGAAGGCTTTTCGGCATCTAAGAACCTCAACAATGAAGGGGTGAGATTTTGTTGCTTGTTAGGTTAGTCAGGAGTATCTATGTCAAAGGACATTCCATTAAAATGCTTGTAAAACAGGCACAAGGATTTAACATTGTGGTGATGCGACGGAGGTTGGAGATTGATCAATAGTGTGGGTTCTATGAGATTTGAGATTTTTTTTTGGACTCTGCCTAAGAATGAGATACTAGTGGTAAATGCACCAACCCAGATGTGGCAACAATACTCCATGCATGGGAGAATTGGGGCTTTGTAAAGATATAGAGCACTCTTTAGTCTGAGTAATATTCTAGCACGTTTGATGGAGGCCACTTTCTTTGCAGCAATTTTGCCAATGTCCATAATGTATATGTTCCGATTCATGTTGCCCGCGAACATTAATCTGAGTAGTTTGAAGAATACATTATCAGGGAGGATGTTATTTGTCATGGCAATCTATGGTTGGGAAGGTTTTTTGTAATTGTTAAAGGAAAGAAGCTTAGTCTTAGTAGCATTAAATGTTACTATCTACTATGGTCTTAATCGGAATGAAGCTTGCTTTCTTAGGTTTCAGCTATTGCCTTGGATATGTGTACATTCACTTTTCCCTCTTATTTATTATAGTGCATGGTATCATCAGCAAATATACCCATCTCGGGCACAAGTTATTTATGTATATCAAGAATAATGAAGGTTCAAGGATTGACTATTGAGGCACACCTGCACCATTTACATGTTAATGCAGATGGCCTCATAAAGTTGTCTTAAATGTTAGAATGAGACTTTGCTTTTCTACTCTACAATACACCATTACTTTGAAATAATATAATAAACTGAATTGAAGGTATTTATTTCTCTTCCACAGTGAGAAATGTGACACAAGGGTCAGAAAGCGGTATTAACAAGTCAACGCTCTTGAGAAGTACTCTGATCCCCCCCCCTCTGCCTAGGCAACCCCACCGCCATTCCCCAGTAGGGGTGCTTCAGGTGATTAGCAATAAAGAGAGAAGGTAAAGCTTGGGAGAATCAGCATCATACCGCAATCAACAGGTAAAAGGTCATTACAAGAATGGTCTAGACACTGTTGATTTTGGTGCCAGGGTAAAAAACCCAGTGTTGTCAAGGAACAATTGATCATCAAAAATAGTAATAGTATAATTACGGTTTCAGATAAACAAACACCAAATCGCCATTATTTATAGAATTTGCATGGTGTCCGTAGCAGGTTTTAACTATCGCATTTCCAGATATTTTCAGCTTTTATACAGGTAAAGGATTGCATTAGCAATGAGTGGTAGAATGATCCAAACGTTTTTCCGATGATCTTGGCAACAGATTTAATTTATGTGTTCCATTTCAGATCAGGAGTGAAGGTCAGTCTCAGAAACTTGTCAAGACATGGTTTGTTCCACAAGATGATGAGCGTTGATGATGGAAAGAGAGAAGCTTGGTTTAAGATGCATTAAAATTAACCAACCACCTTTTTCCCCATTGCACCTCGTGGTCAAGATCAGAATAGAGAGAATAAGAAAAATCTTGGTTATTACCAGCCATTGCAGTGTTGCTATATAGATGGTAGTGTCGTCTGTATAAATGTTTATGAGTAATCTAATAATGTGATTTGGGAGATCATTGCTGAAGATCAGGAAGAGAGTTGACAATCAATCAGTTTCATTTTTTTTCAACCAATTTTAGGATCCTTTAATGCTGAATCCAGTCATTTTGGTAAAAGTTTCTGAAATAAAAAAAAAAAATCAAATAATTTGGCACGGTTGTTGTTGTTGCTGCAGTCTAAAAATAATAATGTGACCAATAAACAGTGGACGTTTTCTCTCCCACTTCTCTCTGTTCTCTTGACGTCTCAAAAAATCGTCGCAATAAGTTGATTCTCTTTCGATATGAACACATACCTGCTTTTGCCTAGTCGACATAATTCAGCTAATTTTATAGCCTCTGACTCGCACACCTTGGCAAATCATGCATTGTTCAATGACTTGGCACCTTGAGAACAATTATATATGGTTTCAATCCATGGCTAGGAAAAGGTGCTAGTCTAGTTGCACTGATGAGTAGTGATACAACGAAACAGCAATGAATGTGGATGACTATATATTTAAGCCCTCCCCTTTAGGTTGAGCACTGTCGTAAATGTATTTCACCTGCTACTTGAAAGCGAGGCTCGCTGTTTGTTTGTTTGTAAATAAACAAGCACCTCGAGCACTGTAAAAGCGACGGACGAGTGTTTATTTAAATGGACATTTGTTAAGGTCATTTGCAAGCACTGATCCCATGGGCCATTGGGTAGAACTGCCAACTATCAACACGATGGTTGTAGGTTCAATCCTCAGCTAGAGGAAGATGCTTGTTTAGCTGCACTGATGAGTTGTGATACAACGAAACAGTACTGTATGTGGAAGAATATATATATATATATATATATATATATATATATATATGGTGCTAGTGTACAAAACAAGTGACCAATTTCAGGCCTTTTTCTGGCCACAGAAAATTTAGGTTATGTGATATTAGTTGACTGGGTATATATATATATATATATATATATATATATATATATATATATATATATATATATATATATATTTAGTGGAAATGGTAATTAATAAAAACTGAAGAAAGTGCTCAATACTGTTGTAGAGCAAATATGCGTTTTATTTTTTATTACCGTATCTTTCTGTTAAGTTACATTATTGTTTCAGCTACTCGGCCGTTTTTTGGCCGTCTGTAGCTTTCTCAGACTTTTACAGGAACCCTTCTTTCTGTAAAAGTCTGAGGAAGCTACAGACGGCCAAAAAAACGGCCGAGTAGCTGAAACAATAATGTAACTTAACAGAAAGATACGGTAATAAAAAATGAAACGTATATATATATATATATATATATATATATATATATATATATACACACACACTACCAGGCGGCCTGGCATTGTCCAGTCGTAAAATACACTTAAATATGATATTTTGATTTTTTCAGATTTCATATTTATATTTATAGAGTCAATTATTTATCGATTATATTCTACCCAATATATAGATGTGATTTCAAAAGTAATAAAAAATATATGAGTTGGGTGCCATCAGCTAGAATCAAAACCAAAACATTTAGCTCTCCAGCCTTATCCTTTACCATCTAACCTAAATCCATACGTTTACAAAAGCTGCAAAAAATAACGTTGCTAAACTTATAAGTGTATATTTGTATATATGTACAAGAGCACTTGAAGTCGATTTACACCTGCCAAGTGCCAAAATTTTTAATTTTGACTTCTTAGCAGCTATTTTTACCGGCTAAAAACCAAAACAAATTTATTTCACAGGTCCAGATCCTCTATAAAGTTTAAAGTCTGTAGACCATAAATTGACAAAAAAGTTTGGTAGAGACCGTTCCTCAGACAAACAAGCAGATGGACAGATAAGGTAGATAGAGAGATAGCTAGATACACATTTTATTCTGCAACGTTACCGTCATATTGGGGCTCAAGATTGAATCACGCCAGAGCTTGGCCTGCCTATGTTCACATGTGATGCATGCCACCATGTGAACTCTTATGTCAAGTGGCAAGCGAGATGTCCTTCCAATACCTTCACCACAGTTTTTTATGCTTCAAGTTCTTTATATCTTCAAATATTTATTCCCACATATGTCGAAACACTGGTTCTCATTGGATCGCCGAAGTTAAGCAATATTAAGACTGGCCAGTACTAAAATGAGTGACAATTTGATAATTCCAGGTGCTGTATGTAATAAGACATCAACACCTGCTTGCGAGAGCTGCAAAAACTTAACGTCGTCATCTTTCCTAACGGGGATATACATGCAACTGGGGGACACTTGTTAATTTCACATCTGCATGAAACTTCCTCCTTTGGAGGAAATGAGTTCAACACGCCTAGGGTGACTGCTGCTTCAGTATAGTACAGTAAATATTTATTCACAATGTTTGGATTGATTGTTTTGTATGTCAATGTTTTTTTTCACCTGACCTTCAGCCCCTGTTTTTCACTATTTGGGGGGGGGGAGTAATTACTATTAGTTATTAACGGGGTTGAAATAAAAATATTAATTGTTATGAGTAGGTTGGTGTGGGTTTTATATCGTGAGGCTTGACATGATCAGCTAATTGATTGATTTCTGACTGCCCATCTAAGGATCAAAGTGGTCATGAACTGATCAGCTACTAGGATCGTGTCCTTAAATGTCATGAGTTGCTAACCACATCAAACTGTTGTCTCCATTATGGAAGAAAAAAGGAGGGGTAAAAGACAGAGGGGGAGATACAGAGACAGAGAGAAGAAAATTGTTGCTTTTTGATTTTGTAAAGCAGAATTGAATTTTTCAACAGGAAAGGAAAAGAAACAATAGAATGAATGTTTGGTGCATTTTAGGTTAGGAAGTCAACATCTTCAGACAGATCTGGTAACATCAGTTTGGAAAAGATGTTTTTGTTGTCTTTAATCTTCGTTTCTGTAAGTTTCTTGTTGTGCATCAGGTGGTTACACGTGGAATTTCGGCAACACTTTTTTTGTTTTTTTAACAGGATGGAATCGCTTACTTGGTAAAGTCCTATCCTTTACCTGAAGTTATTTTTATAAGAGGGAGTTTTCTCCCCTGAGTATGATTGTTTTTTCTAGAGTCTAATATTCTGACTGCTCTAATATTTAACCTCACTTGGAGGAAAAAATAGCTGCATTCTTTTTATTATTGATTTTTTATTTACTTTTTACAATTCTTTTACTAGTACAAATTTATAGCCACTCATTGATTGGTGTTGGTACAACGTGGATATGTCAGTTTTCATCCTTTATTAGCTTCTACCAATTTGTAGCGCGTATGAAAACAAATATTTGTGAAATTTTGTGGAAGGTAATATATTACTTAGTATTTGCATGAGCGACGATAAATCTAATGTTTTATTAGCAAAAAATTATGTTTATGAATTTTTGAGATGTGTGTGTGTGTGTGTGCAGTCAGCACCAACCCTAGTCAGGGTTTAACCAGCTTCCTCCGAAGGAGGAAGTTTCATGGAAGTATGAAATTCACAAGCGGTCCCCAGTCGCATGTATATCCCCATTAGGGAAGATGACGACGTAAGGTTTATGCAACTTTTTGCAGGGAGGTGTCGATGTCCTCCTACATACAGCACCTGGACTTCCCAAATTGGTCATTCATTTTAGTAATGACCAGGCTCAACGTTGCTTAATTTCGGTGATCTGACGGGAACCGGTGTGTCAACATGATTATGCCGTATAATTTTTGAGATGAGGATTGTATTATTTGTATTATGTTGACTACTGTTCTCATGCTTGAGTGTTATTTTCACAACGTTTCGGTTGATAAAACCACCGACTTTATTCAGGTGTACCTTTTCAAAGTTAGGAATTTTTCTGTCGAACTCGAGAATTTGTAGAATTTGACAAAAAGATTCCCAAGTTTGACAGAAAGATTCCTAAGTTTGACAGAAAGATTCCCAAGTTTGACAGAAAGATTCCTAAGTTTGACATGATCTAACTGGAGAAAGTCAGAGCTTACATTAACTAAATTGTTGTGAAAATAAAACTCAAGATGAGAACAGTAGTCTGAATAATCCAAATAATATGCACGATGAACCAATTGATGTATTTTACAATTATTGACCAATTCCAATAAATGAAGACATGGGTAACTTTTAAAAACAAAACAAAATAAGAAATGCATTTTTAAACGAGTGACTTGTAATTTAATGTATGTGTGTGTGTGTGTGTGTGTGTGTGTGTGTGTGTGTGTGTGTGTTCTTTTTTTTTTTTTTTAGAGAGAATTTCTACTTAATAATGGCTAGATTAGAATCTTTTTAGAATGAAATTTTCTAAGAGCAACGAAAGTGAAGTGTTAACAGCTAAAAAGATCTCTGTTGATTGATTGTAAAAAATTGCTTCCAGTCAGAAAGTCCAAATGTTAAATCTCTTAACCTGTTACATGGATGGTCATCAATCTGTACCTTTCATCATCTGAATATATATTCTTCTAATTCCAGGTTTCCACGGAATCCAAACTATTATTACGTCAACCGACATCCGAAAATTAAACCCACTATGAGTCTGGTGGAGGAAAATTACCTCCACCCAAAGGCCAACTCCTCTACAGTCGGATCATCTGTTTCCCTTCCACCCCAAGAAGGGTCTCTACTTAGAAAAGCAAGTGGCAATAGATTCCAACGTTTTGATTCGGGTGAGTAAATTTTTAATTTATTAATGTTTAAATCTATTTTTTATTTTATTTTACGAATGATAGGTTAATTAGTTTAAGAGTGAATGCTGTTCTAAGGACATTGAAGAGCATGACCAAACCAGCAGAGTTTCCTTTTCAGAAGAGTCTCCATTCCGATGGTTTTGCATCTTGGACAGATGGTGTGATCTGCCATCCACCGCATATACTAATCATTTTATTTTTGTTGGAAATTTAATTTCCTTTATACAAACTCTCTCATAAGATGATATATAGATCCGTTAAACACTAGAAAGTCATCATCATGTCGGGCAGGTTGCCTGAAACAAATTGACACTTTCCCTCCACAAGTCTCTATCTTCCATGGACTTAGAAAGATCTTCAAGTTGTAAGCCAGTGTCTTCTGTCAATAATTTTGCGTACATCCTGACAGGTCTTCGTAGTTTAGCGCTTCCGTGTTTAGAATCCCACAATACCACATCACTAACGATCTCATCTTTTCTTCTGTAGCAATGTCCGACATATTGTGTTCTTCTTTCTCTTATTACTGAAGAAATCCTGGACAACCAACCGACCATACAGACAGCTAATGTTTTCCAGTTTCTTTTTTTTATTATTAATTTTAATTATTAATTTTATTTATTATTTATTATTTATTTATTAATTTTTTATTTATTTATTAATTTTTTATTTATTTATTATTTAGAAAGGAATATCCACTTATCAAGACCCAGTGACCACTCGAGGATAAGGGTTAATGAGTGTACAGTGGTCAAAAGGACAATATCATCATGATCGTTAGAAGTGTAAAGTTGGTAAAGTGGATTACTTAAGGTGAATGGTTCATCAAGAACTTGTTTACATTGGACTTGAAGGCGACCATATTGTAGTCAGCTGGAAACCAGGTAAACAGAAGAGAGATTCACAGGTGTACAGTTCTAAGAAAGAAACTTTGTTCATGGAATTTACGGTTAGCTTTAGGCTAAAGAAAGAGTGGGGGGAAATTATTAATAGTGTTTTCAGCTAGACGAGTGTTTATCGTGAATGTTTGGCGAGGGGGGGGAACCATAGACTGAAGCTCAGACTTCAGTTTAAGTTTAACACTGCCAGGAGCATTCTAGTGTAAGTTCCATCTAATTTACTTTCAAGTTTTTTACTGAGAGTCTATGCTGGTGAACCATATAGAAGCACTGTCTTCACTACATGGCGCAATCCTTAAGGATCCTCTTCGTTTAATTACTTATTACTTTTTTATTAATAAATAAATGAAGAGGATTGCGCCTTTTGGGAATTCTTAATGTAAAATGGATGAGAATTAAGATGTGGAGAAATTATATCTGGATGGCAAAGCTTATGAGGTTGTCAAGAAGTTTTATTATCTTAATGATATCATTGGAGGACAAGGTTGTGGGAATCGAAATTTCCCAGCCAACAGACACAAAATTGTACTCTTAAGTTAAAGACAGTTATCGCTCTTTAACTCTGGTAGCACATACTTTGCCACCAGAGGGCGATGCAGCTACGTCACCTCCTTTTTTATAGATTTCTTTCTCTTTTTCGCTGGACTCTCAACAAGTAAAGATGTGACAATAATGCACTCCGGTTGGCATGGCTAGCCTGCTTCCCTGACCTACCCACCAGCCTCTCAGCAAATACGATAACGCAAGTAACATTTACCGAACTCTTATTGTCTCTTATTCTTACTATCCCTTTTCTCTCTCTTGTATTTTGATGTAAATAAATCTACATTTATTTGTTATCGTATGCTTCGTCTCTTCATAACGCGACCTTTGCTTCTTTCACCCACCACTTTATAACATGGAGGATGCGATCGTCGATTACACAAGCGGGCCAGCCTATCCTCTACAGGGTGGAGCACTGGAGCAGGTGTTAGTGTGATTGCAAAAATCAGGAGTGGATCGAAGAAGTTCAGGGAACTTTTGCCATTATTAACCATTATTAATTAATTATTAACCATTATTAATTAATTATTAACCATTATTAATTAATCATTAACCATTATTAATTCATTATTAACCATTATTAATTCATTATTAACCAGCAGAATTTTACCACTGTCGACTAAGGGAATAATTTTTTTTTCTTTTAAAAGGAAGTCACCACTTATCAAGGCCCAGAGGCCACTCGGGGATAAGGGTTATTGCATGTACAGTAATCAATGGGACAATATCGTAGTAATCGCTAGTAATGGAGATCTGATAAAGTGTCTTACTTAAGGGGGCGATTCATCAGGAACTTGTTTATGTTGGACTTGAAGACATCCAAGTTGGAAGCAGGCAAACGGAAGAGAGTTCCACAGGCGTTCACTTCTAAGAAAGAAGCCATATGTACTCAATGTGATGATGTATGCAATTGAAATCTAGGGAGTGAAGATTGAGGATATGCGTTGCATGGAGAAAAATTAAATGAAAATGATACTATAGATGTGTAATGTGAATCTTAAAGACAGGCTTAGTTCTGATGGGTTCAGAGGAAGATTAAGTCTTGACAGTATAAAGGATGTGCAGAACAGGAGGCTTTGTCTTATTTTGTAGTTGCTGTTGGTTAGGAAGATTTTTTTATTTGTTTTGTTTTACGGCACAGCAACCACTTTTGGCTCATTTAATGTCGAAACATTAATTGTAATGTGTTAGATGTTACTTAGTTGTTTTTAGTGTTTCTTGCAGAATCTGTTGTTATATTTTGTTGTATATTTTAATCTCTTTCAGGAGTATTATTGTATACTGATCATAAACATGTGTACATATTTTAATAATAAAAAAAATATCATTTTATCGATAGATCAAGAAAATTAATCAGTAATATATTACCTTGGAAGCCGCTTTCAAATACTTTTGTATCATTTCGGTTTAGGTAATTACACTGACCTTCTTAATAACAAAGTGCTACATCTTAACACAATTTTTCAAGTGCAAAAAAATGGACTTCTTATATTGACCAATCAGAATATTGCACATATAAAATAATTACAGGATAGGCATGTCCTCAGTCTGGAAGGATCGCATAATTGCTCATGTAAAATGAACAGCAAACAACCAAAGTATGAATAACAATTGTGAACATTAATATGTCTCCTATGCGGCAATTTTTTTATAATGTGGCCTGGTTATAACCTTAAACTATATCCGAGGGTGAGGCCTCAGCTTGCGGGCTTTGGGGAGTGTGGAGCCACCCCTTAACTGCCATTGATCCCAGGTCCACTCTGAGCCAGAGTGGTAGTACCTGTTAGGGTTCCAACTATGGGTTAAATAGAAACGGACTTAAAAAAAAAAAAATAAAATTCATTCTATTAAAAAAATTTTCTTCAAAATCACTGGATTCGGCAGTAAAGTGTTGATATGCCGTAAAACAAAAACAACCAACCAACAAATTTTTATAATGTATATGACACAGAGTTGCGCACGTAACGCAGTTTTGATGACGTCAACATTAACGATGTAACCGGACAATCATTGGATCTTCAGATGTTTTGAAAGTGTCACTGTATCAATTTTCTCAGAAATCCTGAAAGAAAAACGTAATTGTCTTGTGGAAAAGCAGACTGGATAAATATATGGACGCTCGGATGCAGCATAGGGTTTCCTTCTTGTCGGGCACGCTTGGTATTATTCCCAACACACAAATAATAACAGAGAAAACAATCTGGCTATTTTGTAATTGATATACTCATGCTGAGCCTGTATGACAGCTGAACGGGCTGACGAGAAGACGTTAAACACGATTCAGAAAACAATATCAATCATGTATTTATTTCCAGTGTAGGAAGCAGATCAGAGGTTTAGTTGGCAAAAACATGGTGAGACAACTATGGAAGGCAGTAATTACTGGAGATAAGTACAAGACTCAACATTCTTATTCCATTATGGTTAATCACCTGAAGAAGGCCAGAGGATAAGGTGGCTGAAATGTGACGAAACAACAACAACTATGAAGATGAGGATAACAGTTGGTAAAAAGTATCCCCTCAATGACAACACCCTTGACAAACTTGACAAAGAGCAAAATCCCACCCCTAAACTGTAGAGATCCCTAGTGCCATAAGGCCTTCTACTTGAATAGCTTTTTCCCTTGAACTACTGCACTTTGGAATTCTCTCCCGGGCCCCTGCTTCCCTGACTGTACTGACCTGCAGAAATTCAAGCATAATATGAACAGACAGCTCGCTGCCCAACTCTATAAATAGTATCCCTGCAAATATGGTCCCAAATAATAGCCTCTCACGATTAAGTGGCCCTGTGCCTTGTTTGAGGTGAAACGTCAATAATATATAATATAAATATAAATCTCACCTGTCTGTTTAAATGTATGTATGTCTGCCTAAAACTCTCAACAGAGGTGACGGATTTTCACAAGATTGGTTTCATTTTGAAGCTTGATGTCTCGGAAGACAAATATCGAAAAATTGGCCAAAACATTGATTCCTCTTCTCTCAACTGGGCAGTTTTCTACAAAGATGGGTCGATTTTTTCCAAGCTATTTTTGCAAGTCATTGTATCAATTGGATTGATTTTGCCTAATTTTAACGTTCCGAACTTCCGATCGCGTCATGGAGTAGCGGTAATACATCAGATTTTCTTTCACTTTCTTTTCCACCTTTGCATCATGGGTTCGAGCCTGCCTGCCTGCTAGCACTTTTATTTATTTTTTTTGCTCAACACACACCTTCAAACACCCGGGCAACGCCGGGCACCCAGGCTTGTAATAAAAAAAAAGAATAAATGCAGAGACAGCATAGTTTGGAAGTCAACTTCTTAAAGCTGTCCAATTCATGTTAGCAGGTAAAATGGACATTAAACTGAAGAAAAAATGATTGAGTTTTATTTCAATGTGGATTTTTTTTTTTTGTTCTAGAGAATTTATTCTTAATCATGCCCATACTTAGAATCCTTTCATAATGGACATTTCTAGAATCAATGACAGTGAAGAGTTAGCAGCTAAAAAAGCGCCCAGTGAGGACATAATTCACATCAGTTATAATTTTCTATTCCTCTAGAATGCTAACTACATAGTAAGTTGTTTACATGCACAGAAATCTATGACAATGTGAAGCCGTGTCAACGAAAACGTTTGCCTCAACAGTCATTGCTTTGGCTATAAATATCAGAGTCGACTTCGGTCAGCCATTAAACCTTACTCAGGACTTGTTTTGCAAACCCACTTGATGTTTGTGATCTCCCTCTTCATATCCACCCACGACAATCCAAACAATCCTTTCCGTAGTGACAGGTGGGCTTTTGTGGACACCTGGACACTGTTTGATACATACCTTTACCATTCACTTTCTCTCCATTTCGCTTAGGATTTACAGTCACACGTAATTATTTACTTGGTCACTTCTTTTTCTTTCCTTTCTACATATCTACATACCTATAAAGTTGAGTTTTTTTTCCAGCTTTGACATTGATATTAAAAACCTACTTTTTCTACTAAAAAATTATTAAAACGAACTTCTTAATATACTCAGTCATGAATATGCGAGCAACTACAAGGACCTCACACATTATCTCTAATAATGTTCATTGTTAGAGATAATGTGTGCGGTCCTAGTTTTTCCTCAGAAGATAAACAGAAAACAATATGGCTGACGAGAGCCTAGCATTATTTACAATTAACTAGCCCCCCCCCTTATGTTAGGCTTGAAACCGACGGTAACAATGTTTTTCTGACTTTCCGTACAGTTTTAAATAAATAAATATTAAGCTCACATATTGAAATTTATTCTTTGTGATCGAGCACTTTGCTGGAATTCTTTCCCCAAAACAGTGAACAAATATATATATATATATATATATATATATATATATATATATATATATATATATTATATATATATATATATATATATATATATATATATATATATATATATATATATATATAAATGTTAAATAGTAAAAACTTGAAGAAGGTTCTCAATACTTTTGCAGAGCAAATATATATTTTTTTATTTTATTATCATTTTATCTGTTTAGGTACACATGTTTCTGTTACCGAATTGTATCAACGATTCAGTCTCTCTGGATCGTTGATACGATTCAGTAACCGAAACATGTGTAACAAAACAGATAAAACGGTAATAAAATAAAATATATATGTATAAAATAAAAATTACAATTAAATTTACCAAAATGATCCAAGATGATAAAATTAAAGTATATTATAAATATTACAGAATTAATATTTATAAAGTTATCTCAGCCAGGTGTAAAAGCTCGATAAAACCAAATAGGAGATAGAGCTTATAATACGAGCAAACAGTTAATAAAACATGTTAAAAAACATTGAAAAAGAGTTAAAAACATATTTAATCTAAAAAGGAAACACTAGATAAGTGGATAGTCCTTAATCCAAGGAGTTTTGAAGAAATACTTTCCTTCTCATCAGAGGGTAGGAATTAGCAAAATGCGGGATCAGATTTTGCATGCAAAAGTATTTGATGAAACAACAAGTAATTCAAAGATCTTACTTGAAAACAAAAAAAAAAATGTGAAGCAGAGGGAATATGGTGAAGAAAAAGGTGATTACACATGAATGGATAGTCTGGTGGAAGATAAATAATCCAGTGACGGTAAAATCCAAGTATATAATTTCAAGAAAGTTAATTAAATTTCCATTCGCACAAGTAAAATCCAAAAATCCCGTATGGATTTCTTCCTTTGGATTATTATGGACCATCTTCTTCCAATTACGGGATTTTTGGATTTTACTTGTGCAAATGGAAATTACATTAACTTTCTTGAAATTATATACTTGGATTTTACCGTCACTGGATTATTTATCTTCCACCAGACTATCCATTCATGTGTAATTACCTTTTTCTTCACCATATTCCCTCTGCTTCACATTTTTTTTGTTTTAAAGTAAGATCTTTGACTTACTTGCAGTTTCATCAAATACTTTTGCATGCAAAATTCGATCCCGCATTTTGCTAATTCCTACCCTCTGATGAGAAGGAAAGTATTTCTTCGAAACTCCGCAGATTGAGGACTATCCACTTATCTAGTGTTTCCTTTTCAGATTAAATATGTTTTTAACTCATTTCAAAGTGTTTTTTTAACATGTTTTATTAACTGTTTGCTCGTATACATATATATATATATATATATATATATATATATATACATATATATATATATATATGTGTGTGTGTGTGTATGTATAAATAGGGGAGTTAAAGGAAGAGAATAAAATCAATTCTTAAGAGGAAACATATCGGGATAATACAAAGCTCAACAAAATGCTTTGGTGCTCATATAGGAGACCCCTATATCAATATATATACTAGCAGGGAGAACCGACGTTGCCCGGGATTGAATGATGATCAACGAATATTTCACACTCCTATATTTTTATTGTCATCGAAATCTGTGAAATCGCCCGGGAGGAAGCTTCACATGCCTCCATTCAGTAACAAAATATATGTTATTCTACATTGCACTGTAGAGAACCTGCTGTTTTTTTGATAAAATTATTTTTTATAAACTTCTTTCCAGTTAACAAAAAAAACATTAAGAAATTTACGTGCAGAGTTTGAAACTTCAGACCACGTCATGCAAAAAAAATAAAAAATAAATAAAAAATATGCTATCAAAGTAGAGTAGAATTTTCACGAACTGTTGTTCTATCATTGTTGCTAAGCGATGACATGGTAAAAATGGTTTATCAATAATAGATAAATTAAAATAATGGTTTCGATTATCGATTATCGGTAATTATCGGGGGTATTCTGAGACAAAAGATTATTCCCAGACTTATACAATAGAGTTCTGTAAATTTTAAAGAAAATCTGTTCAGCCATTTCGGAGTCTGTTGTGTCGTGGAACAACAGTGAAAATAAGAACAATCAAGTCGAGGTTCGGTTAAAAAACAAGTGTATTAACAATAATGTACAAAGATAGGAAAGCGTGTATATCTGCTGGGCACTCGGCTAGCAGTTGAAGTGCAGTCGCATCTCTCTCACCAGTGTTGGAATTACTAGCGCTATTTATAGAGCTAATCAGTGTAAATTCCTCTGTTCAAGGAAGGTCAGTATAACCCGTCCCCCTTGAAAATATCCCGTCTGGGATTAATAACGTTTTTGTTTTGGGTTTACCTTAATCAATTCTGTTGATTTCCGTTTTCTGTTTGATCTTCTGTTCTCAGGAGCTGTCTCTGGTATGGGCACCTGAAAAGTATCAAACACTGTGTCCATGATGTCCTCCTCAGGCGATCTGGTCACCTCACTGTTCGAGTATCTTTTCCGAATTTGGTTAGTGTGACGTTTGTGCACGAAGTCTGATCCCTTAATCATGTAGACCATGTTGCCTATTGGTTTCTCAACAATGCCGGACTCCCAGAAAGTCTTATTATTTTTGTGAATCTTGTAGAAGACTCTTTCGCGAACTTTATACCGTTTTTTTGTTATCAGTTTTCTGAGGTTTGGCCTATCCTGGTTTGATAACAACTTGTGAAAAATCGATTTAACCTTGCGTCTGAACATAACCTCAGCAGATGTCTTCGACATTTCGATGTTTGCATTCGAAGTGACTCTGTAGACTTGTAAAAACTGTTGGATTGACTTATCCGTCAGCAACCCACTAGCTTTTTTCAGAGCTCTCTTGAATGTGTCAACGAATTTCTCTGCTTGTCCATTACTTCTTGGGTGGTATGGCGTAATGGTTATATGCTTGATTAAATGATCCTTGCAAAAATGTTTAAATTCGGTAGATGTAAATTGCGTTCCATTGTCTGTAACAATGTAGTCTACTGCTCCAAACCTAGTGAATAGTTCATACAGGAGGTTGATAGTTACCTCGGATGTGGGATTCTTACATTTTAATACTTCTGGCCATTTAGATAGGCTGTCTACAACAATGAGATAGTAGAACCCATCTAGCGGTCCTGAAAATTCTAAATGAATCCTAGACCAAAGTCAGTCCAATTTTGCCCACGATCCAAATTGAGTTGGAGGAGCTCTCATAGCTAATGCACATCCTTTACACTCCCTGATTTTTCCTTCTATATCCTTATCCATGTTTGGCCAATAAACAAAAGAGCGCATAAGACTTTTCATTCTTGACATACCTGGATGTCCTACATGGAATTCCTTGAGCATTCTTTTCTGTAATGTTGCAGGAATTACGACCCTATCACTATATAACAGGACGTTATCGCAAATTGAATAAATTTCTTCATCCAGTTCGTTATTGTTGATCCTTTCTTTCATGCGTTTAATAAATTCGTCCACCTCTGCCTTACTCTTAATCTCATTAACCGTTACTGGAAGTTCTCTTATTGTGCCACATAATGTATTTTTTACTTCAACTTCCACTTGAATAGCTGCTATTACCTTATCCTCCAATGGTTCTGTCTTCTCGTTAATAATGGTTTGTGGTCTGTAATGGAAATTGCCTAATGTGCTTTACCGCGAATATGATGCTTAGCGTCTCTTTTTCAATTTGTGAGTAGTTCTTTTCGGCTGGCAAAAGTGATCGGGATGAATGTGCTATGAGTTTCACTTTTCCATCATCCATTTTGTGTAAAATGCATGCTCCTATGCCATCGGAGCTGGCATCACTTGCAAAAAAAAAGTCTCTTTAGTTTCCCGAATTGCTCCTTCGCACTCTTGTGTCCAGACCCATTTTTGGTCTTTCCTTAACAGTTCATTTAAAGGTGACCTTTTGGCACAAATACATTGTAGTAATTTGCCAAATCTAAAAAACTTTGTGAAAACGCAATATTTTCTGGAGCAGGCATATTCTTTATTGCACTCGATCTATCTGAATTTGGCTTTCTTCCATATTTATCGATGATTTGCCCCAAGTATTTTATTTTCTCCATGAAAAAGGTACATTTTTCCTGTTTTACTTTAAATCCATAATCCTGGATCCTTTTGAATACTTGGTTTACATGAGCTTTGTATTGTTCTTTGCTAGCGCTTTTCATTTGCACATCGTCCAGGTACCCTACTGCGAAATCCAACCCATTTAACATAATGTCCATAATTGGCTGAAAAATCGCAGGGCGACATTGACACCAAAAGGAAGTCTGTTAAACTTGTACAATCCCTTATGTGTATTAATACATAGCAGCTTTGAACACTCCTCATCAACTGGAACTTGTAAGTACGTGTCACTGAGATCGATTTTAGAAAAATATTTCCCTCTACTCAGTTTCGCAAATATCTCTTCAGGGCTCGGAAGAGGATAATGGTGATCTTGTAATGCCCTGTTTAAGCCTGTCGCAAAGTCGACACAAACCTGAATCTCCTTACTCTTCTTTTTGATGCAAACCGTTGGTGTAGTCCACTCACTGTGATCAATTTTTCCGATGACACCCATGTTTTTGAGTCTTTCTAATTCACCGTCTATCTGTTCGACAGCAGTGTATGGAACATTTCTTTTCTTTCTGAACACTGACTGTTCATTTACTTTTACGTCAAATTTTGCTACCGCTTTTGTACACCTTCCCAAACCGCCTTAAAATATGTCTGGGAATTCTCTTTTAACTCCCTCTTTTCTGCCTCCACATTCGAATCCTCAACCTTTTGGCAAAATGAGCTTAAAGGCAGATCCCATAATCTAAACTTTCGAACAGATCAGTTCCAAAGAGGTTGTTTGATTTTCGCATGACGAAAATTCTTGCTTTTTTGGCCCTGTTCTGGAAAAAAATATTCGTCAATAATTCTCCTTCGAAGGTAATTTTTTCGTCACTGACGCTTCTCGCCGTTTTATGTGATTTAATTATAGTGGGTCTCCCAAGCCTCTTCCATGTCTGGAATAATGGAAATGTCAGACCCACTATCAAGCTGCAGCCTTACTTTCTTTTTAAACATTTTGACCTGTACATATTTCCGGATATTTTGTTCCCCAGGTTCAATTTTCGTAAGTTTAATGGATATCTTTCTATGAGATTTTTTTCTACAATGCGATGCTTTATGCCCTTTCTGGTGGCAGTTGTCACATTGTTTGAATTTGTAGGGACACTCATTGTACTAATGTTTATTTCCACACCGCCAAAATGGTCAAGGTGGATCTTTTTCCTGTTTCTTTCTCTGGTTATTTTTTGAAGTCAAATTTTTCTTTTGATGAATCTTTTTAATATACGACACTCTGCTTTCCTCTATTTCACGGCTGTCTTGTTTCAACGCAATAAACAATTCACAGTCTTTCGTTGAGTTTTGTAGTTTTAAATTTGATCCGTTTTCGAGTTTATTTAAAACACGATGCCTGATTTCAGCATCTTTATTTAAGACCAGCCCTTGCACAAATATTAAACATTTAAAATTATCTGCTGATAATTCATCCAGTTTAGAATCTTTGCAATGCTTGTACACTATACTTGCGTATAAATAGTGTAGTCGTGTTCCTCTCTTCTAGTAACATTCATACATTTATATCACCTATGGAAAAGAGATGTTTTTGCAGAAAACAGTTCTGGAAGTAGCGTAACTGTTTCTTGGAAGCTCAACTCACTGGTGTTTTTTGGGAGAATAAAATTCACGAACTTTGTATGCTCGGCTGTTCCCAATTTCCTTAGCAAAAGCCTAACTTTTTTCGCGTATGACCAGGTACCACAATCCGATATAAAAGTATCCTCATATCTTCTATAGTACTGGATGAAAGTGACATCGTCTTCTGGATTATAATTGAAATTTTCAATAGCTGCCCACACAGCTGTTTGAGAAAATGCATTATGATTATCGTCCGATTTAGTTAACTGTGTCGCCTCCAGAATTTTTCTTTGTTCCTCCTGTGTTTTCATCAATATTTCCTCGAAGCGTTTCTGTTGTTGAAGCATTTTTTCTTCAAATGCTTGTTTAAATCTCTCTTCTCTTTCTACTTGTTGAATTTGCTGCTTTTGCAACGCGAGATTTTGCTCTGCCTGGAATTGGAACAATTCCAACAGTGAAGCTTTGAATTTTGCACCCATCATACAAATTCAGTTTACAATTTACGCTTGTATTAAAGAAATATTCCTTAGTAAAAAAAAATATCAACCAAGTTTTCTTTCCCAATCCTTTTGTTTGAAGAACAACAGTTTAGCAATCCTTTTGTAACTTAATTTGTTGAACGGTATATTTCCGGTCTTACTAGAAACAATCCAGCGAAATAACATTTGTTTAACATTTTTTTTATTTGCATGCGTTTTTACATAGCAAAAATAAAATCCATCGCTTTAATTATCCGACGGTAAGTGTGTTCAATTATTAAATAATTGACACCATTCGCATTTTTCGCTGTAGATTTTGGTAGCAAGTTTTTTCCCGTTGCCAAATTACTATTATAGTAATTTATTCGCTGTGAATCCTTGCGTACCCAAACATCTGTTCAAATGACGAAGGTGTTCTGCCGTAAAGATTTTACGAATCTTTATTTCAATCACTTTTGGTGATTCTCTGCAGTGATGGTTGCCAATCTGTTGTGTCGTGGAACAACAGTGAAAATAAGAACAATCAAGTCGAGGTTTGATTAAGGAACACGTGTATTAACAATAATGTACAAAGATAGGAAAGTGTGTATATCTGCTGGGCACTCGGCTAGCAGTTGAAGTACAGTCGTATCTTTCTCACCGGTGTTGGAATTACTAGCGCTATTTATAATGGTAATCGGTGTAAATTCCTCTGTTCAAGGAAGGCCAGTATAACAGAGTTTAAGGAACTCACACACACACACACACACACACACACACACACACACACACACACACACAGAGTTGCATTTATATAATTGTACCTATTTACTATACCTCCCCACGGGACAGAATTAGACACCAGGGTCGTTTTTTAACGTGGAGAAAAGGTACAAAAATAAAAAATTGTCTCAGTCGTTAAGGACTGACCCTCCACCGAAAGAGAACAAGAAATGGAAGTGCAGCATCTGAAGAACAGATACTACATTTTGATCTTGACCAAAAGGCCAAGTTGAGACACACACACACACACACACACACAAACACATTATATATATATATATATATATATATATATATATATATATATATATATATATATATATATATATATATGTGTGTGTGTATATATGTATCATTTTATAGGATTTAAAAAAATTTTTTTTCTTTTAATGTTCTTAAAGGCTGCAACATTCATATGATACCTATTGCAATAAAGAGCTGTTTTACAAGTTTTGATTTATTTTGTTTTTTATTGTTTCACCACAAAGAAGGCACAGTGCACTTTGTCGTAAGGATCTACTATTTGGGACCAAATTTACAGGGATATTATGTAGGGAGTTGGGCAGCAAGATATCGGTTCACATTCAGGTATTTTTAAGTTCAACTTCTGAAAAGAAAAATAAATGACAAATGTTATAAACATATGTTGATAAACATATTTACAAGGTTTTATTATGGAAACACTAGCAGGAGGCGCTCACCGTTGCCTAGTCGTACAATACGCTTAAATATGATATTTTAATTCATGCAGATTTCTTATATATTATTACAGTCAATTTATCAATTTTTTTTTACCTCTTTTTATCTCTTGACAGCTATTTTAGTCAACTGAACATGCATAAAAAACAGCTCACAAAAAATACAATTATTTGAGCCATCTTGCATTATTCTATGACCTACCATTTTGAAGGAGATGCAATTTGAAAAAATGGAGACAGACAGACAGACAGACAGATAGACATAGTAAGTTTTATAATAGACATAGTGTGTTATTTTGTGTGACATGTTTACATCTTTTTTCTTCCGAGTGACTGTCGTTTAATTGTTATGACCTTCCATTTCTTGTAATAAATAATTGGGTTTGTATTACTGTACACATAGATTCGAAAAAGTTGTCAAAAAACAAATATAGAACAAATAAATGTTATCAAAGGCAAGATAAGTTACTTTTCTACCTAACTGGATATATTTTTTGTGTTTTTATTCAGTGTAACATGTTTATTCAGCTCGAAAAACATGCAATGTTTACCGATGTATTGGAAAATTCAAAATGGCAGCCGACTGTCTCTCGGAGAGGGTACGTTTGGGAAAAGGTATTATAAATAATAAACTAGACAAAATACTGTTAGAAATTCGCTCAATATATGTTACCGTGACATAAGTTGACATGTATTCGGTTGTTTTCTAACAGTATTTTGTCTAGTTTATTATTTATAATACCTTTTCCCAAACGTACCCTCTCCGAGAGACAGTCGGCTGCCATTTTGAATTTTCCAATACATCGGTAAACATTGCATGTTTTTCGAGCTGAATAAACATGTTACACTGAATAAAAACACGTGAATTATATCCAGTTAGGTAGAAAAGTAACTTATCTTGCCTTTGATAACATTTATTTGTTCTATATTTGTTTTTTGACAACTTTTTCGAATCTATGTGTACAGTAATACAAACCCAAATAATTTTATCAAAAATTCTTCATAAGTTTTGGTTTCAGTTTCAATTCTAGCTGATGGCACTCCAGAAACAGGGGGGGGGGAAAGAACATTGTCTGCCAAGAAGTGTTGGACTGAAGGGATAGATGAAAGATTGTCTTTTACAATATAATTTTATTATTTGTATTGAACTATGTAGCACACTATTATTTTATGAGTATTTGAGATCAGTATTATTTACTGAACACGTGAGATCATCTCTGCATGTCTAGGGAGTTAACCCTTGACCTCCTGCTTCAATCATGCCAGCTGCAGTTTGGTCTATTTCTGTTTGCCGTCAGATTATCTGGACATGTACTTTATGTAATTCTCGACGAAATGATACTAGTACACATGTTGCAATACATGTTACCCTTGTAACATGGTATTGGCATTCAACGAAGCAAGACACCTTTTTAATTAGTAATCGCACCCTATACTGCGTAGCAATAGGAAGTAAAATGAGCCAATGCGTGTTTATAGGAGTTGCCAACATAATATCTTTTGATCGCACATGATAGGAGGTCCTTTTTGCCGGAGCTAGAATTTGATTAATTCTAGCAGAAGAAAAAAAAAAAAAAAAAGAAAAAAAGACTGCAAAAAAAAAAAAAAAAAATCAAGTGTGACAAAACAATCAAATATTATTTAAAACTTGGATGCTTGTTAAGATAGAGTCGACAAATCGATTTTTTAAATATATCGTTTTAAGCAAAAACAAAACAATATTACATACTTAATTGCCACGTCGAAAATAGTATTATATCTAAAAATTAAGAAAATTCATCAAGTAGAACAACTGCTATTGTGTTTTTAGTAAAAAAAAAAAAAAAAAAAAAAAGACTATCGATATAAGCAACAAATAGTGCACGCCATGAACAAGTAATCTAAAATATTCGTTCCGAGTGATATATCCTGTGTGTCTACTTCATAACGTCTAAGAAAAATGCAATTTTACCCAATTTTCAGTAAAAATTACTTTTAATTATGTACTTAATGAATTTTCATAATTTTTGGATATATCACTATTTTCGACATGACAATTAAGTACGTAATATTGTTTTGGCTTAAAACGACATATTAAAAAAAAAAAAATGGATCTGTTGATTCTTAACAAACACCAAAACTTGTGTCACAAAACAATGCGAATGCTATTTAATATTTCAGTTTGACAATTCAGTTAAAATACTATGTAAAACTTTAATGCAGCATGCTATTTCATGAAATGAAATTCTATTTCAGAGTCAGTAATGACAGAACAGTGAAAATACCATTTCCAACTTAAGGGTGACAAAGCAGTTAGAATGTTGGTATTTAATTATTTCCCACCACAGAAAGATATGATACAAGATCAAGAAATTGGATCAGCCAAGCCAGCGCTCCCAAAGGAGGAGCAGAGCACTCTGGCCTCCGAAAAAATGCGAGGGCAGTTTCGTCGGCATTCCCCAGTATAGAAGCATCAGGCAGTAAACAATAAACTGCCCCTCCCCCGAAAAATGGGAGGCAAAAACCTGGAAGGATGAACTACCTGTGACTACAGACTACACAGCAATTAAACCCTAACCTCAGTCAACCGGAAACAGAGGGCATTCTAAAAACGGCCCCTTCTCTGTTGGCTTCGGAGCATCTGATTTAAAGCTTAAACAGTGAAATGCTATTTGAAACTTTACTGTGACAAAACAGTCAACATGCTATTTAAAACGAAAACGTAATAGAACAATAAAAATGTCATTTCAGAGTTCGTAATGACAAAGTGAAAACGCTAACGGACAGAGCCTCTTAAAGAAATGCTTGGTTGCATCTGAAAAATAAAGGGAAAGTAATCTATTGATATAAATAGTTTTTAATCTGGTAACCGGTTTGTTTTGTCCTAAACCCTAATATAAATATAAACAATTGGAACGTATACTCTACATGGGAAGAAAAGGGTCGTCGTACGCGTACACCGATGAGGGAACTCGGTTCTTCATCTTGCATAGTGCCTTGACGCTCAACATCTTACTTACTTATACCTCCACCCCGAAACTACGGTAGTTTGCGGAGGTGGAGGGAGGGTCGTGTTTCACCTCAAACACCTGACAAATAATTGCGGTGAACACCGAAAAACTAAATCATATTTTTATTTTTATACTTGTAAATATATCAAACCCGCTATAGCATTTTGTGTGATTTCTGTGTTAGTTAAGTATTTTTGGACTGATGTGTGAACTACTGACACTTGTTTATTATGTGGAAACTTGCTATGGATGTTTTTTCCCACGACCAGCAGGTTTATGGGGTTTTCAACAACCATAAATGATGAAAATCGCGCGGAGAAATGGTAGGTTTTAGTTTCGTCCTTTGCTATGGCAGAGGCGCGCTGAAAAAAAAACAAACAAAAAACAAAAACAAAAATCGTATTTATTTTAGTTCGGGAGCGTAAAAGAATCCGTAAAGTTTCAAGCCAGAAATTACTTTTAAGGGTTCCGGGATTACGATAAAATTTGGAAAGGTCACGACAAACAAGTTTGCTATCTTAATCTATGGATTAAAAAAAAAAAAAAAAAAATTAGCGAACATTGTTTCGTGACGATTTGAAAGTGATGGCCTTTAAAAAAGAAACAAGTTGAAAGTAATTTCTTGTTTTGAATTAAAAAAAATCAAACACTGTGTTAAAGGAAATATTAATTTTGAATGCGCCCCTGTCCTATCAAAGGACTCGATTTTTTGTTGATTTTTTTTTGTTTATTACGCCCTCCTCCATTTTTGTTTTGACAATCAGAGCTATTTCCTTAATTTTTTCTTTTTTTTAAAGATTTTTCTGATATTAATATATTTTTTTGCCCTTTCTTATTTGCATTTTTGCTTTTCCTAGCTTCCTTTTTTTATTTATTTATTTTTTTTATTCGTTTTATTTTTCTCGGTGTAGCAGCTTCTCCTAACTCAGGAACTTTTTATTTATTGTATACAGTGGTATTTCTTGGGGGCTGGCCGGCTGGGGGAGGTTATGGATAGTTTAATAGAATGACCCCCGTCTACAATTCAGACTTCAAAATTATTATTATTTTAATTTTAGTTTTTACCATTACCCCTCCCTCCTCCCCCTCCTTAAAAAAGAGGGTTAATGTCAAGTTTCTTTCCAACTCCCCCCAAAACTTAAAAATGACGACTTTTGTAGATTTTCGGTGGTGCTGAAAACGAATATCATATTTAAATTTGAAGCAGATAAGTAGTTTTCATATGAAGAAATTGCGTTTTCAAAAATGGGGGATCATTTTCTTATATAAATTTAACGTAAAATGAGCACCCATTTTCTGGCCACCTAATAATTTCTTCATATGAAAACAAATTTAACTGATATTCGTTTTCAGCACTCCTGAAAACCGGCATTATTAAAATATTAAAATAATTAAGTAATTAAGGCCCGTCTCACGTTCGTATAGAAAAAATATTTTTTGTAGATTTCAGTGTGTTTTAAAAGAATATGATAACCGTTTTCGTCGCAAATTTACCGTTTGCATGGTATTAACCCCTGAACCCTGGAACTATTTTCCGCCATTTAACAGTCTTCCTTTACGCTACGCTCGAACGCACGGTAGCAAAGCATTAACGTTAAAAATGTTAAATGCGCACTCGCATACCAAACTGCCTTCTCAAATAGCATAGTAATCTTGGTACTCACTTATTGATCCGTGCTGAAATAATAACGTTACTATTTAAAAAGCCATTCTTAACATGGGGAGGGGAGGGTGTTTTGTACCTATTCTGTATTTTAACCTTACAATTTAATTAAAAAAAAAACATATATATATATATATATATATATATATATATATATATATTATTCCTTAATTGGAATTCATTTTTTGAGATGAGCATTATATATTAATTTATTTTTATTTCGGACTATTAGTCTCATCTTTATTAGTTGTTTTTTTTTTTTTTATCTTTTTATTGGTTTGTTTATTCACAACGTTTCGGCCAACTATTCCTCTGACCTTCGTCAGGTGGTAACCGCGACGGATAGGAACTTCGAATCTCCTAACTGCATTCTCATCCATCACTGCCATCCGTAGTTGTTGTCGTCTCACCACATTTTGACCAATTAACCTCTGGCACGCTTTGGGTGGGATTGAAACCGCTATCTTCAGACAATGCTCATCTGGAACCGTAGAGATTCAACGTCTCTATCAACTGCGCCACGGGCCCCGAAGGGGCGATCAAGGTTGGATTCTTTGATCTTATAAATCCACGTTTATTTATTATCTGATCTTCCATAGTCGGGTCCGTACCGATTGGTGTGTGTGTGTGTGTGTGTGTATATATATATATATATATATATATATATATATATATATATATATATATATATATATATATATATATATATATATATATATATATATATATATATATATATATATATATTCCTTAATTGGAATTCATTTTTTGAGATGAGTATTATATATTAATTTATTTTTATTTCGGACTATTAGTCTCATCTTTATTAGTTGTTGTTTTTTGAATAAAAAAACAACAACTAATAAGGATGAGACTAATAGTCCGAAATAAAAATAAATTAATTAAAAAAAGACATATCATAAAACTTTAATTAAACTTGAAAATACGATTTAAAAAATAGCGCGGATTAGTAAGTGCATTAGCACCGTAATCTTTGGCGAACAATTTAAAATTAGATGACAAACAAGTAGTTTTCCAGATATTAAGCTATGTAATTCTATATGTTATCAGTGGTGGCTGGTGGCCATTTCTGTATGCGCAAGCGCGCGCATATTTTTGACCACCACTGATAACATATAGAATTACATTGCTTACTATATGGAACATTACTTATTTTCGGCAAAGGAATGGTTACCACTGATAACATAAGAAATTACACGTATTTGTATATAGATTTTTCTTTGTTTTTGTTTTTTCAATTTCCTCGTGTCTTTATTGACATATGAAAGCAGGAAAAAACCCTTTTAGCCAATAAACAAGCAAAAAAAAAAAAAAAAAGAAGAAGAAGAAATGCCCCCTCACTAGGTGGCCAGAAAATGGGTGCTCAATTAAAGTTCAATTTACATGGAAAAGTGATCACTTACTTTTTGAAAAAGTAACTTTTTCATGCCATGAAAACTATTATCTGCTTCAAATTTAAATGCGATATTCGCTTTCGCCCCCCCCCAAAAAAAACCCATTTGATTTTATGCATTTTAAAGATTTTGGGGAGTTGGAAAGAAACTTGACATTGACCAAAAAGAGATTCTACTTTTTTAAGCGATTACGTGAAAACACCCTAAAAAAACTTAATGGAAAACAGAAAAGACAAGAATCAAGAAAGAAAGTTTGGTTTACTGTATTAGAAGTTACAATTGCCCAGAAATAAGGGATCATTTTAAGTTTAATTTATAGACGGAAATTATGCAGGATCATTTAGAGTTGGTATCACCCCGATCATTGATCCCACACTGTAAATTCTAATATTTGTTTTCGGCAAGTTTTCAAGTTTACTGTACACCCCTTAACCCTTATCCTCGAGTGGAGTGGCCTCTTGGCCTTCATAAGTGGTGATGCCTATGTAAAAAAAAAAATGTTCACACATAGTCGGCAAAAAAAAAAAATGAAATTTTTTAATTTTTTGGTTAGTGTGTGCTAGAAGTCCAACTAAAGACATACTTTTAAAACGTTAATTTATACAAGTATTCAGCTCTGTTTTGAACGAATATCACATTTAAATCTGTCGCTGATAAGCAGTTTTTATATTAAGACTTTTATTATCCAATGATTTTCACTGGTGGCCATGTGTTAATAACCTTTTTGAAGAATCTGTACCCGATGCGAACCTCAACGTTTACCCACTTTAACATTAATTCTATTTTAAAAAGTAAAAATAAAATAAAAAAGTAAAAGCATAAATAAAGTTAACAATTTTTTTTTTTAAGATTCAGAGCAAACGAAAAAAATGATTGATTGTAATTGGTGGCAGGCATAAAAATGCTGTCCAATTTAATGTAAAATGATCTTTTATTTTAGTGCCCAAGATTTTTTTAAAGTGTATTTCTTCCTTTTTTAAACATTTATTTTAATGTCTGCTAATGTATGAAGAATTTTTATTTATTTAATAATATATATATATATATATATATATATATAAAAAGGGTGCCCACAAAGTCTGGCTACATAATCTACAGGATGCTTCCACAAAGTCTGGCTACGTAATGTAGCCAGACTTTGTGGACACTATATATATATATATATATATATATATATATATATATATATATATATATATATATATATATATGTATATGTATATGTATATATGTATATATATATATATATATATATATATATATATTTCTAATTTCGACCCATAAGATTTTTTTACGTTTATGATTGTTTTAGATGAGAATTGTTTTCATATTATTTGAATTCTTCAGACTACTGTTCTTATCTTGAGTGCTATTTTCACAACCCTGCAGACCCATAGCGTAGTGGATAAAGTAGTTGGTTATTTCGGTTTTAAAGTTACACTCTTTTCTTGAGGTTGAAGGTTCAATCTTCAGTGCGGGCGACACTCAAAATCCAATTGCAAATTACTTAGAATTTATACCCATTCATGGCTGACAGGACGAGAGCATGCTTCACCGGTGGATTAAATAAATTCCATGCAAATTTCCGAGTTTGGCAAACGGATTCCCAAGTTCGACAAGATACACCTGAAGAAGGTCGGAGGTTACATCGACTGAAACAGTGTTAAAATAATACTCAAGATGAGAACAGTAGTCCGAAAAATAAAAATAATATGAAGAGCTTTTGTCAGGTAAATACAGACAATTTTTTCCCATTTTTTATCAGGCACGTTGTCACTTAGCTGTAGTCGTCTACTCTTATCAAACATTTTTTTTGTGTCCAATTATTTATTTATTTTCATACAATGAACAAAATGAAGTTTAATATTTACAAAATTGAATCAAATTAAAGAAAGAATGAATGATTACCTATGACGCCACTATAATAACCATTTTTTCACATTAACAATAAAAAACATGAACCTTTTGGCTTCTAATCCTGCACTTATTTTTTTCTGCCCTCCGCCAGCGATTATTTTTGTTTCAATCTGGAGTTCGCCTGTTTGAGGAGCTGAACTTTCCCCAGATTAAAACCCGACATTGTGTCTAACCTTGTAGGGAGGTAAGTAAGGACCAATAAACGTTCAATAATTTAATATTTTCAGTATCGATTAAAATTTGATTTTATTAAATACAGAATAAGAATCATTAGAAAACATTTATAAAGCCAATTTCGGTGCCAAAAATGTATTATTTTCATTTTTTTAATGAATGAAAAATAAATTAAATATTTCAGTTGAAACCCGACTATCATCAATAAATTATAGACATATTTTTTAATTTTCTCATTGTCGATCGGCAATGACTAAGGCTATGGCAAGAGAATATTCTTTTCATTATTTTGACTCTCGAATATATATCCGACACAGTTAGACACAGTCAATCTATTAAGAACCACATCACTTCATCTAAAAAACATATAAGATATTGACTATACTCGAGAGCCAATATAATGAAAAGAATCTTCTCTTGTCATAGTCCCAGTAATGACAAATTCCGACGACAGACGATCACCAGTTGTTGTAAATAGAACTGTATTAACTGTAAACTGTATTAATGTCTATTCCAAGTGCAGGTTCACGTTAGCATTTGTTTTAGTTAATAGATTAATATTTCTGCATTTTAATGAGATTTTTATCCTCAGCCCCCAAAAATCAATAAAGATTAATAGACCATCTCTGTAATGGTCTGATCCCTGTTGATTTTGCAGTGGGAGTTTAGTTCTTTGCAGTTCTAGGAGGTCCACCTTCCCAGGCCTTGCCTTCTCTCGTTGAGAAGGGGTTAGTTTATTGCTAATTGCCTGAAGCGCACTCATCGGGGAATGCCGACGGGGCTGCCCAGGCACTTTTTGCAGGTAAGAGTGCCCCTTCAGACTTCTTAATCTCACTTTCCGACCCTGGTGTCTAAGATGTTGCAGTGGGAGAGAAGTCAATACCTTTAATGACACTGGAGAGTAGAAAACGTTTTCAACTCTCGGGTGTATTCAAGATGTAAGAATGTCGATCTATTAAAATAAGAATATATTGAAGCAGAACGGTTGCCATATTTTTATCAACTAGTTTTGCCAGTTTCTTTTTCCTACCTTCCCCCGCAGTTGTTAGAAGGGAAAATTAAATGAGAACAAGTCATCTAGTTGTATAATTTAGAACATGATAAGTGATTATAAAGTTTCAGTTATAATTTTTAACCATACGAATTTAAATGATTTTAGCAACAAACAAATAAATGTAAACTTTTTCTTTCCTTCTAATAAAATCAAAATTATATGGCAATTTGCTCTTGATATTTTCAAGAAGAATTTGGGATGGTGAGTCGATTTACCAGGCGTTATCAATGTCAGCAGTTTTATCCACAATTTATTAAACTTAGACTCCTGGAATATGATAGCATTTATAGCGGGATTCAGGTAGAATTTTGATAGGGCATTGTGCATATTATTAATGGGAGATAAGATCCAGCATTCTACATGCATTGATTCATGTGTGAGATTAAAGTCTCACGTTACCACTGGCCAACTGGCCAAGATATTGGTTAAGCAAGAGATTAGATTATTACTCAGAACGCACAAAAATTGATAATCGGTCAGTGGAAGAACAGGAGTTTAGTTCTTTGCAATTCATTCTAAGAATGCGTACAGATTAATTTGAATAAAATTAAAAAAAGAATGTATCACAACTCATGGTGTTACCACAACAAACATTTCTTCACACTAATAATAAACATTGACTTGTTGGCTAATGCTTTGTCTTCATTGGTTGAGATGGATATACCCCCCCCCCTTCCCTCAGTATTGGACTAACTTCATCCTGGAAAAAGTTCAATTCTCACATGTGTGATAAATTGAGGATAAGCCCTTGAACAGAAATATGGCAATAGTCGCTTTGCAAGAAGGAACATGACAAATGTGTACAATATTTAAAGCAATTTTACTGTGTGAACAAATGGATGATACAAGAAAAAATTTAACTGTACAGGAAAGAAGATTTGCAAAAATAAAATGCTTTGCGAGAACTTATCTAGGGTAGGAAAGTTCGAGTAACAGGTTGCACATGTGCATCCCTCAATTCTGTCTCTTTTCATATCCGACTTGGTTGCAATCCAAGCAGGAATTCAGTGATAAATGATGGCTAACTTGTAACTGCAATCTCGGATTTGTCACAAATAGTCTTTAGTTGAGATCAGTAATAGTAGGAAGGGAACTGAGTTTCTGTGACTGCCATCTTGGGTGTGTGCCACCGAGCTTCAGCCGTGTCCTGACGCGGGATCAAAAAGAGACGAAAAATAGGCAGGGCACACTCATGCAAGGGTTATTATAAGCTACTTCACATGATCCCTAAAGCAGTAGGGATCAGAAATCCTGCCAGCCGAAAGGGACAAGGTAATGACTAGTGAGGAGGAGCAAGGGGGATATAAATTCTAATGCCAGCTCTGAATAAATGTTACCAAGTGTTGATCAGTGGTTGTGTTGGAAGCCTCCAGAAAAAAGTAAAAATTCCTCTACTCAGTTTATGAAAAGAGAATTTTGTGTTACCAACAAAATTTGTGCACTTCATTCTTGTCCTATATTTCCCCTTGTTCCCTTTTTGGGATGAAGGAGAGAATAATCTGGCAAGAGTTAAGTAAACTTAAATTGGACTTGATAATCCAGATAATCTAGATTCCAGTTGAGTCTGTGATATTTGCTGACCATGTGGTGTCTCATTCAGCTTCCTTAAAAATCTACGAATGCGTAGATTATATTGTGTAAAATTCTTCTGCAAAACTTGTCTGGTATTCAGCTGAAGCTCCTATTTTCTGTGTGACCTTTCCTGCACTGGAGTCAACATCAGATACTGGGAAACTTTGAATGTCTTTTGGGGTTTTTGAAGACATGTTGCTTCAACATAACTGTATACAATGTTGTGAATGCTGTTGTAGCCAAAATGGCTTTGATCTTGGATTTTCCTCTTGGAACAAAATTTCAATTTATAGAAAATGTATTTTGTGACTCTGGGGTAGAATCTTCAATGCTGGGGCAGAGCTTTCCTTGATGGGAATTTTTAGGCATTTAGACTTTTTTTTTTTTTGGAGACGCTTACCAGATTTAGTTTGTCTAACTCCCAGTTCTGAGTGAATATTATCAAGGTCAAAGTGTTTGATTAATCTGGCAAGCTGAGGTTCCTAAATGCTGAAAAGGCTTCTATTCTAATAGTTTATTCCCTTGGACTGCTAGACTTTGTAATTCCTTCCTTGTTTTCTGCTTCCTCGGCTGTACTAACCTAAATGTAATGTGAACAAACATCTCACTACTCAACTCCCTTGAATCCTCTGTTAGACATGAACCCAGATATTAATGTCCAAGTGGCAATATGCTTTGTTTGGGTTGAAAAAAAGAAAGTAAAAAGAAAGCAGCTTCTTGCAACTGGCGACAAACACAAATGCTGCAACACAATCTCATGGGGACTATATTATGCATACACCGGCAGTTTCTTTTATCACTTCTGATCTGAGCAACAAATGTTTAACAAAAGTCAAATGGCAGCAGTAGAAGAACCGTCCATTTTCATAGTAATCGTCGAGATGCAAATCTCGCGTGCATATTTGATTCATTTTGCCTCCTGCGACATATGCTGTTTATTCTAGAATTTTTTTGAATAGATTTTCCTCACTTACTTTTGTTGTCCGTGGCAAAAACATGCAAACGAACTTTACACTCTCAAGGTAGGTCTTCGTCACACCTGTCGACTTTCCCTTTGAACTTGATAGGAAGAGACGTTCAAGATTGTTAATGCAAAAAGGGCGTGGGAACAGTTATTTAATTTATTAAAATGTGTGGAAAGATATTTGTAATGAAAACTATTTCCGCTAATGTGCAGAAAAGGTAATTTATGGGTCGCATGCTGCATCTAACAGGTTATGCAGATGACGTGATCTCAATTTACATTTGTTTTTTGTTTGCCCTTATTTTCATTATTAAATTGTGAAACAAAAGTAAAAAGAAGATTATTTATTGAATAGAATGAGGAGGAGAGAAAGAGATACGTAAAGAGAGAGATGGTCACATGGAGAAAGAGAAAGGTAAACGAAGAGGAATGAAAAAAAATGGGAAGGAGTTTAGTGTAAAATAGAGAAATGGTGAGTTATATATATATATATATATATATATATATATATATATATATATAGAGAGAGAGAGAGAGAGAGAGAGAGAGAAAGGGAGAGAAAGAAAAGGAAAGAAAGGAATACGAACACAAGTGGTGATGTGTGAAGTGGGTGTGCTGAGTGGAGAAGTAAAAGGGCATATACCAGAGAGAGAGAGAGAGAGAGAGAGAGAGAGAGAGAGAGAGAGAGAGAGAGAGTAAGTGTAAATATGAAAGAGTAAAATAGACTCAATTGGAGGTGAGGGAACGAGCGTGTAAGAAGGGGAAAGAATTTTGAATCGAGAATTGACTGAGTTACAGAGAAAGTTGAGTGGAAAAGTGAGAGAGAGAGAAAAAAAAGTGTGTGTGTGTGTGTGTGTGAGAGAGAGAGAGAGAGAGAGAGAGAGAGAGAGAGAGAGAGAGAGAGAGAGAAGCAAGTGTAAAATGAAAGAGCAAGAGAGAATGAGTCAAGTGTAACATCTAAATAGTGAAAGAGAGACAGAATCAAGTGGAGAAATGAGACAGAAAGAGGGTTGAAGAAGAGAAGTGGTTGAGGAAAAATTACGAAAAAGATAGAGTAATGTTTGAGTGCAGAAATGAGATGGAGGATGGGTTGAATGGCGAAAGTAAGAGAGATAGAGACAGAGAAAGAGGGAGAGAAGAAGGCATTTTGCTTTTTGGTGCCAAACTTTCGACAGCAGAGAAATGTCAATTCAGTACTTGATTATATTTCTGACATTATTGTCGTCCACTGCCATCACAACTTCTACTCTCTTCTCGTTCTTCGCTTTCATTTCCAAACTCTGATAACACCACCATTACTTATACTACTCTCACTATCACTCCATCATTGCTTGTGCTAACAAGGTAAAATTTGAAAGCTCTGTCATTATCTCAGATCTGTAAAATATATAGACAAAAGGTCATCCTATAAAGTTTGGCGAATGCAAGGGTCAAAATGTATGCCATTAAAAATAGAAAAGATGAACATACACGTTCTGAAATAGTTTGGTTTGGTTATTTTACTGCAAAGAAATACTTTTTGGTTTCATATTTCATACGAGGACAGGGTAAAACACAAAGTCATTCTTAAATGTAGAGAAAATCCAAGTCCTCAATAAGCACTCTGGATTGGAAACAAAAATAAATTACCTTAGGTTAGAAGGATTTCTACTTCACTGACCAAGGACAGAAATAAGGAAGTTTAGTATCAGAACGGATACTGCATTTTTTTCTCATAGCCAATGTTGAAATGCAGTACTTCACTGCTCAACTCCCCACAGCCCCCTATTAGACACAATCTCAAATAGTTGCAACTTACATTCCAAGTGGCAATATGCCTTGTTTGATGTGAAAAAAGTTTTAAAGAAAAAGTACCTGTTGAAAAAATTGCTGTAAATCAAATCACATTTATTAGTAAAAAACTAGCAAAGTGCAACAAGCCATGCAACAAGTCATGTAAAAGGACAATTAAAATGTGTGTGCATCTACACGACGTGATGTTGCTAGTCTCAATCTTTTCTACAAATACTATTATGGCAGGTGTCTCTTAGAATTGTCTGATCTATTCTCTGTTTTGTTCTAGCTCGTTTGATTTGTTAATCTACATGTCTCCATAAATTCGTTTTTTTTAATATCTCATTGTAATACAGCTGTCTATTCAAGTAGCTTCTTCCCAAGGACTACAAGGTTCTGGAAGTGGAACTCTTTCCCTGATCACTGTTTTCCTTCTACCTACAGCCTTGGTCTTTTCAAAACTAAAGTCAATAGGCATCTCCTGTCTTTAGAATAATCAGCTTTTTGTTTTTGTTCAGCTCCTTACATCAATTGGCTTCATGCGTTGTCTTGAGCGATTTCCATTAAAGAAAATGCCATCTGAATGTTTGTCCAAGGCGATTTTTAACCTGAATATGACAGCCATCATCACTACCTCCTCTGGTAGGCTGTTTCATGGAGCAGAAACACTGACAGAAAAGGCTGCCTTTCTACTATTGAGACAAAAGTGCCCAGGGTCAATCTTTTGATTGGTCCCATGAAGACCACGATTTGGCATGAATGAACTTTGGGCCAGTCCTCCTCACATTTGACTCTAGCTCACAATCTACCTGTCTTTCTTTTTCTAATGATCGGTTAATTAGTTTAGTTGTGAATCTTGTACATGTTATTGATCATCAATGCTTAAACGTGTTTCCTCGTTTACTCTGTGTTATTCTATTCATTGGCATTCATAGAAAAATACAGAAAATCGGTTTGATTCTTATGAATTGAATTTTAAAATTATATCAAAACTACCAGAGAGACTTGACGTTGCCCGGGATTGAATGATGATCAACGAATATTTTACACTCCCATATTTTTATTGTCATTGAAATCAATGAAATCACTCATTTTTCAATCAAATTGATTGATTGCATGCTCTAGTTGGGGACCCATTGCGGTGCACCAGGAAGAAGCTCATATACCTCCCACGGTGACAGTCCACAATACAGTGTAGTCTACATTGCACTGTAGAGAACCTACTGTTGATTTTATAAAATTATTTTTATATATAATGGCTTGAATTAAAGTTTAAAATGAAAAAATAAAGTATCATGCTTCAATAGTGCTCGAAACAGAAACATTCATTTTGAACACGCCCCTGTCATATCAAAGAACCTACTGTTGATTTTATATGTCTGACCTTTTGGCTTATGTAGTAATAAAACTTCTTAAATGCACTTGTGATGTTAGGCTGTGTAAGGTGTTAACGTTGGTCAAAATCGCCTGTTCCTTCTTTCATCAGATTATGTCGATTATCGATACTTATCAAAGACATTCTTTACTATATAAAGTACCTTCGTGTGAAATTTCATAACAATCGCCCCAGCTGTTTCCGAGTCCATATGGAACTCACACATACACACACACACACACACACACACACACACACAAAGTTCTTTTTATATAATAGTTGAGATTTTTAAAAAAATTCAAAGAAATAATTTCATGGAAAAGATTACAGAAATTAAAAGAATTAAATTTGAAATATTATTCTGTTTTTGTCCTTGCTTTATAGTATCTTCATCAAGTTGTATGTTTTCCATTAGAATCTTCTTCCTAACTCTATATATTTTATGTGATATTCTGTGGCATACGTTGAATATCGAATACAGCAGCATGTCCTGGGAACAAGCATACCAGAAAGAACGGTTGAAAATAAGTCGTACATCATCCACTATGACTATGCAATTCCTAAAGCTACGTACCTAGAAAACAGAACTATTAAACTTTACATAGCGATATGGGGCAGGAAGGAGAAAGAAGCAACCTTAGTAGAAGTCCGTGTCCCAAATGAATGCTGGGTTAAACAGAGCTGAGAGGGGAAAATATAACGAATACCGAGGTCTTATGTACGACATGAAAAGAAACTGGAATTTTAGGAAGATCTCCATTATTCCAATAATTATAGTAGCAACTGGAATCATGAAAAAGAATTTCCAATAATACCTGGCAAATATACCAGATGAACAAAGTGCAAGAGATATACAAACAATTTCACTTAAATGGATGGTTAGAAACTTAAAAAGATCTCTCAGTTGGAATGTGTGAGATAGTGAGTGAATGTCTGTCATCCGGTAGGATGTCCCATCCCCAATTAGAACAAAATGATAAGAAAAGTAAAGTCTGCATGTCAACTTTTAATTATAAGTTAAATGAGTCACGTGATTGACTTGTGTTTCCATGCGAGAATATTTAGTTGTTTGTCAAGATGTGTGTTTATACTTTTATATTTTGTTTAGCATATGCATTGCTTGCTTGTATGTGACGGACATAATCTGAATGATATGTTGTGGAGGGGTGAGTCATGGATTCAACTTGTTTCTAATTGTGAAAAATATGACATGCTAATTTTTTTTACATGCCCCCTCCCTAACATGAAGCCGAGTTTTCGTACTCCTAAAGATAATCAATGCCTGACCTTTACCTTTTCAACATTTTAATGCAAGCATATATTGTGGTCCTGTTGAGCACACGTTAACATTGAAACATAGATTAATTTGTATAGACCACTTTAAATGGGTATACATTTATATAAAGAAAAAATATATAGTCATCCACATACAGTACTCTTTTGTTGTATCACAACTTATCAATGCTAGCACCTTTCCCTAGCTGTGGATTGAACCTACAACCATCATGTTGATAGTTCGCAGTTCTAACTACTAACCATAGATCGGTGCTTGTAAACATCTCATCAAAGGTCTATTAAATAAACATTCGCCCATCGCTTTTACAGTGCTTGAGCTGCTAATTTTTTTACAAAAAAACAAACGGGGGAGAAAAAATATACATATATAAATACTTATATAATTATTATCATTTCATGTATCCACAGAAAATTTTATAAGGAGATATATTCTTTTGCTGGTAATAATAATAAAATAATAAATATTTATTGATTTTAAAATACCAGTAAAGTTAAAATCGATAGATCACTCTCCACAGGTGTAAATTTCTGTTTAGGAAAATATCTGCATTTTTTACAGAAATCGGAGAAAAGAACGACTCTATAGTAAAATATTTAGAGATTTATAAAGAATCGGAATTGGAATCGGTAATTGTATCGGAATCAGGAAAAATATTGGAATCGTCCCATCACTAGTATGTATGTATGTATGTATGTCTAAAACATTTGACAAAGGCGACGGATTTTCACAAGATCAGTATCGTTTTGAAGCTCGATCCTTTGGACGACAAATATCAATAAATTGGCTAAAAACATTAATTCCTTCACCTTCAACTGGGAACTTTTCTACAAGGAGGGAGTCGCTTTTTTCGCTGATATTTTCAAAAGTCATCCCCTCTTTTCGATTGTCTAGCCTTAATTTAAACCTTTGCCACTTCCGATTTGGTTAAAAAAAGTTGCCAACTTAATAGGTCCCACACTATCAGCTAGGCTTTAACTGCTGTCCCATCGACAAAACGTTGCTTCCCTCTGCCTTTTTTTACAAGTACTTTGATGGTAGATGCTCCGAAGAACTACAAGGCCCTTGTACACCCTCGATGTAAATACCCCCCGACAAACCCGGCAACCAGCGAAATCCCACCCCTACATAGTAGAAATCCCTAGATGTAAGAAAGCTTTCTACTCTAACAGTTTTTTTCCCTAAGATTGCTAGATTTTGGAATTCCTTTCCAGGTTCCTGCTTCTCCGACTACTGACATGCAGAAGTTCAAGTATAATTTAAACAGATATCTTGCTGCTCAGCTCCCTACATAGTACCCCTACAAATTATGTCCCAGATAGTAGCCCCTTACATCAAAGTAGCACTATGCCTTGTTTGGGGTGAAAATGAATTTAAAAAAAACATAAAGGGCTACTGAGAATTAGGAGCCAGATTTATAGGGGTATTTGTGAAGCAAGATGTTTGTGCATATTACATTTAGATTTCTGCATATTTATACAGTCAGAGAAACAGGGAGTTGGAAGGGAGTTCCAACGGCTAGCAGTTTGAGAAACTGCTGCTATATTTAGAAGTCCATGACTATGACATGTTGTTTGCCAGTATCTAGGGAAAATGGTCAGAGTTCATTTGACTGTGAAGAGTATATTTAATAATGTTATGATTAGCAAAGATTCCTGTGGCAAGTTGGGATTCTGACTGAATTTCATTATTTGGACTCTTGCTTACACAGAAGGTGAATTTTCTGGTATTGGCATATTATATATTTGCATATTGTGATTCAATCAGTATTAAGTATTTCAACCAAATAAGCATTGCATATCTTAGAAATGGTTTCTCTGGAATCGTTATTGTTGTTGCTAATTTTGTTGGAACAGTTTTAAAGTCTTTTTTTTTTTTCGGCATTCTATTTTTCACATTTTTTTTTCTTTAAAAAGTTAAGGCATCGTCTGTAGAGGCTATACAACTAAATAGGGGCCATTAACGAGCTGCACTTGTTCCTCAGTATCTGTTGCACAGGCAAACTGGTGAGTTCGGTGATTAATTTGGGCATTGTTTCTAGTTTCTCAGTTGCAAAAACAAAGCACATACATTCAGTGGGCTAGTGTTCCCAAACCATAAAAAGAAGTTGAAGATATTAGTAACCTATGTAAGTCATTTCTATTATTTTGTCTTCTAGTCCTCACATTCCATGGGCGAAGTTCTTGTAAAGGGAGAAAGAATTGCTGTTTTCTGGGTCGGAATCTATCCATCTAGCATTTATCATTGGAGTTTTTGACTTTGAAGTATTACTTTTCTTTTTTAGCTTCATGCCTTAACTGGAGTGATTTCCAATAAAAAAATATACATTACAATCACAGATTTTGATCCAATCAGTATTAAGTATATTCAATCAAATTGTTGGTCTGAGGTATAGTCTTAAGATATCCACAGAAAAGTGGTTAGATTATTGCTATTAACCTGAGGCGCCCCTGCTGAGGAATACCGACAAGGTTTCTCAGACATTTTTGTAGGCCAGTGTGCGCTTTTTAAAACCATGCATGACCTTGTGTCTAATCTCTAAAAGGAGGAGGGTAAATGTACCCAGGATTGTGCAAGTTGACTTAGTTTTAGTTACTGAAATTTACAAGAGTGTGCATGTGTCAGTGTGGGTTAGTGGAGTGAGGGTGTATGTCACATTATCCGGCCATTTTGTTTTACTTGTATGCTCATGTAGCTAATGAAAATAGGTATACATTTAGTGCTCTCTCTCTCTCTCTCTCTCTCTTTCTCTCTCTCTCGCACACACACACACACACACACACACACACACACACACACACACACACACACACACACACACACACATTAAAGTCATATTGCAGTACATTTATAATGCCATAATCAAGGACACTGGTGGAGGCAGAAGCAATAATAATTTGAAGAGGGTGTTGGGGGATGTGACAGAAATTACTACCGTTGGGGTAAGGGTTGCTAGGAGGGCAATCAAACAAGATGAAAAACAATAAAATTTGACAAAAGCAATGTATATTTTTAACATTTTTTAAACAACACAAGGACCCTGACAGATAGTTTATATTTTTGTAGCTTTGTAATATTTATTTTGCTACCCCTCACTGCCCTTGAGAATGAATGATGGTTCGTGTGTACTCTCACTCCAAACCCTGAACCTCATATTATCATTGTTATTTGTATATTATTTTCAATTTTTAGATTTCACATTATAAAATAAGATAAAACATGAATGATGTAGACTCCATAATTTTATTATAAACATCCAGAACAGGAAATCAATGTCATCATTGGGTTCGTTTGTTCAATTTTACTTGTGAAAATGATGATGATGATGATCGTCATCATCATCATCATCATTAATAATTTTTTTTTATTGAAAACGCTCCAGACAAATCATGAAGCCACTTGATGTAAGAAGCTAAAAACAAACCCAAAAAACAAACAAACTATAAAGTCAAAAACTAGTCAGTGGATAGGTTCCGAGACAGAAAACAGCAATTTTACCTCCTTTATCAGAAACATCGCTTATAGAATGTGAGGACTAAAAGACAAAATAAGGAAAGCGAAAGTTAGGAGGTAAATCTAAGGTTCATCATCATCATCATCATCATCATCATCATCATCATCATCATCATTAGTTTAATACCCATTTTACTTGTTGACAGCGTTTTATTTGATCTAAAAATAGGGTATTTTTTCCAAACAGACAGACACACCACAGATATAGTATAGATATAATGTTTAACATTTATGATATATAAACTATTTTTTTCTATTAATGGGTCACAAATTTTCAAGATCAAAGCCACTCGAGGATAAAGGTTAAAGAAATAGACATATTGCCAATTGAAATGATGAAGAATATTATGAGAGGATTAAAATGGATGGATGGAATAAGTATTATAAACATATAAGGCACTGATAACCATAATTTATTAATGATAAATGACTTCATAAATTGATAAACGCTGATATACCATAGGTAAAATAAAAAAAGATTAAATCCATTTAATATAACTGTACGCAAGCTGAATATCTTTAACGGAAAGCCATACATATATATACATATTGAATTTTAGATACAATTAATACAAGGAAACTGTGATTTAAGATGTACAGTATAAGTTGTGAAATAATAATTAATAGTTGGTATGGTCAATTAATATGAATTAAAAATAACTGAAAGAAAGCCAAACACTCAAAGTCTTTAATAGTAAATCGAGTCACCATAAGAACATAAAAATAATTAAATATCTTAGGAGAAAACAATTAACTTAAGAAAATGTCAATTTGCAAAATAGATATTAAATACTTAGAATAAGTAAATTTTATGAATGTTTGATCGATGCCAGTCTGAATCTAATTCATACCAGAATTTACAACTATAGAATTAAATGCAACTCAAATAAAAACTCATCAACCAATGACAAAACGTTATGATTAACCATACTAATAAGTAGGTAATCGTGGGTCAATATAAATTAAGATTAAAAACGCACACACATAAGAAATCCTATTGATGGGAAAATAGAACTTATAGAAAATGAAGAGAGGGAGGCGGCATGAGTGGAGTGGAATAGAGGTAATGACAAGATGACACAAACAAATAGTTGTATAAACAAATCTGGATAAATTTATTAGGTTGACTTACAATATTATTAATATGACTTGAAGTTCTAAATAATTCAGAATAATATTTTAAGTGTTGTCCGCACTAAAGATTGAACCTTCATCCTCCAGAAGAGTGTAACTTACAATTGAATCTTACCAAGTATTTTATCTATTGTACCATGTTCCCTGCGAATTACTTAGGACTTCTACCCAATTATGGCTGACAGAGCGAGTACAAATTCTTCTTTAAAAATCCCACATTGAAATAAAAATCACTCATTGCAATATGCATTTATTTTGGTTTATTCAAAGTTATGTACCTTCCTTCATTCATTGGAATTTGTCAATAATTGTTCAATTTATTGATTAGCCCATTGTGGTGCTTATAAAACGCATAAAAACGTCAAACTAATCTCAAAAAGGAATTTTCCACCTGCTTTTAACTATTGCATCAATCATCTTAGAAAATTTACATTGCCTCTAAGTAAAAGACTCCAGTTACAGAATAAAATTCTTGCCATAATAATCTTCACTAAAGAACGGAAATAAAGATTCAAATGTTGTTATACAAAATTCTTATTGTGTTGACAAATATTATTCCAAATTTTAGGGAATGCAAACAGATAGTTTGGTTGTTATTTAAATTATAGAAAATTAGTGAGTAGAATTTTTATTTAAAAATATAATTCAGTTTATTTGTATTTTTTGAGTCTCCATTGATTATTGACTATGAGATTTTATCATTGTTTTGACTCTTGAGTATATATCCGACACAGACACAGTTAATCAACCGAGAACCACATCACTCTATATAAAAACATATAAGATATTAACTGATATATACTCGAGAGTCAACATAATGAAAAGAATAGTCTCTTGTCATAGTCCTAATTATGACTTGGCATAACTGTTTTATATAAATCTTCAAAGTATGTGTAGTCATATTGATGAAAACTGATTTATATTTTTAATTAAAATTCTACAATAATTTTTCCTAATTTTACAAATTCTCTGAATAAAAAAACCTGCATTAAAAAAAACATTCATTGAAATATGCATTTGCCTTTATTTAATCAAAGTGACTTGTCCTTTCCTTTATTTATTGAAATTTGTAAATAATTGTCAAATTTATCGATTAGCTGATTGAGGTGTTTATTATTAAAACGCATAAAAACATCAAAATAATCTCACAGGGAAAATTTTCCTGTTTTTAACTGCTGCATCGATTATCTTGGAAAATTCACATTGCCTCTAAGTAAAAGATTCAAGTTGCATAATGTAAACTAATAGATTTTGTTTGAATTAACATTTAATGAGAATATTATAACACTTGATATCTGAACTTGCAACACCCATGACCTGTTTGAGGTTTTGTCCTGAGATGCAATGCAATAATTATCTGCCTAAAATTACATATTTGTGGCATTTTCTTTACAATGTCTTTTTGTGTCTTTATATTTATAATAATACCTTGTCATAGGAGGCAATAGATTATTGTTCTGGTGGAGAGAAGAAGAAGAATAAAAGAGAGAGAGAGAGAGAGAGTATAATGAAAGAGGGAGAAAAGAAAATGCTAGAGAATAAAATAAAAAATGATTGAAAGGAAAGAAAAGGGGAGAAAGCGAAAAGGAGGAGAAAGAAAGAGAAGAAGAGAGATTGAAGAAAGAGAAAATGAGAGAAAGAAAAAAAAATGTGAATGAATTTTGATCATTTAAAAAAATAAAATTTGCTTTGGTTTGGAAGTGTTTGGCTGTCCAACATTTTGCAATTATCAAAAGGGTCCACGTGTATCTATATATTATGAACTCTTTTGTATCCTTGAATGGATTTTTTTTAATGCTTAAATCTATGATTCCTTTTGCAAAACATTCACAACAAGCACTCGTCTAGCTACAACCATTGCCAATTATTTCTCCGACTCTATCTGTGCCTAAATCTAAACGTCAATTCCATAAAAAAAGTTTCTTTCCTAGAACTGCCCGCCTGTGAAATTTTGTACAACAGGGCTGCTTTCCAGCTGACTACAGCATAGTCGTTTTAAAGTTCAATGTAAACAAATTCTTGTGGAGCCGTTTCCTTAAATAATCAAATTCTATTCAATTTACTATTGATTATTGCACTATTATCTCACTGACCACCTTACATGTATTAATCCTTATTCTCGAATGGCTTCCAGGCCTTAATAACTGGTGACTCCCGTGTAAAAAAAAATTCGTGTGATCGTTTAGTATTTCAATTTTATATATGTTGTTTTATAATATTTAATTTTATAAAATCCTCCACGAAATTGTAATCAATTCATAATGAAATAAATTTTCAATTCTATAAATTAAGGATTTAAATCAGGATTATTTCTAATTGTAAAAATATGGTACGAAAGTATTATACTTTTCTACTCCTTGTTTATATGGATACCACTCATTGACGACTCAAACAAGGCCACTTGGAATTTACTGATACTAAGTGCAATGCTTTTAATGGCTGGCTCATGTTAAACCTGGCAGAAAGAGTAGGACCTCCAAAGGGGTTGAGTCCATTGATGGCCATGGTGCAGTGGAACAAGGCAAAAGTGCACCAAGCAATGGACTATTGTGAAGACTCATTCATTGATCTGATGAAACAATAAAGTTTTATGTAATTTTTATTCCTCATCTTTTAATTATATATATATATATATATATATATATATATATATATATATACAGTGAAACAGTACTGTACATGGATGACTATATATGTATATATATATATATATATATATAGTCATCCATGTACAGTACTGTTTCACTGTATCACAGCTCATCAGTGTGGCTAGACCAGCAACTGTCACAAGCCAGGATTGAAACGATTGTGTAGGCGGCAGTCAACACTTCTCGCTGTTATGCTATTTGATTGCTGATATATATATATATATATATATATATATATATATATATATATATATATATATATATATATATAGTAACTTATAAATATGTATATAGCAATTAAGCCACACAGAATAATATTCCGCATTTCATTCTCGTGAGAATTTGTTGTCAGGCTTATGCATAAGCCTGACAAATTCTCACACGACTGAAACACAGAATATTCTGTGTAGCTTAATTGCCATATATATTTTTATAACTTGCTACCTAGCTCTACCTATGAATTGAGCACTGTTGAAGTAAATACTGAAAATTTACACATAAAATTATATTTTCGTATATTAATTTATGTGATTATATGAAGTAGTCATATATACAACATGGAAAGAAACTGAAATCTTAGGAAAATCTCCATCATTCCAGAAATTGTAAGAGTAACTGAACTCTACCTAAAAAAGAAAATTGTGGAGGTGGACCTAAATGTAAATATTTACCCAAAAAATTATCCACTCATGTAAATTAAAAATGTCTGTAAAAGTGAGAAATTATCAATACATGGTTTAGTTATTTTTTTTAAAATATTTATGAAAAGAGTTAAGCCAACGTAAGTAAATACATGAATTACAAATATTTGTAAAAGTGAGAAATTATTAATTTAGTAACTTTTTTTTTTAATATTCATAAAGAGTAAAACTTTTTTTTCCAATATTCATGAAAATATTAAGCCAGCGTAAAAAAATAAATTTTTGTAAAAGTGACAAATTCAGGTTTAGTTATTTTTTGTATTCATGAAAAGAGTTAAGCCAACGTAAATAAATAATGTTTGTAAAATTGCAAAAGGCAACATAAGTAAATAAATGATAAATGTTACGTGTGCATGCGTTAGCCTTGACTAAGGGGGGGGGGTTAAGGGAGCGACCATTAAATAATTCTGCTGGTCGCAATGGAACTCAACGCCCAAGGAGTACTCCACTTTATTTTAAATATTTATTTTCCAAAGGACATAAAATGGTGCTTCTACCCTTTATTGCCGAAATTAGAGACGCCATTTTTTTTCACGCACTTGCTATCCAAATCTAGGGGAGACATCATTATATGGCCGAACGATTGCTTCCAGAAAGGGAAAGAATAAATTTACCAAAATTAACATTTATTAATTCCGGAAACGTTAAATTAAACTAAAATTATGGCAATGAGGGCAATGATGTTAAGACCTTTATTATCCAATACATTCCGTATTGTTTTCACTAGTCACCATGTTTGTTTTTATGCACATGTGCATAATTATTTTTGCACGCGCAAAACTGCTTATTGCTTTCACTGGTTGCCATGTTTGTTTTGTGTCCAACTGCATTCAATTTGTGCGCGTTTATACATTAATTCTGTATACTCATTATTCCATAGATAGCTATAACTAGGCACGGCCAAAACGGAAGGAGGGAGTAAGTGTTTATTGACACAATCTGTCTTTAAAAATCTACCAAAAACTATCCAATCAATACAAAATTTTCACCAATTATTAAGTGAAGAATAAACTTTATAAAGGTGTACTTTTTTTTATTAATCAATGTTTTTATATATATATATATTGTCTACTCCCCCTTCTTTAGTTGTGGTTACAAATATGCTTAAAATAATCAGCCGAAACTGAACAAAATATATCGTATTTTGGGGAGGATGAGGATTGTAGATAAAACAACAACAACAACAACAACAACATCAACAACAACAACAACAACAACAACGAAAAAGCAACTGTGCACATATCAGACTTTAAGATTGAAAATCCGAATTTTGAATGTGTTTTATTTTTCACCCATTGTGTTTTAAAGTGTGAAATTCGTAGAATATGTTAATAATAATTATCCTTTCAGATTAGCAATATATATATATATATATATATATATATATATATATATATATATAGTTTTTAAAATATAATTATCCAATTACACGTGTTTCGTCATCTACGACTCATCAGATTGGCTGAATCTAGCGAGAATCAAAATTGGGAGCCCATGATAAGCCACTGGGCTATCTCGCACGACTACTGAATATATCACGTTTTATATAGATATTGTTTATTTGTTCTTATTAGCGATACTTTTTGAATGAATTCAGTTATTTATACGAAAATTTTTACCTAAATGCAAGTTGGGAATAATTTTCCTTAGACCAGTTTGGTATCCCCAAATGGGGAGTTGCATATGTATTGTTTTTAAAATATAATTATCCACTGACACGTGTTTCGTTGTATATGACTCATTAGAGTGACTGAATTTGGCGAGATTCGAAATTGGGAACCTATATATATATATAAATATAAACGAAAAGCATTACTTTTAAATTTTTGAAAAATAAATTAATAATTTTCCTTTAGTGAACCCAATATTGTTAATATACCATTAAATAGGAAATGCTTTGAAGAATCAATACCAAAAAAGAAAAAAAAATCAATAAATAATTGCGCATTTTGCTTAAAATGTGATAATTTCTTTCGGCAATTTGTTGTTACGTGATATTTCCTCACTTATGGTAGACCATAAAGGCCTACAAACAGTTGTTGTATTTACAAACAGTTATTATCTCCCCTTTTCATTTTTGCTGTGACTTGCGCTTGACCTAATTTAAAGGGTGGGGAACTTTTGCATCTACCACACTCTCTTATTCACAAACACTTGGTCCTGATAGCAAGACAGGGTCAAGATGACCAAGCGTGATACTAGATGCAGGAGTTGTCTCCAACACATACGGCGCCTAGCATTCCCAAAATGGTCACCCATCTGGTATTGGACAGCCTCATCTTGCTTAACTTCGGGGTTATGTAGGCAACAAATATATATCGCTTATGAAAAAAGAATTAAATCTTTGTAATGTTGATTCCTTGTTTTTTTATTTATTCCATTTCCACTCAAAACAAGGCACAGTGCCACAGGGCTACTATCGGGGACATAAGTTGTAGGGAGTTGAACAGCAAGATGTCTATTCACATTACACTTGAACTTCTGCATGTCAGTACAGTTGGGAAAGCAGGAACCCGGAAGGGAGTTCCAAAGTCTAGCAGTTCTGGGGAAGAAACTATTAGAGTAGAAGACTTTCTTACATCTAGGGATTTCTACTGTGTAGGGGTGGAATTTTGCTGATTATCAAGTTTGTTGGGGTTATTTACGTCGAGGGGGCAAAAGGCTTGTAGTTTATCAGAGCATTCACCATTAAAATACTTGTAGAACAGGCAGAGATGCAACATTTCGTCGATGGGACAAAGGCTGAAGCTTAGATGACATTTCAGGTTGGTGACTTTCTTTTGAACCCTGGCCAGCAGCTAGAGACTAGTAGCAGATGCACCAGTTCAAATATGACAACAGCAGATGCACCAGTTCAAATATGACAACAATACTCCATACACAGGCGAATAGTGGCCTTGTAGAGATACAGGATACTTTCAATCATAAGTAACTTTCTAGCATGGTAAAGAGAGCCCACCTTTTTCGCAGTGGCCCTGGCAATGCTCTCAATGTATCTGTTCCAACTCATGTCTCTGTGAACCAAACCAAGGAGTTTGAACAAAGTACTTTCAGGTAATGTATCTTTAGCCATAGCTATTCGTGATTGAGAAGGTTTCTTGTAATTATTGATGGAAACTAGTCTTGGCAGCATTGAATGTGACCATCCATTTTTGTCCCCATTCCACTACAGATTGGAGGTCTTCCTCTAGTGTTTCTGCCATTTTCTTAGGTATGTGTTCATTTGTTTTCCCCTCATGCTTGTTATAGAATATGGTGTCATCAGCAAATATACCCATCTCAGAGGCAATTTTATCAGGGAGGTCATTTATGAATATCAAGAATAATAAAGGTCCAAGTATAGACCCTGAGGTACATCTGCATTTATATCATATTGTACGACCGTTGAGGACAACCTGGATTCTTCTCTTATCTAAGAAGGATTTAATTATGTTTAGTATTCGTCCAGTGACACTGTATGATCTAATTTTTCTGAAAAGACCATCATGTCATACCTTTCAAAAGCCTTAGATATATCTAGGATAACTGCTCTACTTTCTCCTGCTTTGTCCAGTGTATGGTATATACGTTCAGAGATTACAGTTAGGATATTTGCTGTAGAATCCATATTGTTGGTCAGTTAGAAGTTTAAGTGATAGACTAGAGCTTGGTTAATTATGAACTCAAATATTTTGGCGAAAAGCGGGAGGAGGCTAATCGGGCGATAATTAATGGGTCAGTTCTTTTGCAAGAATTCTTGTAAACTGGTATTACATTCTTCACTTAATCGTCAAAATAAACGTTAAAAATACATGGAAATTTACAGGACTAAATGACTTCATTTATTCATGTAAAGGCTACCACAGTTTCTTCAAAACTATCATTAAATTTTGGATTTTTTAATTCCGCCACGCGAAATCTATAAACTGAGATAAAAGATGGAATTATTTGAAATTCAGGTACTTATATTTTTGCATATTCTTATAGCAAATTATCATAAATCTTATTTACACACACACACACACACACACACACACACACACACACACACACACACACACACACACACACACACACACAAAATTGATTCAAAAACCTTTTAGAAAAATAGAGACAAAAATGGTGGTGAATGGAGTTTTTTTGTTTTTGTTTTTGAAAATTTTAAATTCTATTAAAAATAGGAGAAAAAGTTCTATATTATTCTGATTTTCATATGATAAAATTATGGATTTTATCTTTTTGAAAAAAAGTTGCTCAAGAATAATGGATTTTAATAGATTTTAATTTGTTTAAAAAAAACAAAACTTGTTTTTTTTTTTTTTTACCATTTTTGGCCGTGCCTAACTATAACATATACTGAACCAACCATCGGGTCACAGATAATCCAGTATATATATATATATATATATATATATATATATATATATATATATATATATCGCATTGAACTGTTTGCACCTAGTCCCATACCCCCTCTGCTGATGAGAAGTATTAGGCTTCGAAATACCGAGGCATAAAGAGTATATAGCACTTCCCCAATTGATGTGTTTTCTTTATCAGCAAATAAATCTACCAATACATGGCTTTGGCCCCCCCCCTCTCTCTCTCTCTCTCTGTCTCCCCCCTCTCTTTATATATATATATATATATATATATATATATATATATATATATATATATATATATCATGTGGTTGCGTCTTTGTACACTTAAAAGTAGGTAAAGAGAACTCTGCTGACAATAAGAAACTTAGGAGGGGGGGGGGGCGACTGAAAAACTTCGACTTCAATCGCTCAGATGGTGCTTGTGCTTGCATAAACTAGGAAACTCGAGAAGGGAAGAGGAGCAGTAAACTTCTTAAGCGACCTCAAAACCTCTCTCTCTCTCTCTCTCTCTCTCTCTCTCTCTCTCAAAACAAATCAGTCCCCCCCGTTTACCCCCCCCCATCCCCCCTAGTTATCCTCTCTTTGACAGAGGCTGCAGTAGCGGACCATTTCTACCAAAACAATCTTTTGAAAGATACTTGTGGAAATTCACATAAAACTACTTTTTTCGCCTGTTCCACTGCTGATCACGCGGGCCGTTATTTGTTATTGTGATCCTTCGATTCGCCACCCTCGAGTCTTCATTGATTTGCCTCCTTATTTTCAACATGCAGCCGTATTATTTATCAACTTAATATTATTTATTATCAACTTAACCATTTTTGTGGCAACAATTTCGGAAGAGGTCAACAATTTCGAGAGTTTGACACAGTTTTTTGGCTTTGCCCTTTTTTTTAAGACACGTATCAACAAAACAAACATTTCGTCGTTATTTTTAGATGCGAGCAAGTAAATCATAATTATTTTTACTTTTTAAATTAACCATTAATTTTAATTTTTTTTTATATTAAATTACTTTTTTCTTCCCAAAGAACTTCCATTTGAATATTTTCACAACAAAACTTAACGTAAACAAACAAACGCGATGCATTAATTTTATAAAAAAACTTTTGTAACTTTTATAGATTTTTTTGATAATCTTAATTTATCGGTTCGACTTGATTTTATCTATTTTCTCGATAATTATTTTGTGTTTTATTTTATTAAATGATTATATTTTAATTGATGTTTTTATAAGATTTATCGGTATTATTGTAGACTAACACCTTTCTTTACCCCATCCCCATATGAGATTCTACCTTTTTAGGCGATTACGTTTGAACATCTTGAAAAATTTAGCCGAAACAGAAAAAGCAAAACAAAAATAATTATTGTAGAATGTTGAGCAGGGAATAAATTTCGTCTAAAAATTTAACATGAAATGATCTTTCATTTCTGAGCCATTCTAGCGTTTTAGGACAGCTTCTTTGGCAACTTTTTACATCTCCCCCCCCCCGATAATTGCACCATTTTTCCGCTTTCTTCAATATTTGATATTCATTTATTTTTAATTTAGTTATTTTTAAAATGTTACAATTTTTTAAAAACAAATAATTTTCTTTTTCTTTTTATTTAAAATCTTTTTCTTTTTTTTTTTAACAAATTAACATTTCAATTATTTCATCGAATAATATTTTCACGTCACATTTTTCACGAGTAAATTTTATATTTTTTATGAAAAAATAAAAATAATTATTTTCATTTGTTTTACATCTTTCAACATTTTATATTTTTAATCAAACATTTTAGTAAGTTATCTTAATATTTTTAAAAATCTATAATTGTAATATTGCAATTATTTATTTTAATAATTAATTAATTCCGTTTATTTTTACCTATATTTTTACATTATTAAAAAAATTAGTTTACCAAGGGGAAATATTTTCCTTTTCTTTCAAGCTTTAATATTTATTTTCAAGTTTTAAATCCTAATAAAATAATTTTATTAATTTTCCTCCCATAAAAATTTTAATCTTGTTTTCAATTAACGCAAAAAAGAAATCCAAACATTTTAATGGGATTCAAGTATAAAAAAATATCATGATTTGCTGAGGTTTTATTTTTCGACGGATTATCTTGAAGCGATGGAACTTTTACCAATTTAATGAAAATTGCATCGCAAACTTCAACTTTGCATTTTTTGTTTTTTGGAGAACAACAAACAAGAAACAAAAGCAACATTCTCTAAACGGATGATACATTTTGCGGATCGCCACTGACAACGCGAAAGATGTCCGTCAGTTCACAACAAGCTCTTTTAGGAAGCTGGGGTAAGAATACATACTTTTTTTTTTTGGTAAACATTTCGATTCCCGACACATGTAATTTTATCAGAAAGACCATATACAATAGCTCAGCAATTGTTTTTCTTTTTAGATTATGGCATGAACGACGTATTGGCGCTTTGTGTATGAAATATGAAGAAAAAACACTTTGGTGGTGTATATATATATATATATATATATATATATATATATATATATATATATATATATATATATATATATATGACTACATTTAATCTCAAATTAATATACGAAAATATAATTTTATGCGTAAATTTTCAGTATTTACTTCAACAGTGCTAACTGCTACTGAGTAGCAGTGCTGCTACTCTGCTACTGCTCAATACATAGGTAGAGCTAGGTAGTAAGTTATAAAATGCGATGTTATGGCAATTAAGCTACACAGAATATTCCGCGTTTATTCTCGTGAGGCTTATGCCTGACGAATTCTCACGAGAATGAAACGCGGAAGATTCTGTGTAGCTTAAGCTTGATGAATTCTCACGAGAATGAAACGCAGAATATTCTTTGTAGATTAATTGTCATATGTATTTTTATAACTTACTATGTGTGTGTGTGTGTGTGTGTGTGTGTGTGTGTGAGTTTGTGCGCACGCGCGTGTAATGTTGTTCGCCATAAAATTACGGAAATTCAGCCATTATTAACGAAGGTATTTCTACAGGCCTATATACTTTTAACGTTCCAGAACTGTTTTTAAATTATTTTATTTAAAAAGTAGATTTTGTTCAAAGCTGTGGTAAACGGCAAACGATAACGAACAAAAATTACAACTATCCAAGACAATTATTGAAGCGGGGTAGTGCCTGAAAAGTAACAAGAATGACTAATCTAACCAAACCAGTAACCCTAAGTCAGAGTGGCAAGACCCCACAAACTTGGGATTAGTGATAATGGGTAAGTCATTTCTTTTTTTTTTTTTTTTTTAAATTACTTCCCTTAGTTTTTTTTTATTGATCCTAACCTTAAGTCAGAGGGGTAACAAGCTGTTTCATTTAATATCGGTACTGATAGCTATTCGACGACGGCCCGACTATTTTCGGTCTGTTCTGTAAGTCGCAACCGGAAACATTCAGGTCGATGTGAAATACCTTGCACCTGCATTGAATAAGTGGTAAACGACACGGACTGACAACCTGGGCGTGCTATGATCGAATCTAGTTCGTTCCACAGAAACACTTTAAAACCCACTCTTGACCTTGTGTCTAACCTCCCGAAAAGGAGGTAAATAAAATGAATCCCCTCTTACTCAACTAACATATACACTTTAACTTTTAAAATCAACTTCCGTCCATGTATGTTTACATTCTTTGTCAGTTGATTGATCGCTTTGCCTTCGCGATGAATGTCCTGGAAAAGTCATTTCTGATCAATGTTTACCAATTTTAAAATATTCTGTCATTCTGAAAATCAGCTAAGTTCGTTTGCATATTTTTAACCTGGTAATCAGAAATGACTTTTCCTGGGCATTCATCGTGAAGCAAAACGATCAGCTGACCAAGAATGTAAACAAAGACGGACGAAACTTGATTTTAGTCTACATTAATTACGGCTCTGGAATTTGGTTTTCATGTTGTGGCGTTATATTCCAGCTGTTGTCATGGCTCATGACCGAATTTTACTGAGAAAATATTGTCCGCTATGGGGGTTGTTTTGGAATTCAACAGGAAAAATTGATAGCAACCCCATTTTTTTGGCGCTTATGTAAACAGAAACTCAAATCTAAGGGAGATAACCAGCATAGACATAGCAAAAATAAGCATTTTTCCAAGGTATAAATCGGGGCTCTTATTAATTAACGCATACAAAACAAAAAGAAAACAACCTGTTACAATGAAATGATGTTTGAAGGAGATTTTGAAGTATTTAAACTGTCAGTTTCTGGTTATGATTAAAGTTCAAAGTCAAGCATTATAATTCACTTGTTTATCTGGACATGGGAAACACAGAATCTTTGGCAGCGTTAAGAGGAAATTAATCAGAATTATTCAAACAAATTAAAAAAAAAATGGTACTCTTGCAGAGAAAAGACCATGCTGAAATAATGTTATTTCGAAATCCATTTTTAACATGGGAAGGAGGTGTTTTTTTTTTCTTTTTTTTAACTATTCTGTAGTTTTACCTACCTATTTAATAAACAAAAGATACGGTAAAAATTGAATTTAATAATGTAAAAAAAAAAATCAATATCTAATAATTTTATGGTTTTCAAAATCACAGGAAAGTAATTGTGTGCAATTATATATTCCTTCTCTTGAATTCTTCAAATTCTGCTTTTTATTGAAACCAACCGGGAGCTCTTTTTAGTATCCTCACTGTTCCCTTAAGTACAATTGTCTGGATCTCTCTTGCACTCACTTGGTTCACCAAGAATATTAGTTAGGTAGGACTTCAGGTTCTTCTTCATAAGCCCTGTAGCACCTATAATAACTGGTATGATTGATATCTCCCTAAGATTCCAGTTTCTTTTCATATCATACATGAGACCTTGATATTTGGTCTGTTTCTCCCTTTCAGCTCTGTCCAGACCTCCATCATTAGGGATACTATATGAATTTACGTGTGTCTGCATATGAGTGTACACACACCTGTCTCACTTCCACATTAATTATACATAATTATTTTTGTTTTTAATATTTTTTAAAATTTACTAACGCAATGGCATTATATTATCAAAATATTGTTTTTTTACATTTTCATGTCATTATTATAATTTCTGTAAAAGAAATTCTAAAAATAAATTTGGACCTCAAAAGAAATCGCTACAGTAACATTAAAGTATAAAAAGGTATGTAATTTTGTTGAGATATTGTGTATTTGTGATCATGGGTTCATATTCTGGTATAGTCCGCCAAGCTGATGAGCTGCAGATACGGCACAATATGCATCCGTTGATAACATTTTTTTATCTACAAAATAAATTACAAATGTGTGTGTGGATATATTTATACTTATATATATATATATATATATATATATATATATATATATATATATATATATATATATACCATTGTACACATCCCTAAATGTCGGGGGATACTGTATTATATAAAGGGATAAAACTCTCCAGAAAGCTCTAGGGGAGCTCTGGGAATATCACTTCATACCAATAAATTTATAGCTAAGAGAATAACAGCAAAAATATTATGGCCTAAATTTTAAGTAATAAACTAGTATGTAATTTCAGTTAAAGCATTCATAGTATAACGGTATATGCATATATCATAACTACTGGCTCTGTAGTTGTAGGTTCAAATTTTTGTATAGTCAGCCACATTAATGAGTCATAAATATAGCAAAACACCTGCCTGTGGATAAGTATTTTATCTACTTTTATAATATAGAGGAGGAACAGATAATTTATCGAAGGTTAATAACAATGCAGAAATATACTTTCTTGTAAGAAGGAAGACTCTTACATCACTAGAGTCATATTTGTAAAGCCAGAATACCATAACATTTCAAGAATATCATCTCTTTAAGTGTTTCTATTTCTTTATCTCAAACTACTTTTTGCCTTGTGTGAATGCTTTTTAAATGCTGCGAGGTTGTTGATATAAGGACGACAATGTTCCTGAAGTATTCTTGTTTTGCAATGAGGTTTTACTATATGGCAAAAGAGTGGTGATTTCAAAATTCTCGAGGAACGAATTCTACGGGATTTTCATTCTGGACACCCTGGAAAAATCCGAATGAAGAGCTTAATGAGAAGCTACGTCTACTGGTCTAACATGGACAAAGACATAATAGAAATGATAGACTCTTGCACAAGTTGCATCCTTGGTGCAAAAGTACCGCCCTTACAATCAAACACTAGCCGAAGATTGATCAACCGTGGTCTAGAATTCATATCAACTTTGCAGGCCTGCTTTACGACCACTATTACTTAATCGTAGTCAAAAGTGACCTGAGATATTAAGGTGTAAAAGACCAACAACTGGGATAACAATAAATTTCTTACATGAACTGTTTGCTTGTTTTGGTGTAGTAGACTGCATCGTGAGCGACATTGAAACTCAGTTCACATCTGCAGAGTTCAAAAGTTTTTGCAACACATTCCAAATTAAACACATCACCACTCCCCAATATCACCCAAGCTCAAATGGGCAAGCGGAACGTTTTGTAGACACTCTTAAAAGAGCGCTGAAGAAGGCTCAAGGGACCCTAATGGATGAAGCCCTTCAACAATTCCTACACATGTATAGGATTACACTTAGTCCTAACACCCCCAACAGCGGCCATACTAAACAATGTTTGCACGGAAGGTGAGATCCGTTTTTGACAAACTCTTTCCAAAACAGTGAAGACCACAACTGACCACTTGTGTACCCAGTAAACGTTTCATGCCAGGAGAGAGAGAGTTTTATGATACCAGTGATACACTACCATTGGAAGAAGAACCAATCGACACTATTTTTGATACATTTAATCTCGAACCTCCTCAAACAGCACCTGAACTAAGACGGTCAGTTTGGAAAAGAAAGGTCACTGATCCACTAATGATCGATCCTAAATGTAAGAAGTATTAACTAAAAGTTTGGGGGGGGGGTTGGAGATGCACCCCTACTACCTAGAATAATGAACTATTTCATGACATCACTTCCAAGTAACAAGAACTGGTTGACCAAGAGAGTCAGAGACAGACATGCAGAGAGAGTATATATTGGTCAATTGCCACTTTTATGTATTTTTGTTAATACATATTTATTTAATTGTTCCTGTGATTTCCTCGTCAATTATTCAACAATTAACACCACAACAAAGATGAAATTAATTCTTAAGAGTATATCTATAAAAAAAAATATATGTAAATACATTAGTGTACATGCTTTTGTTAAAGTTTTTTTTAGCCATGACCAAGTGTTAGCCATTTTAATCTAATTAGTAAATTAAAAAATGACTTGTTTACTTTGCAATACTTTGAAATCTCAAATTAATTTAGTAGCTTTTAAATTGACGAAACATTTTTTTAGTTAGAATTAAAATTTAATGATAAAACTCTAGTATTTTTTTTTTCCTTTCTAAAAAAAAGGAAAATGTTAATTTTCTAAAAGGTCACTAAATTTGATAGGTTTCTGACGACAACCTAAGAGAAGGTGACACATAAAAATCTTATTAGTGCTTGTCCATAAAAATGTACAGGTGAAATATGACAGTTCAAAATAGATTAACAGGAAAACTCTTTGATACACTCATGCATCAGGCAAAAGTAGGTATCTATACGAATTATTACAAAAAATTATTGTAGAATTTTAATGAAAAATATAAATTAGTTTTATCATAGTTTTTAGTTTTTTTTTTATTGATAAGATCACACATACTTTGAAGATTTACATAAAACAGGGGAGATAAGCCAGTTTGTCATTTTGCCACGTCATAATCAAGGAAGACTCGAAAAAATATGATTAAACTGAATTATATTTTTAATTAAAAATCCTACTAAATAATTTTCTCTCTAATTTAAATAACAACCAAACTATCTGTTTGCGTTCCCTAAAATTTGGAATAATATTTGTCAACATAATAAGAATTTTGCATGACATAACATTCGAATGTTTATTTCCATTCTTTAGTGAAGATTACTATGTCAAGAATTTTATTCTGTAACTGGGGTCTTTTACTTAGAGGCAATGTAAATTTTCTAAGATGATTGATGCAATAGGTAAAAGCAGGTGGAAAATTCCTCTGTGAGATTAGTTTGACGTTTTTATGCGTTTTAATAATAAGCACCACAATGGGCTAATCAATAAATTGAACAATTATTGACAAATTATAATAAATGAAGGAAAGGACTTTGAATAAACCAAAATAAATGCATATTGCAATGAGTGATTTTTATTTCAATGCAGGATTTTTTATTTAGAGAATTTGCTCTTGGTTAGAATCCTTTCAGAATGAAAATTTCTAGGGGCAATGAAGGTGAGGTGTTAGTAACCAAAGCTTGTCTCTAGACAGATTTTAAATGTTATATCTCTTAGTCTGTTATAGAGATGACCATGGCTCTGACTGATTAATAAGCAAGTATTGCATTTGGTCAGTATCTTACTTGTTATTCTCCAAAACTATCAAGAGTCCAGCCTTTGCTCAACAACTCTGAATTTACAACAGATGAGTATTTCATGTTTTCTGTAACACATTTGTGCTTGTTACAGGCAGTTTTAAAGGCAGCTTCGGTCTCAGGGTATCTATTTCATTGATAGCAATCAAAATAGTGGTTTCTGTTAGCAATGACAACAGTACACTTAGGAATGAACCATTTACTGAAATTAATGACGTTAGGTAGCTCTGCTACTTGGACTAATGCAATAATAAATACAGAGTGTCCATAAAGTTTGTATGCACATTAAAAAAATGTACACGTTTCTTTGTATTTGCAATAGACATAATCTGTAAACATGTTATTAAGTTTCATGTAACTAGTGTTAATTATTGTTATGGAATTCTTCACCACAAAATTTCCAATAATTTTTCTCTAAGTAAAAAAAGTCTTTTTTAGAATCAATTCGATCCATGGCGAAAAAAGTAAACTATCTCACTTTATTAATGAAACTAGCGTGGTTCCCTGGCGTTGCCCAGGTGGAGTAAGGAACCCCGGGGAGGCGGGGTAAAAAAGTGGTAGTACCGGGGGGAGGGGGGATCAAAACAACAATAGGCAGTTATGAGAAAGGGATCGAAAAAAAGTGGTAGTAAGCAGACAGGTTCGAACCCATAACGCAAAGGAGGAAAAAAAAAGTAACGTCTTGGCCAATGTCTCCATCCCGCAACCGGAAGTCGAGAACATTGAAATTAAACGTAGTCAATCCAACAGTGTCAATGGCATGCTAAATTGTCGGCGAAAAAAGCGACCCCTCTTTGTACAAAACTGTCCAGTTGAGGGTGAAGAAATGAATGTTTTTGGCCAATTTTTCGATATTTGCCGTTCAAAGGATCGAGCTTCAAAACGGTACCGGTCTCGTGAGGATCCGTTGCGTGAGTGAAAAGTTTTTGCGAGACACATACACACACACACACAAACACACATTTTTTGCTTTTTATATATTGGACTAACCTGGATGCCTGGCGTTGCCCGGGTGTTTGGAGGAGTGTGTTGAGCAAAAAAAAAAAAAGTGGTAGTAGGTAGGCAGGCTTGAACCCATGATGCGAAGGCAGAAGAGAAAGCGAAAAAAAAACTGACGTCTAACCTCTACTCCATAACGTGACCAAAAGTTTGGAACATCGAAATTAAGTATCAACCGATACGATGACTTGCAAAAATGATGAAATTAAGTAACAACCGATACGATGACTTGCAAAAATGGCGACAAAAAAAAAAAAGACCCTCCCTGTAGAAAAATGCCCAGTTGAGGGAATTAATGTTTTTAGCCAGTTTATCGATGTTTGTCATCCGAAGGGTTGAACTTCAAAACAATACCGATCTTGTGAAAATCTGTCGCCTCTGACGATAGTTTTAGGCATACATACATACATACATACATTTCAACATACGGGTGAGATTTATATATAGGTTAGATTATTTTTTTAATAGGGACATGTGAAAGCAATTGTGTATGCAACCAAACTTAGTTCATTAAAAAATTTAAAAGCTAAAATAATCAATATGATTCCAGGCATTACTGTAAATCAGTTGGAAATGTTTTCTGTGGCCTGTAAAAGCGCGTTACCCTTTGTATTGCTAATGATGGAGGACATGTGAAAAGTTAAATGTGAATAAAACCTTTAAAAATGTTTTTTTTTCTACTTTCTAATTTTTTTTACAGATTATTTCAAATACAAATTAAGTTATAATTTTTTAAGGTGCACACGGACTTTATGGACACCTTGTATGTACGTTACATGTGTTATACATTGGACCCTCTGCCAGTAAGTAGAGATTATGTTAACTAGTATGAATTTTGGGAGGGTTACATTAAGTACATGTTAGGACAACCTGGTGACAAACGAAAATAGAGCCAATGCATCTCGTATGATTGATGCGAGGGTTTGAAGATCAGCTCTCAAGATGAATTGTGCTAGAAAGTCAGGTGTTTAATGATATTACAGAGAAATTACATCATGTGTTTCTATTTACAATGCCTCCCCACGGGACAGAGTTAGACACCAGGGTCGTTTTTTAATGTGGAGAAAAGGAACAAAAATAAAAATTGTCTCAGTCGTGAAGAATTTCTCCTCCACTGACAGAGAACAAGAAATTGAAGTGCAGCATCTGAAGAACAGATACTACACTTTGAGGTATTTATTTGCTCTCCCACTGAGCAAATTAGGCACAAGGCCGATTTTTAAAGCGAGGAGTGAAGGGGAAATGGGGACCAACTCCCCGGGGAGTAGGGGAGCTGGATAGTGACAATTGGTATGAAGGATTGCCCCTACATTGACCAAGGTCTTATATGTGGGGTTTCCCCCACATATGGTCTTTGCTTGCAGTATCTGCCGGAACAGATGGTATTTATTTGCTCCCCCACCGAGCAAATTAGGCACAAGGCCAATTTTTAATGTGAGGAGTGAAGGGAGGGGGAAGGGAAAAAGGGGACCAGCTCCCGAGAGGTGGGAAATGGGAGCTGGTTAAAGGTCAGACATGTGGGGTTGCCCCCACATCTGGTCTTTGCTAGTCATAGCTAGTCATAGCTTGCAGTATCTGCCGGAACAGATGGTATTTATTTGCTCCCCCACCGAGCAAATTAGGCACAAGGCCGATTTTTAATGTGAGGAGTGAAGGGAGGGGGAAGGGGAAAAGGGGACCAGCTCCCGAGAGGTGGGAAATGGGAGCTGGTTAAAGGTCAGACATGTGGGGTTGCCCCCACATCTGGTCTTTGCTAGTCATAGCTTGCAGCATCTGCCGGAACAGATACTACACTTTGATCTTGCCCCAAAGGCCAATTGGCGGAAAAAATAGACTTTCTAAAACAGCCGGAGTTGGGAAGCGACAAAGGCGACATGCATCTGAAGATGTTGAAAAAATTTTAACGAAGGTCACCCTGATATCTGCTGTTTCGTCTCTCAATCCCAAAATGGAAGAACAAGTCAGAAGGAATTAATTTTAACCTCTTTTTTAGACACAAAAGCGATAAACACACATACGAAGAAGACATAAGAGAAAATGTCACATATTTCTTTAAATATAATAGAATATCCATCCAATTCTCAGGATGAGGAAAAGTAATTTTCTGAACAGAACAGTTTGTATCACTTATGTCTCCTTAAACAAAGATTAAAAGTCTGTCTTTTTTCTATGTCTGGCCTTCTACTTTTTCTTGGAAACTACTAGGTCAATCTGACTGAAATTTTGTATCAACCTTTGTTATGATAAAATGCAGCAAACTAAGTATTATGGTATCTGTTCTATACACAGTTAGGGATTAATAGGGATTAGTCTTGAATTAAAAAATGAGTACGAATTTAACCGGCCCTGTCGGTGGGGCATTAGAATACACCGATTGCCCCCCTGCAGAGGGTAAAAGTCCCTCAATGGGGGTCCTGGATATGACCTTAAACTATATCCAGTGGTGAGGCCCCAGCTTGTGGGCTTTGGGGAGTGTGGAGCCACCCTTTAATTACCATTGCTCCCAGGTCCACTCTGACCCGGAGTGGTAGTACCTGTTGGGTTCCAACTATGTGTTAAATAGAAACCGACTTGAAAACAACAAATATATTCTATTAAAAATGTTTTCTTCAAAATCTTTAGATTCGGCATTAAATAACCCGAAAAAGGTTGATATGCCGTAAAACAAAAACAACCACCCAACCAACCAACTAACAAATTTAACCATATTCAACCATCAGTTTGGTATAAATAATTCATTCTAGGTCAATAGGCTATAACTTAAAAGACTAAAAAGTTTACTCAAAATATAATTCTACTAAACCTCATTTTAGAATCCTTATTACAATTTTAACCAAAATTGATTGCATGATTTTCATTCTAGAAAATACTTAAAATTTAAGGCTAAACTTAAGGGGCCTTAAGAAAAAATCTAAATTCAGGGAATTTCCTTTAATTGATGCTTCATGATTATGGATCAAATTTGATGCAAATCTGAAATATTTTTATTTTTAAATGGGAGGTTTTGTAAGATGCCCTTTTAAATACTTCCAAAAAAACTGAAATTTGAAGAATATTTTTTTTAATTGATATCTAATACCTATTGTTAAATTTTCCCCAAAATTAGATTCATCTGAATTTTCTTTTTTCCATGAAACCAAATTAAACTAAATATAGCCTTCATTATCTACCTTTATGCATGCAGCTATGTTAAAAATTTGTAATGATCGGTTAATTAATTTTAGTAATTCCTATTCATACAAATATATAAACATACACACATACGTAACTTTATATAAGTAAGAATAGTAATTGTTTAAATATTTTTAAGTTAATTTGACATCATGAAATAGGAGTGCTAAGCATGACTCAGAGTCATGCGTTTTTGATTGAAAACAACTTTTAGTGTAAATCTCTTATAAACAGGAAATAGAAAGCATAGTTTTTTGTGTTATGAATTTATTTTATACGAATAAAAAATACTCTGCATTGCCCCGGTTTTCTAATTTATTAATTTCAGCAGAGCTGGTCATGGCACAAAGGTTATGCTCTATTATTTACTGGACCCGAAATGTGAAAGAAGTTACAGAAATAATGAACAATCGAATAAGAAAAGTTTATGTATCATTTGGATTATTCAAACTGTTTTTCTCATCTTGAGTATTATTTTCACGTTTCGGTCGATGTAACCGACGATATTCTTCAGGTGTATCTTGTCGAACTCTGAAAATCTTCATGGAATTTCGAACAGAATCATTTATTTTATCTATGAGGATAGGATGTTCTTGTTCTCTCAGCCACGACTGGGTAGAAATCCTAAGTAATTCGCAATTGTATTTTGAATGCCGCCTCGCACTGAGGATTGAATCTTCTACCTCCAGAAGAGTGTAACTTACAACTGAGTTTTACCAAGTAGTTTACCCACTTGGCCACACTGACAGAATGAGAGTATCCTACTCCTCTTGGATTCAATAAAGCGGTTCATTCAAAATTCCATGCAAATTCCCGAGTTTGATAGAAAGATTCTTGAGTTCGACAAGATATACCTGAAGAAGATCGAAAGTTACATCGACCAAATCGTTATGCAAATAATGCTCAAGATGAGAACTGTGGTTGGAAGAATCCAAATAATAAGAATTATCAATCTTGATCTCCAAAATTCAGAAAAAATATATATTTTTTTTATAATTTACAATTTATATATAGTAGAATGCTGAGATTCAATTGATACAATTACAGATGCAATCAACTCCCCAGCATCTGGAAGGAAGAAAAGTTGATGCTACAAGTTTTGTTCTGCCGTTTTCTCGGTTTTTCTCTTGATCAAGGACATAATTCTGACAATTGTTTTTAACACTTTCCTCAAATCGGCATACCTTAAATGCAAAACAATAAAATGTTTATGTTGCAATATTTTGATATAATAAAAAGGATATGCTTAATGAAAATTGGAAGGTTCCATTTATAGACACTGGCGATAGGAAATGACCAATGAAATGTCCACATGAGAACGAATCTTGCTGTTTATCTGCAAAACTTTTACAATTCAAGACTTATACAGATTAGCTACCTACCGAAAGTTTTATATTTTAATTTTTGTCTCAACTTTGAAATTATCACAATAATCACAGTCACGTTCCAAACTTACATTTCATTACCATCTAGATTATAATTCTTATTTATTATACTGATATGTTTTTCTGATTACTCTGAAATAATCTTGTAATACCATTACTAACTAGCAAAGCGTTACTGCTGTTGACCAAAGAAAGAATCAGTTATCTGTGTAAAGTGTGAGGTAGGGCAGTGAAATCTGGTCAGTGAAGGTTGAGGATATGTGTTGCATGGAGAGAAATGATATGATGGATGTGTAATGTGAGTCTTAAAGGCAGGCTTGGATCTGATAACCTCAGAGGAAAATTAAATTTGGACAGCATAGAGAGATATGTGCAGAACAGGAGAATTTGTTGGTTTGGTCACATTGAAAAAAAATTAATGGAAGTCTTTGGATAAAAGATCATTGAATGAAAGTTCTTGGATTAGCAGATGTAGAACAGTTGAGGTAGCAGAATCAGTTGGTAGGAAAAATCAAGCAAAATATCGGACGAAGAATAAGGAAGGATTTAAGAGAAAGAATGATTTAAGATAAAGAACGATTTAAGATAAAGAACTGGCCAGAAATAGGTTAGTTTAGAAGTTACTTTTGAAAAGCCGTTCAACACATGCCTGCATGTGAAAAATACATTGGACCAAATATGATGGTAATAAGCATGTGCTTTATTTTAAGATTGAAGACATTTAAAAATAATTTTTGTTTTCTTTTGTCTCCAGCTAAAACTTCTGGGTAAACAATTTGGACAATACAGGGAGATGTGTGTAGAACAGAAAACTTTGTTGGTTTGGTCACATTGAAAAAAAAAATGAATGAAAGTCTTGTGTTAGTAGATATAAGTGTAGAACAATTTAGATAGAAGGGAAGGGTTCGAGAGAAAAAGAGATAAATAAAGACCTGGTCAGAGATAGTTTTTGAAATTGATTTCTAAAAGCCATTCAGCACATGTCAGAATATAAAACAGGTGTTAAACTGAATATGATGGTGATTTTATGATGCTGTACGTTTTAGAATACCTTTAGTTTTCCTTTGTCTCACACTAAAGCTTATAGGTTCTAGACTGAAGCTTTAATATTCTTTGAAAACAGGAGACTCTGTTGGTTTGGTCACAATGAAAGAATGGATAAGATTTCTTAGGTAGTAGATATAGAACAGTTGAGGTAGCAGGGTTAATTGGCAGGGAAAGTGAAGTAAAACATGGAAAGGAAGAATAGGAAAAGATTTGAGAAAAAATGCCAACTTTTCACATTGAAATCATTTGGTCATCCAATATGTGCAGCAGCAAGGTAGGCGAGGGATATAGTTCTTGGAATGGGAATCCTGACATCTTCAGTGTTTATCCCGAGATTTGATGGATGTTGAAAAAGATATTCTAACTTTAAACTGTAATTGTAATTAAAAGGAATATCGAGGTGAATGATAAGGATGCTAGGAATAAATATCTTGAATTTTGAAGGAATATCAACTTGCAATTTTTCCAAACTTGGCTTTTTAACTTGGAGCAAATTGAATAGAAAGCAGCAGCAGCAGTAGTAGTAATAATAATAATAATCATAATAACGTTTTTTAGGCACACGCAGAGGGTAGAAATAAGATTTCTCCTTTCTTAGCAATATTTATTCAATGAAAATCGTCATGAGTTCATGTCTTTTTTTAAATTTTCACCTCCGATGCAAATGCTATAGTTATCTTTTTATTTTCTTCAGTTTTTATCTTCAAAACATTAATATCAAATTTTGAGGGTTTTCCACCGTGAGTGTCATCTTCCAGTTTTCCGTTTTGAATTTTGCAAGCCACTTCTGAACAGTTGATTCGTCTATAGCATTGGCACCTTACACTGCACAAATCTCTTTGAAAATTTTAGCTGCAGTTTACTCTCTCTCTTTTTTTTTTTTTTTTTTTGAAGAAAAAAAAGAAAGTCATAATTACCCGAACATGAAATTTGTTGAAATCCGTTTCCTTGTAATGAGAGTTTTTGAAAGTAAACAAATTTTAAAAATTTTGTCAGCAATGTAAAAAATATGGGTAACATATGCTAATTTTATCTGCGATTTAAGTAAACAGTTTATAGGCTTGTTCAGAGCCTTCAGAAACGTCTATTCTTAAAAACGCTAAGGACTTTCTGGATAATCTAATATATATATATATATATATATATATATATATATATATATATATATATATATATATATAACTATTTCATTTATTCACATAAATTTACTATACGAAAGTATAGATTTATGCGTAAACTTTAAGTATTTACTTCAACGACAGAATTCGCGCATAAGCCTGACGAATCCTATAGTTGGATGAAACGCAGAATATTCAGTGTAGCTTAATCGCCATATATAAATTACTATATATATATATATATATATATATATATATATATATATATATATATATATATATATATATATATAAATTACAATAAGTTTACCAAGGTAATCAAAATGGTAAACTTAAAATATATTATAAATATTAAAGAGTTAATATTTACAAGTAAGGTAATCTCAACCAAATGTAAAAGCTCAATAAAACCGAAAAGGAAATAGAGCTTATAATATGTGAAATCATGTGAAATCTTTTTATCATTTTTCTTTTACATCCTACTCCCCTTACCTCACCCTTTTTTTAACCAAGTAAGATCTGTGACTTACTTGTAGTTTCACTAAATACTTTTACATGCAAAATCCGATCCCGCATTTTGCTAATTCCTGCCCTCTGATGAGAAGGAGAGTATTTCTTCGAAACGCCGCGGATTAAGGACTATCCACTTATCTTGTGCTTCCCTTTTAAAATTAAATATGTTTTTAACTCTTTTTCAAGATGTCTTTTAACATGTTTTATTAATCATTTGTTCATATATATATATATATATATATATATATATATATATATATATATATATATATATAAAAATGGGGGGGGGTTAAAGCAATTGATGTATACACCTATTAAACAAATGAATAAATCTATATATATATTACTATATAGTTTTTATATCTTCATTTTCTCTCTTTACTGATTACTATCTCTCTCTCTCTCTCTCTCTCTCTCTATATATATATATATATATATATATATATATATATATATATATATAGATAGAGAGAGAGAGAGAGAGAGAGAGATAGTAATCAGTAAAGAGAGAAAATGAAGATATAAAAACTATATATATATATATATATATATATATAGTTTTTATATCTTCATTTTCTCTCTTTACTGATTACTATCTCTCTCTCTCTATCTATCTATCTATCTATCTATATATATATATATATATATCTCTATATATATATATATATATATATATATATATAGAGAGAGAGAGAGAGAGAGAGATAGTAATCAGTAAAGAGAGAAAATGAAGATATAAAAACTATATAGTAATATATATATAGATTTATTCATTTGTTTAATAGGTGTATACATCAATTGCTTTAACCCCCCCCATTTTTATATATATATATATATATATATATATATATATATATATATATATATATATATATATATATTAGATTGTCCAGAAAGTTCTTAGCACTTTAAAAGTATATATAATTATTTACTATAAGAATTAAATACCTGCAGACAGTAGTGTTTCATCCTTTCAGGAATTTTCAGTGCACGGTGTCACGATTAACATTAGTCGATAGATTCGAACCCAGCAGCACGAGCTGTCTCTGGCTTGATTAGCAAAGACCATATCCAATCGGCTACCATTAACCGCAAGAAATAACATTGAAGTTAAACATTTTATTTTTAAATGTTTTTTACGTCAGTCACAGTGATCTAATCGTTATACGATGATCTATGCATAAGAGCTAAATTGACTGACTTAATTGAACTGAAAGTGCTCAACGATAAGAAACGAGTTTCTTAAACGGGCTGACATAAGTATTTATTATAATAATTATTAACTACCTACAGACACAAGTGTTTCATCCTTCGGGAATCATCAGTGCAGGGTGTCACGATTAACACCAGTTGGTAGATTCAAACCCGGCAACAGAAGCCATCTCTGGCTCGATTAGCAAAGGCCGTATATAATTCCAGGTTAATATTTTTCAGAGGAGAAGCAACCAATGAAGTTTTAACAAGGTTAGTGCAAGAGTGCTCAATACATACTTTTTATTTGTTTTACATAAGTATTAATATGTTGTGACAAAATAATGCTTATGTAAAACAAATAATATATATATATATATATATATATATATATATATATATATATATATATATATATATATATATATATATATATATATATATATATATAATATCACTACTGGAAAAGCTTTATGTAAAAAAAAAAAAAGAATTGTCAAGGGGCTAATATCTCATTGGATTCTCCCCAATCTAATTTATATAAATACACCCAAATCTTATGCTTATTTCAAAGTGCCTATTTACTTGCCTCTCCACCAGGCACAAGGTCGATTTTTAATGTTTAGAAAATCCACCTTCTCAAAAAGGGGCTGTCTGGATTGAGACAAAAATTAAAATTGCTCCAGTCTAGAAGGATTTCTCTTTCACTGACCTAACTCAGGAAAAATGTAGTACAGTATCAGATTAGATACTACACTTGGTTTCTAGCCAAAAGGTCAACCAAAGTTTGGTAAAGATGAAAAATTAAAAAACTGGGGCTAAAACTTTTAATCTCCTTTTTTCCCCCTAGCAAATTCTCACATCTTTATAAAGAATAAATCCTTTTTTTTTTCTCCCTTTTTTCCCTCCTTTTTGTCCTTTTTGTTTTACCACTTTCCTTTCTGTCTTTATTTTTTTTCTGCCCCCCCCCCCCCCCCGCTAAATAATCTTTCCTTTAAACTATCACCTCCCTGGCTTCTTTTACAAGAAGAAAAAAAAATCTCTGGGTTCCCTTGAAGGCAGATTTACTCCAATAAAAAAATAACTAGCCGCTTTTTGTTATTCAGATTCTATTTAAGAAAAATATAAAAATAAAATGAAATACAAATAAGAAAAAAGAAATAGGTTAACAAACAGAAATGTGACAGGCCACCATTTTGTGTCAGTCTATTTTAAACAGACAAAGGGGGACGTTGGGGCAAACAGCGCTAACCCTATTGGTTGGTATTTTATGCTAATGCACCTGCACATGTGTATTTCACTGAAGCACATCCTGTTTACGTCCTTTGTAATATCTTTCTGTAGGTCGAGGGGCTGAAAGGTAACCGCCCCAGCCCCAGAAAGTCTTTGTCTCAAGTAGCACGTCCCTAGAACTGATGGTTGTCTTTAGAAAAAAAGTTGATACTCCTTAGACTATTATGCTATGATATCGAGTGACAATACACATTGGTAACAAATATACTTTTACAAAATCCTAGCACTAGCAGAACTTATGGAGTTGTATAAGGGTTAATAAAAAAAATAGGTTTCAATTTTTTCATTTACTAGCTCTAATCATTCAGTGTTGTTCCTGTGAAGATATATTGCTGGTTTGAAATCATTTAAAATATAGCCATGTTTACAATTTTTACCTTGAAAGAAAATTTTTAAATAACTTTTATAATATGATGGTGACGACAACCATGATGATTTGCAAATGTTATCAAAAGACGTGGAGAGTACTGGAAATCTGAGGAGACTTGTTGTCACTCAGATTCCAGGGGACACCACAGGTTGTTCTCAAAGTGAAATCTTTAATAGTGACCTGTCTGAAAAGTCCTAGTGAGTAGTAGTAGTAGTAGTAGTAGTAGTAATAATAATAAAGCAACTGTTAACGAGATGGTGTTTTCTTTAATAAAAATAACTACTTGCAGTGACACAGCTTTAACAAATCAACAAGTTAAAATTATTTTAAATTTTAAAAATATCAATAAAAATAATTGTGTAAACGTTCAAACCTTTTTTTAAATATATTTTACATTGGCATATTCTTTATCAATTTGAATCAGTCCAAAACTTTCAATAGGGTCGATCATTGCTTCCTGGCATTTGTACTAGAGGCCGCCGGATTCCAACCGGACTTCCGCAAATGAAACTGTACATTGATAGCAGTGGTACAGGTAAATAGAAAACATCAAAAATCCTTTGCTATCTCCCAGTCTGTGCATCAGGGCTGTTCACTGTCCCCCCCCCCACTGCTTTATGCCCTTGCGTTGGAGCCGCTATTTTGCAAGCTGAGGCGTAAGGAGACAAGTCCGGTCCTACGCGGGATCGCTCTGCCTGGTGGATCAAGAGCCAGTTACTGCATTCGCTGATGACATCACCATCTTTGTGTCATCCTTTTGAGACATTGAAACGGTGACAGAGGCGCTCACACAGTACAAAAAGACCACAGGAGCCAAAATCAACTGCAGCAAATCAATCGATCTGCGGTTGGGGGTCTGGAGGGACGCTGACACCCTTCCTGCTCCCTTCAGCTGGACCAACGCCCCAATTTGGATCCTTGGCGTGTGGTTCGGACCAGATCTCCAGCTCAAAAAGAATTGGTTGGAGGTAAAGTCAAAGAACGAAGCCACGGTCAACTCGTGAGTTTGAAGGAAACTATCCGAGGGCAAAGCAGAGGCATGCACCACTAGGTGTGTCAGAAATTTCATGAAAAATAGTGAATAATTCCACCCCGTCTTTCCAAGCTTATAACTCCTCGAAAAATGTAATTCAAGCCCTAATGTTTTTTTCAATTAAAGGAGCAAGGACCAAGGTTTCATTTTAAAAAAAAAACTAAAAAACAAACAACGTGTTTTTTTTTTTTAATAAGGTTTTAAACTTCGAACTTTACAGGTAAATTTCTAAAAAACACTACTGTTTTTTTGTTTTAAATTTGAATATATTATTTATTGACCTTTTCTCTTCAATTTGTGATATATAACACTTTGGTGAGTAAATTAATTATTTACTTTTTAATAGACATTTCAAAATGAGAGGCGTGAATTATTCGACACCCTGTCTTTCCAAGCTTATAACTACTCGAAAAATGTAATTCAAGCCCTAATTTTTTTTTCAATTAAAGGAGCAAGGACCAAGGTTTCATTAAAAAGAAAAAACAAAAGAAAAAACAAACAACGTGGTTTAAAAAAAAAAGGTTTTAAACTTCGAACTTTACATGTAAATTTCTAAAAAACACTACTTTTTTTTTGTTTTAAATTTGAATATATTATTTATTGAACTTTTTTCTTCAATTTGTGATATATAAAACTTTGGTGAGTAAATTAATTATTTACTTTTTAATAGACACTTGAAAATGGGGGGGGCGTGAATTTAAAAAAAAATGTTTGTCTAAAATATTATATTCGGTTTATTGGAAAGAGCATAAAATTTCACATTGACCCTGAAAATATTGTAAAAATAGAATCAATAGAAAAATCTTGATAGATTTTTAAAGTTTAAAAATTGAAAAATATTGAGTTCGTAAAATTCATTACTGTTTTTTAGAAAATAAAAAAAAAATATTTCTATTACTTTTAAAACAACTTTAATAGTTTATTTTGGAAGTATAATCCACAAAGAAAATAAACAATCCACTTTTAAAAGAGAAATTACAAATTTTTTTTATATTTTATTCGCAGTTTCGTGTTAGGGGTGTCAAAAATTCCTACAAAAATTCTGATACACCTAGTGCACCACCTATATCTTTCTGCTCATCATCTACCGACTGGCTGTACTGTCTCTGCCTGCGAATTATCTAAAATACCTACAGAGTAAGCTGTCCTCGATTCCTTGGGACAAGGGGAAACATTGGGTTTGCAGATAGGTCTGTGTTCAACGTCCCTGTGAAGGAAACTTGGGACTGCCTGACTTGAGGTGTCATTGAGACGTTGAGAGGCTGACTTCTTGGACCGAATCTGGGCTCAGAAAATAAGCAAAATCAAAGGAATGACTTTTGGTCAACACTGGTTGGCATCTGTAAACAAACAGATAAGAAAACCTAGTTGTTTGTTTTTTTTTGCTGGGCTTAACGTTGCGAGTGAAACAGTCACATTTGCAAGTGATTTTTTCCCCAGTGACAACTATAAATAATAAAATTCTTATCTTTTGGCGATTGTGTTTTTTTTCACCAACAATCTTCCAAAGTTCATTGCTGAGTGAAAAATGTTTTTCAATCTTTACTTTTTTGTTTTTATTAAAACGAGCAAAGTCAAAAGGATGTTTAAAAAATTAACATCTGAAGAAATTCGAAATTTTATACCTTCAAGTTTAAACATAAAATTTGGTGCATATTTAGAATTATGCTTATTTAAAAAAAAAAAAAAAAAAAAACTACACAAAAATTTTTATGATGTACGTACTCGTCATGGAACGAAGATTTCATATTCCAAAAATCATATGGGTTTGGCTAGTAACTTTTCGATTTGGCTAGTAAACGAAAATATTAAATTGTCAAAAATCAACTAAAGATAAATTTGTCTGTAGAGCCCTGTTTTATTGCAAGGTTGATTTTTAACATAAGGAAAGATTTATTTTAAAAAGATGGAAGGATATTAAATATGTAGTTTTTGGTGCATTATTTTTATTCACAAAACTTTTTAATAAACAAACGAAACATTGTCCTTTATTGGTCAAAACAAGATTCTATTTATGAGGTTGTGTGCACTTTCAGTGTGTGCAGGTTAACCAGAAAAAAACTGGTGTAAACTCAAATTTGTTTCTTTCACATTTGCTTATTTCTGGGGTTTCTAAACTCTAATTGATACCATAAAATTAAAGTAAATGTGTCTTGCATTACTAATCCTTAGGCTTAGTAGCTATCTTCCAAAATTCGTAATGATCGCATAATTAGTTTCAGAGTTTACTTCACACAAACATGTATATAAACACACAAACATGTATATAAAGACATAAACATGTATATAAACACATAAACATGTATATAAACACACAAACATGTATATAAACACATAAACATGTATATAAACACACAAACATGTATATAAACACAAAAACATGGATATAAACACATAAACATGTATATAAACACACAAGCATGTATATAAACACATAAACATGTATATAAACACATAAGCATGTATATAAACACATAAACATGTATATAAACACACAAGCATGTATATAAACACATAAACATGTATATAAACACACAAACATGTATATAAACACACAAACATGTATATAAACACACAAACATGTATATAAACACATAAACATGTATATAAACACACAAACATGTATATAAACACATAAACATGTATATAAACACACACACATGTATATAAACACATAAACATACACAAGTATAATTATGTGGATGTTATATATTATTTCATTAGTTTTGATTTTTTGATTAAATATACCAGCATAATACTTTTACGCTCCATGTGTGTGTATATGAAGGTTTTAGTTCTCTCTCACTGCAAGAACTGTGACACCAAAGTCGGAAAGTGAGATGAGAAGTCAGCGCCCCCGAGAAAGGGCATTCTGGCCTGCAAAATGTGCCTGGGTAGCCTCCGTCGGTATTCCCCAATAATGGCGCCTCAGGCGATTATAAATAAACTAACCTCTTCTCAATGAGAGAAGGCAAGACCTGGGAGAGTGGATCTCCTAGAACTGCACTGGAACAACATTACACCGCAATCAACATGGACCTGGGTTGAAGTTCCGTTTGAAACACGCCTGTTATACTAATCATTTTCAAATTGTATTTGTCAGATTTTATCCTCCCCCTCAATCGACAAACTTGAAAAAATGCTAGAAGTGACATGTCTCGTTGAATGGCCAAAAAGTGGGTGCTCATTTTACGTTAAATTCATATAGAAAAGTGATCCCCCACTCTAACATGTTATTTATTTATTTATTTTTTTCCAAATTTCTCTCATAATATTTATAAAAGCTAAAAAAGTAGATCTCCATTTTTTAGGGGTTAAATGCCGCTGGGTCATATCGTATAAAGTTACCTTTTTAATTTGAAAATTAAGTTGTAATCGATGAAATTAACGCGAAAAAAGAAAAAAAAGTAAATTGTGGAATTTAGACGGGGGAGTAGATCTTCATTTTTAGGCATTAAACGATGCTCCGTTTAAGGAATGAAATAAAACAAACAAATTAAATCTTTTCAGTTTTTGTTATAAGTGTTCTTTTTTTTTTTTTAATATTTAAAAAAAAAATAATAAAAGCCAAACATTTTTCTATCTACACTGAATTATTTTTCCAGCTAGAAACTTAATGAAATTACCAAATTATATTTGGTGAATGTTTTTCTTTTATGGATAGCATCTAGGGGCAAATAACTCTAAAAAACAGTTTAAAAAAAAAGTCGTTCTGTTGGAAATATTAATTCCAAAATAAACTAAATTAAATATATTATCAATATAATTTTTGTTTAAAATTCATTAAATAACAATTTTAAATTGAATACTTAAAATAATTCCTTTGCTAAAAACATTAACTAAGATACCGCTATTTAGTAAAATCGATTTTTCTTGATGTCATATGCAAATAAGGTGATCTCTTAATTGTATATTTTTGCAAGTATAATACTATATATAGAAATAAATGAAAGATTAAAATAAGACACGCTTTGTATATATTAATCAAATTGTGAACAAACAGACAGAAATACGAATTTATATATATAGATAATAATAATATATTAAAATGGTCAATTGAGGAGAGGAAAATGACCTTCTTTACTAATTCAGTGTTTGAGAAGTAAAGGAGAAATTTAATGGAACATTCAAATATCTATGCATCTCATATAGAAATCAAGTGTATAGCTCCTAAAAAGGGGCCCCTTGATTTTTGAGAACTTTGACTGAAGTAAAATAAAACAACACTGATTAACCCTTATCCTCGAGTTGCCTCTGTGCCTTGATAAATGGTGACTCCTTTGTAAAAAAAAACAAGAGTAAACTCTCCTTTATATAACAGATTCCTTGTGTAATAAACCAGCATTTTCTATCTAAATAAGTACATAATAACACTAAAATAACTGACACTCCCATGAAACCTGGTTTAGTTGACCCACAGAGAATGAATAATTTTTTTCTAAGTTTTTTTTATATTAATCATTTAAAACAACAATGGATAAAATGAATAAATATTTTGCAATTTCATGTTTGTGATATCATTAATGATTGTAAGAACTAGAGGATTAAGTATCCATAAGTAGTCATTACTAACCAGCAGAGTTTTACCATAATTAATAATCAGTTCATACCATTGATCAATGTTAGTACTCTCATAGTGTTTCTCATTTTTTGGTTTGACTATCATTTCTGTCTCATTAATATTTATTCTCATATGGCTCTTGGCCCATGATAAGTGGTAAGTGGTTGACAAAAAAAAAAATAAATAAAATTGGTAAACAATTGTTAGTTTTTCTTTGTAAAAGGAATGAATAAAAAAGATTGAATTGTATGCATCCGCTTCAAAAGGAAAGATGTTTTCTCAAATCTGTGGTGCACATCTACTTTAGGCAGGAAAAAAGTTAAGTTTTTAAAAGAATTAACTTTGATTATTTAGTAAGGATAAAGAATAAACAAAATCATGAAAATCTCACTCGTGACTTTGCTATCAACTTTCTGAAAAGGTCAAATTTCTATAGATTTGGAATTTAACATTTGTGTTTATTTACATTTGATGTTTAGTTGAAATTTGTTCGCTATGAAACCCAGTGGAATTATTTTATACAGCAGTGCAACAATTTTGATTTCTTCTACAAAATGAAAAAACAACCAAAAGTTTTTTGCAAAAAATCCACAGTAAGAGTTAAGTTGAATTTATAGTATTCCTTTTGAAATCAAAACTTTTATGTTTGCTGCTAGTAATGGTATACCTCGTTTTCTATGAAAAATTAAGTTTAACTATGATAATACAGAAGTATACATTTTTATTTATATACATATTTTTGTAGCTAAAAATGTTTGTAAAGGGTGTTATTTTAGAGACGGTAATTTTTTAATCAAAATAAATCACAGAAAAATATTTTTATCATACTAATATGTAGTTTATTCCAAATTAATTTTTGGCATTTTGTATTTAAATACAATTTTGAGCATATAGCCCGGTGGCTCATGTGTATATGGCGTAATCTAGAGGTCAAATTTTCACAAACTCTGCACATTAAATTAGACTGTATTTTGGCAATAATGCATTGAATTTTGTCTTTCAAGTAGTCTGTTGTGTCTGGTTTATCAACGTAGACATGAAATATATCCCTAAAGAAAAGATGTTAAATCACACAAATCATTTGACAGGTCCATTTTGTGAAATTATTGGTTCATCAAATGTTTCTCTGAGTAAACTGATCATGTCATTTGCAATTTGCAAACACTGCTATCAATCTCTCCATGATGAATTGCCAAACCAAGCTGAACTCAAAATAACAGATAGGTGCCAAATCTGCAATGAAAGAAAATAGTTGTCAATTTAAAGTTTGTCGCCTCTAAAAAACACCGTATATAAATGAAAATTTTATACTAGGATACAGCTGTACTTGGTATTGAACACTATTTTATTAACCCTATATATATATATATATATATATATATATATATATATATATATATATATATTAAAAAAGCCAATTACGGTGCCAAAAAGATGTTCGCTTTTTCAAAAATGGAAAATAAAGCCAAATAGTCAAATATTTCAGTCGTTATCTGACTTTCTGCAGTGAATGAGGCATTTTTCCTTCAATGTCGGTAGTTAAACGGGCCCCAAATCTAATTAGGCCCCGTTTCTTAGTGTTTTGTCCGAATGAAATGAAACTTTGGTCATAACTAGTTTATTATATTCAAAACATCACATCAAAACACTAGGGTCTTTGGCCTTTTTTTCTCCGTTCTACAGCATATGTTCTAGATGGCCTCCATTTAGCTTTTTTTTTTTTTGGGTCACCCTATATATATATATATATATATATATATATATATATATATATATATATATATATAGAGAGAGAGAGAGAGAGAGAAAGAGAGAGAGAAAGAGAGAGAGAGAGAGGAGGGGGGTTAGATAATTAACAATTAATGTTTTTACATAATATATATATATATATATACACTTAATTTGTGTTTCATTTTGAAAATTAAATATGTTTTTAACTCTTCTTAAAGTGTTTTTAACATGTTTTATTAATTCTTTGTTCTTATATATAGCAGCATCGACTCTTTCTCCATATTGAGTCGAACTCACTCTGTATATCATCTAAAAGTCTTGGAGACTGTTCACATTCACCTTAGGAAGCCTTCCCTTTGTAAGCAAAAGGACTGCTTGTTGGGTTTGAACGTGATCGGCCTCTAAAATTCATCCCCATAATATTGCTGTTGCTCCCGTCTCTTTTTTAAATTTTATCATTAAGGAAAACAAATTACTAAAAAATAAATCCCTCGGTTCCAATTTTGATGAGTGAGGGCGAAACATGTCAATTGACTCGTTTTGATTTTTTTTTTCCCCTCTATTTCCCTACTTTTATTTTTTAGTCACTATCCATTTTCCTTTTCTCCTCTGTCTTTTTTTTCTTTTTTAATATAAAATGAATTCCGAAGGAATACGTCTTCCCTTCATGATTGCCTTAATATATATATATATATATATATATATATATATATATATATATATATATATATATATATATATATATATATATGTGCAAATCAAAAACAACAGAATTCTATTTAATAATATATTTTTAAAAAGTTTTTCAATTTTTCTTTTTGTTTAAAAATCACAAAAAAAAAAATTAATAAATGTTTCATGTGTACTACGGGAACTTTTGATTCTTCATCAAATAATTTTAAGTGGGAGAAAAAAGAAAATTTCAGAACAAGAACAACTGAGAACGCTGTATGTTAGATTGTTAAAGGCAACAATAAACTGATGTTAGTTCCAGATAATAGCTTTACTATTTATGTTTTATGAGAACAACAAAATTAATGTTCTGGAATAAATTGAATGTATGTTAAACATTTCAAAATATTTTTTACTAGTTCCATATGTAATGTCATTGATTGGAAGTTGCTGGGTTTATGCTTGGATTCCAGATTCTTTTGGAAGTTGCTGGGTTTATGCTTGGATTCCAGATTCTTTTTTATAGCTTCACTGATTACTGTTTCAGTAATTAATTGATTGATTGTTGGTTGATTAATTGATTTTCATTTTTTTGATTGATTGTTGGTTGATTAATTGATTTTCATTTTTTATTCTTTTGAAAATACCTTTTATTTTTGACAAAAAGTTTCTTAAATATTTTTTATATAGTTTTTCAAATTTTTGCTAATCAGTGATACAAATTTTTACTAATGCTGATGAGAAGTGCATGTCTTTGAAAATAATCGGCTTAAGGATTTTTCATTATTGTAATTCCTTGTTTGTATTTGATGGATAAGTAGATATTTTTTTTCAATTTTATTTTTATCTATTTTTCTTATTTCTCTAATTGCTCTATCTAGTATATTGAACTTTTGATTATCTTGATAGGTTTCAATTTTAAAGATGATATTTATATTTATCATTGTAATTCACTCTCTCTCTCTCTCTTTCTCTCTCCTTCCATTTATTTATCACACACACACACACACACACACACACACACACACACACACACACACACACACATACATATATTAGTGTTGGGACGATTAATTGAAATCAGAATCGGAAGATTTGGGGGAATCAGTATCAGAAGTAGAAAAATTGATATCTCTTTTCCGATGCCAAAACGATTCTTTTAATTGTCTTTTTTTTTATTTAATTTTGTTTAAAGTAAAATCTTCCATTGCTGGTAATAATGATAAAAAAATAAATATTTATTAATTTTAAAATATCAGTAAAGCTAAAATCGATAGATCATCCTCGACAAGTGTATTTTAACGTTTACGAAAATATTTGCATATTTAACATATGTTTTTTATGAAATCAGGGGAAATACCAATCTTATTGCTAAATAATTAGAGATTTATTAAGAATTGGAATTGGTAATTGTATTGGAATCTGGAATTTAGTACAGAATCGGTAATTGTATTGGAATCAGTAAAATATTGGAATTGTCCCTTTACTAATATATATATATATATATATATATATATATATATACTTTTTACTTGTTTTACATAAGCATTAATATGTTGCTACACATTCATGTGCATGTTTCAGTCAACCAGTTACTAGTAACTATACACCTCTCCAGGCGATGTTGCTTATATACACTGCATGTCAAATTATTTACGAGATAATATTTTTCTACCAGTTTCAGAAACTTCCCGGTTAGTTTTGCATAAAAAACTTCAGAAACGTTGGCAATACTGAGCTGTGCATACTGTAAAATTTTTGTACTGTTCTGCGCAATGTAAACAACTTGCCATCGTAATTGCTGAATCCACGATATTTGAGGTGTGTCAAATTATTAACAAGGAAGTTTGTTTTGTCAAAAAAATGGGGTGTAAAGGTGGTTTGAGTAGTTCTGAAAAGAGTACTATTACAGAACAACTAGCAAAAAGGTAAAACTACCATCGAAATATCGAAAATGTATTCAAGGTGTGTCAAATTATTAACAAGGCAGTTTGTTTTGTCAATAAAATGGGTCGTAAAAGTGGTTTGAGTAGTTCTGAAAAGCGTATTATTAGAGAACAGCTAGCAAAAAGTAAAACTATCATCGAAATATCGAAAATGATAGGAAGGTACCATCAAACTGTGAAGAACTTTATCAAGGACCCTACAAAGGTACGTAAGAGAGCTGATAAAGGTAAAACTAGAGTTGTTTCACGTCGTTCTCTACTCCAAATTAAACATGAAGTTGTTAAGAACCCTGTCCAGACAAGTCAAGAATTCTTTGAATAAGCCGGATTGAAGAATGTCTCAAATAGTACTCGATGTCGCCTTCTGAAAAAAGTGGCACAGTCTGTTAAGTCTGTGACAAAGCCTCCATTAAAGCAACATCACATACAAAACCGATTGAAATGGGCAGAGGACAACATGAAAGCGAATTTTTCCAAAGTTTTGTTCACAGATGAAGTGCGTGTCACTCTTGGTGGTCCAGATGGCTGGAGCAAGGGATGGGTCCTAGATAGACGACATTGTCATCAGTGTTTTAGGCGCCAATAAGGTGGTGGTGGGATAATTATTTGGGCTGGGATTATCGGAGGTACTTTAGTTGGCCCATGGAGAGTCCCAAAAGGCGTAAAAGTTACATCAAATACTGACATAGCTTTTCTGAAGGAGCACTTTGATCCATGGCTGAAGAAACAAAAGTTGACGTTCAGAAGAACCATTATTTTTATGCAGGATAACGCTCACTCGCATGCAGCAAACAAAAGCAAAGAGTATTTGCAACAACTGGGCTACGGAAGATGGAGTAGCCTGCGAATTCACCAGATTTGGACCCAATTGAGAACCTTTGGAGTATCATGAAGCGGCGCCTTTATGCAAGTGGATGCCAATTTAAGAGCAAAGATGAATTGTGGGATGCTCTCCAAGAGGTATTGTGAGAAATAACTGTTGATGAAATCACAAATTTGACTAATTTTGTGAACCAACGTCTTTTACAAGTCAAAAGGATTACATATCCCCTACTAATTATGTCAACATAGAAATTGCTATGTAGTTATTTTGTTGTAAGCATTTTTCCTAGTTCATTTAATATTTGAAAATTATTTCAATAAACAAGTTATGGGTATATTGTGTTTTTTCTCAACCTAGTTAATAACTTGACACACTGAAATCAACAGATATTCCTATCTTTTGCCATAGTTTCGCTAATACTGCTTGAAATACTTTTATTTTTGGACTGGAGTAGCTGAATAGTATTGTAAGCATTTTCTCAAAGTGTCATGGATCTTTATTCACTCGTTCCTTAAATATTTAAAAAAATGTAAACTTGTTAATAATTTGATATGCAGTGTATATTGTAATAAAAATCATCACTCTCACAAACGACCTTGTGTTTGCTTGGCCTGTAAAATGACAGCAGAAAACGTAGAAAAGAAAAGACAAGCATAATTTTGTAGATCGCTCATTGGTGAACGTATGCCATTAATTTGCATATGTGCACAATTGGTAACTGTTAAATGGGATGAATTCTAGAGCATGGGCGTTGAGTGGAGTTTTTGTTGGATAAGTAATAAAAATGAGCGAAGCCACTATTTAACCATGTTTATTGTTAAAAAAACAACAACAAATCTAAATTTATAAGCGATCAAAATAAACAGTAAAGTTATCTAGGAGTACGTGGCGGAATGGTTAAAACGCTGGACTGTGATACACATGGTCCAGAGTTTGATTCCTAGAAACAGTCAAGCTACGCTGACGAGAGGTAGTTACCTTGAAACATGCATGTACATAGATTAGTTTTAAAAATAATAAAAATAAAGTTGAAATATTATATACATCCAAATAAATTATGGGCGACTTTCTAAGTAAATAAAAATGAGCTTCGAGGCAAACAACTTGCCCTGAACTATGTTCAGTTTCCGTTCTCTTGGATCTTCCGACCACTCAGTTGTATCAATTAAGATAAAAATTAAATGTAATAAGTCCTCAGACGTATCTCTCCATCGTACAGTATATCGATACACTATGGCTGACTGGGATAGTTTCCGTACATTTATATCGGATCTTCCTCTGCGTTCCATGTTTAAAAAGGATGTGTCGTCTATAGTATCAGACCTGACAGAATGGTTAATTGTAGGTATAGACAATTTCATACCCTCGAAAAAGTTCCAGCAAAAACCTAACAGCCAGCCATGGTTTTCTCCAGAATGTGCTACTGCTATTGCGCACAGAAATCACTTTTTCCACTGCTTCCAACGTAATAGATGTATGGAAACTAAAGCCGCTTTCAGGACTGCCAGCAACCATTGTAAGAAAGTAATAAAGAACGCAAGAGAGTTGTATGCTCAGTCCGTCAAGTGCAAAGTAGCTGAGCAGTGGCTTGATTCCCACCAGTTTTGGCAAATTGCAAACAGAATCCTGAACAGAAGCGTGTGCTCTATCCCAACTATCATTAATGGACCTGAGTTAATCTCGTCAGCATCAGACAAAGCCAAACTCTTTGCCAAGAACTTTGCAGCCAATTCTACCCTTTGCGACCAAGGCCGCCAACCCCCAATATTTCCTCCTGTATCAGAAAACACACTATGTGATATACAAATATCTGTATGTGATGTTGCCAATCTAATCAAAAACCTTGATTCCAGTAAAGCAACCGGCCCTGACGGTATTCCAATTATAGTACTCAAAAAACTTCAACCAGAACTAGCACCCATACTTACAAAACTGTTTAAACGTTGTCTTAAGGAAAATTGCTTCCCATCACCCTGGAAAATCTCATCAGTATGCCCTGTATTTAAGAATTCAGGTGATCGTTCATCCCCCTCTCAGTACAGGCCAATAAGTCTCCTGTGTGTCATGAGTAAGTTGCTGGAATCTGTGTTAAATAGAGAAGTAATCAACTATCTCAGCAAAAATAACCTTCTTAGTGACACACAATATGGTTTCCGTTCTGCTAGATCTACAGCAGATGTGCTTACAGTTATATCTCATAGGATTAGCAAATCTCTTGACAGAGGCAACCTTTCTAGGGCAATTGCTCTTGACATATCAAAGGCCTTTGATAGGGTATGGCATAAAGGTTTACTTCACAAGATCTCCAGCTATGGTATAGCTGGAAATGTCTTCTCAATTATTAAAGCATTTCTCTCTGATAGGTTCATAAGAGTAGTGGTTGATGGGCAAAACTCAGAAGCTCACAGTATAAATGCTGGAGTCCCTCAGGGGTCCATCCTGGGCCCAACTCTTTTCCTGATCTACATTAATGATCTTCCAAATCACATCCTTACATCATTCATAGACATTTTTGCTGACGACACTACCATCTATGGTAGCACATCTAAGACAGTAAACGACCAAGTTCTCTCCGATTCTCTCTCCTCTGATCTTGATCACGTTGTACAATGGGAAAAGGAGTGGCTGGTTACTTTTAATGCATCTAAAACCAAGCTTCTATCCTTACATCATCAACGTTCTGATCCCCATCTGGCATCAATTAAAATGAATGGCTCTCGTCTTGGGGAGGCCTCAAGTTTTGACAGGCTTCTGGACTTGACCTTTACTCCTGATCTTAAATGGAATACGTACATCAAATCTGTTGCCAAGGCCGCTGAAAAAATGTTCAGATCCTTCTATCGATCCAGTAGATATCTCACTGCTGATGCAATTCTCTATCTATATAAGAGCCAGATATGTCCAAGGATGGAATACTGTTGCCACATATGGGCAGGAGCTGCTAGAAAAGACTTGTCCTGCCTTGATAGAGTTCAAAATAGACTTTGTGGCCTGGTGGGAGATGTTCTTTTCTCTTCGCTGCAATCTCTATCTCACAGAAGAGATGTTGCGAGTTTGTCTCTGCTTTATCGTTATTTTCATGGAAAGTGTTCAACTGAGCTTCAATCTATGGTCCCCCCTCGCCAAACTTTCACAAGAAACACTAGACTAGCTGAAAACATTATCAATAATTTTCCCCACTCTTTAGCTGTACCTAAACCTAAACATAGATTCCATGATCAAAGCTTCTTCCTTAGAACTGCACGCCTGTGGAATTGTCTTCCGTTTTCCTGCTTTCCAGCTGTCTATAATATGGTTGTCTTCAAGTCCAACGTGAACAAGTTTCTGATGAGCCGATCCACAATAGTCTGTGACAAGGATGGAATTGTGAACTGGTGCATTTGCACAAATCTTCTGCATCTTCAGTTCCTCCCAAATAATTGTGTATACAGTTCCCACACCAACATCAAACTGTGCACTTATTGTCTCTATAGACACACAATGATCCTTATCCATGAAATTATTTATTTGGCCAATCAATTCACACCTCTCATCATCCTTCATAAACTCCCTGCCTTCCTTGAATCTCTTATGCCATTCAAAAACTGATGCTCGATTCATGTAAGATGGTCCAAAAGCAGTCTGAAGCATTCCATACGTTTCTGTGGCATTTTTTTAAAAGTTTAAATCGTTCTTCTAAAGTGTTCTCACGACCAGATTGCATTTTTGAAATTCACTAGTTGTCACAATCAGACTTTGGTAGAGTTTATTCCAATTCCTGCTGTGGCTGTTTATTTGAGCCTGAAATTATAAAAATTGGCCAGTCATCACATAAGATATATAGAAATAACATACTGAATTTTCAAGAGATTATGACAGTTTTAAATGCCTATACAAAAAGTCTGGAAACTTATTGATGGACCTCATGTATATATACATACACCTTCTGTCAAAAAAGCTAGAAAAAAATATGCTTTGCTAGTGTTGTGACTTACTATAATTAAATGTAATGAATGAATTAGTAATTTTGCTTCTTGATTTTGTCTTTTTATTCCAGGTGTTGGTGACCTTGAGAATAATGGGAGTGAGTTTCCCATGCAGACTCCTCGATCCTGTTCCCCCAAAACATTTCAATATGATTATGCAGAATATCCCACTCACCAATATGAGGAATTGCCCAACAAAAGGTAAAGAAACAATTTCTATTTACTTTACATTTACAAAAAAAAATATATACTTGGGTTATATTGAAGCAGTTAGCTCTAAAAATGGCTTTTTTATTTTATTGATTAGTTTTGTTGTTTTTTTCCTGATTTTCAGTTGCTGAGCAAAGTGAAACAGTTACAGAGCAAATTTTCTTTCACTGTGTTTGATTTTTGCAGATTTTATTTTTTTAAATAAAAACAGTGTGATTTTATTATTTATTTATTTTTTTTACAAAAGAAAATATGTTTTTCCTTAATTTTACCACTCACCCTAATCCCAGGTAGAAATAGTAATAATCTTTAATAAACACTGTTTGGTTTGATTATATTTTGATTAGTTAATATTTTAAAAATAAAAATGAAAAAAAATAATAAAATGAGAAACTAAATTATTATTCTCAAAATAATCCACAAAAATACAATTTAATCTGCAAAAATCAGAAAACAAGCTCATATTTGCAAAAAAAAAAAAAAAAAAAAAAAAAAAAAGTGAAAACAAAATCAGCAAAAATTTAATTGTAAATTAAAAGGGCGGATTAAACTTACCTTCTCACTACTTTGAAAAGCAAACAAAACTAGTTAATAAAATTTGGCAGCAATATTTGGAGCTAACCATTTCTATATAACCATTATTTGAAATATATTTTTTTCAGTCATATTTAATTTAAGAAATGCTGTCTAAATTTGTTTGCTAGAATTGGTCATTTTGCCTGTTAATCTGCTCTATGGTCACTTATAAGCTTCTAAACTAGTGGAACTTGATATAAAGAGCTTTTAGTGGGAAATGTGTAATAAAATTAAAAGTAATAATTATAATTTTAAAATAAAACTTCAACAGCTCTCATGAGGACATGCTCTTCGACTTCATTTTAGTCATTTAAAGTTTTTCAAATTGGGAGTTTGGCCCTTCCGTTAATATCTATAATGCTTTGCCTCTTTCAAAATTCATTATACCTAATCTAAATCTGTCTTGAGAGATAATGGGCAGCTTCTGAAAGCATGCTTCTGTAACAAAGAATTTATGGAGAAGCAAAGGTTGTACAATCACCAACTGCACTTTTCCTAAGTTGGCAATGCTAAGGATAAATCCAAGCTATGAGATCCTATCTTTACATGTGCTATTTCAGTCTTCCTTCTCCTAAACTAATTGCCTAACAAGATTTGAGTTTACTATTTCACCCATAGCTTGGATGAAAAAAAAATGGATATAACCATTGTCAACAATTTCCCCCACTCTCTGTCTGTGCCTAAATCTAAACACAAATTCCATGAACAAGGTTTCTTTCCTAGAACTACCCACCTGTGGAATTCAGTACTCTAGACCTGCTTTCCATCTGATTAGTCGTCTTCAAGTCCAATGTAAACAAGTTCTTATTTGCCCTTAAATAATCAAATTCTACCCAATTTCCACCACTAATGATTACTACGCTGTGTGTCTCACTGGCCACTTTACACCCTTATCCTCGAGTGAGATTTAGGCCTTAATAAGTGGTTGGTTCCTTGTAAAAAAACAAACTAATGCAATAACATCAGCTGGACTTGAACACTGTATGCCACATTTACAGTTTGTCTAAGTAACCGTTACATTAACAACAGTATGTCTATCGCTGTACTTATAAAATTACACCACTTCTTGCTGTAACAGTGAGTTTAAAATGCTGATTTCAATTTCACACAAGAGCAATAGTTTCTAATCTATTGATCATATGTATGCAAACACTTACAAGGTTATCTAATTTGTATATTGCGTTGCAAAATGATATCTTATTAATTAAATAATTCTTTCCATTGTTTTCAATTTTAATGATTTTTTTCATTTTAATCTAACACAGTTCTATTTGCAAATATTTCTTATATCGTCGATAAAGACTGATAATTTTTGGTGCAAATAACCTTTGTTATCCTTTATAGTCAGTTTATTCTGGATGGACTTAGTTAATTTGCAACAAATTGTAATCCCGTTATAAATCGGATACTTATGCAGAATACTGCTATGTTTTTACATAAGGTTTTCAAGTTAAATTCAATATTTTACAGTATCTTTTGTTTATTGTTAGATGAAAGTACAGAATAGGTAAAAAGACCCCTTTTCCCATGTTAAGAATGAGTTTCTAAATAATAACATTATTATTTCAGCACGGTCCATATTCTGCATAAGTACTATGAATTGTGAATTAAAATCAAGTCTCCTCCTCCCAGTGCAACTTACACTAAAGTTCAGCAAACAAGTTAAAAAAAACCAAAAAAAAACAAATAACTGGAAAGAGGAGTTTCTTCGCACTAATTTATAATATTTATAACTTTAAGTTTTTAATTATTTTTCCAATAAAAGTACATATATCTGCATGAAATGACGAGAAATGTTGAGATGCTGTAATCCAAACTCACCCGTTATGTGAGTTTCACTTATAAATACTTGTAAAAGTATTCAACTAGAGGTCACATATCATTGATAATACATCACGACCTTCCTCCAAAAAGAAGGCAATCCCTGGGAGGCTGGCATAATAATAAACAAACATACCTCCACAATTGTGAAGGTAATGTCTGGAAAAACAATCTCAGAACAGATACTATTCCCATCCCCTGCCCCGACTTGATCATTGAAAGACAATACAACAGTACAATTGATGATAGAAATAATAGCAAAGTTTCGGCTTCAGACAAACAGATACTAAATCTCCATTAGTAATAGATGTTCTTGCATTTTATCTTCTTTTCCTTTTTTTCAGTCGGACATTCACTCGAGAAGATTTCCATTCAAACCACCTGTCCAATTTATCATCGGACATTCCATACGAAGATGATTCCCCAGCACACTCGCAGGCACATGAAATTGAAATGACGTGAGTAAATTTTGGATAATTTTCGATCTAGATTTTTTCAATGAAGATTTATTATTTATGCTGTTTTTCTTTCGACTACTGTTGTCCTCATCATTAACATTCTATTTTTAATCCGTTTTGGGTGAGTAATCAAGTTGACTTAAGGCATCCCAGAAACAACCAAAAGATACATTTTGACTCAACGTTGATTTTTTTTCTTCGTTTTATTGCTTATGATAATGAATTAAAGATTTTTATCGTAAAAAATCCAATACTTAAAAATATAAAATCCAATATTTAAAAAAATATAAAATCCATTCTTTAAAAATAGTTTTGTGAGATTAAAAAATTTTTTTTTTAAATATTTTGTAAAACATTAAATTTAGCAATGATTGGGACAACATCCTTTTACATAATTTTTTTTTTGATTTTTAAATATCTGTATATTTTATTTTTATATATTTTTAATAATATTTTACATATGTAAACAATTATATAAAAAATTATTTAGAATATAAATAAAAATGGGTCCCATGAAAAGGGGGTGAGTTAATGCATATATTTGTATGCAAGGGAGCAAAATCTCTTTACCACTTAAAGAAAACTGAATTCGAATATGTTCCTACTGAAATGCTGGTGTTGCTAATAAAAAGAATAATAAAAATCTATATTTCCCTTAGTATGTCTATTCCACTTTTCTTAGAAACTGCTGAACCGACCTGATTGGATTTCGTATGAACTTTTGTTACTATTAGGTGCAGCAAACCAAGTATTATGGTATCTATTCAATGCAGAATTAAAGATTAATAGGGATTAGTCAGCACAATGCCACAGTTAACTTAAAGCTTTCTTGGAAACTACTGGGTCGATCTAGCTGAAATTTTGTATGGACCTTTTCATTGATAACATGCAGGGAACTAAGTATGATATCAGTTCAATGCACTGTTACGGATTAATAGAGATTAGTATTTAATGCAAGAATGAGTACAAATTTAATTATGTTCAGCCATCAATTTAGCATAAAGCATGTATTCTGAGTCAACGGTCTATAACTATTGTCTGTTTTTAATAAGCTCCCAATAACAATGCCATGGATTTTTTAAAATATTTGCACAAACATTAGTCATAGTGAAAGTAAACTTTTGCCAGAACAGATTTTTTGGGATAACTCTGGTTGCCCCACTAGGGGGCATTATAGGGGTGAAATTGCCCCCAAACTGCACGCCTATGGAATTGTCTTCCGTTTTTCTGTTTTCCAGCTGACTACAATATGGTTGTCTTCAAGTCTGACGTAAACAAGTTTTTGATGAGCCGTTCCATATAAGTTAACAAATTTACCGAATCGCCATTACTAACGGTTACTATATTATCCAATTTCTACTGTACACTCTTTAACCCTTATCCTCGAGTGGCCTCTTGGCCTTGATAAGTGGTGAGGCTTATGTAAAAAAAAAAACAAAAAAAAAAAGAAAATGTTCACTCATGAAGGTGGAGCCCGCATGCTTGGTTTGTTTAATTTTATGTTTTGTTTAAATAAAACACTTTGAAAATAAAACTATGTATTTTTAATTGTTTATGAGTTTCCAAAGTTTAACAAAACAAAATTTGTTTGCTAAGAAAACCTTTTTGTTTAACTAAAAATTTGTATATTTCGAAATGTAAATAAAACTGTGATTTAGGTTTTTATTAGTAAAAGTTTTTGTAAATAAAAACACCTTTTTGAAGAAAAAAAAATATGAAGGGAAAGTTGCAAATTTGCATATACACTGTATTGTTTTGTAAGTAAAAAACAAAGCAAGGTCTTCGTTTACTTGTTGTCTATTCTGTAACCTAATAATTTACCGGGGAGTATGATTTGGTTTATCTGCACCATAGGGATGTGTCTGGAATGGCTGTTACGTCCTGGCATGGCAACCAGCTCCTTAAGGTGGTAAACACGATAAAACGATAGGCACATCCCTTACATCAAGGAGTTGATACGATGTCTGTTACATCTGCTTGATGGGTCTCCTCTTTGAGTTCTCAGTGTTTTTAGTGACATGGCTTTCATTGTCATTAATTCTCTCCCGAGAATTAATTATCTGGACTGAGACTTTTGGTGCTGAAATTGAATGCTGTATGAAATAAGTTTACAATGCATGATTTAAAAAAAAAATATTCTTTTATTTCAACATTTAAGAATGAACATTTTTAAGAACTGAAGAGTTGAGACATGCGACCCATTGCTAATAAGGTACCAATTTCAACTCTTAACTGAATAATAAATCTTCCTTCATGGTGATGGAAAATAGAGAGAGAAAGAGAGAGAGAGAGAGAGAGAGAGCAAAAAGAAAGAGAGAGAGAGAGAGAGAGCAAAAAGAGAGAGAGAGAGAGAGAGAGACATGCATACATATTAAAGACAAACAGACTGAGATATTGTTATTTCACAAGCCTCAGATGACGAGTTCAATATTTTCACAGCCTCTGACCTTTAGACAATTATAATATAAGCATCTATCAACTCCAGATAAATCTACTCAGCACGCTATGAGGTCATTATGTTTTTAATAACATTTTAAATTATACTTGTTTCCATTTGAGTACAAGGAAGGTTGAGTATAAAGCTTTTAAATGTGGGAAGCTTTAACTCCCCCCCAAAAAGGACTCTTTATCGTTTTGCTGCAATTCTAGGGAATCTGAAATCTATTTTATCCGCAGAAATATGCACGTTCATGAGGACAATAGTCTAAAGAAAAACAACGGAAATAATTACTTTGAATTTTCCACACATTGTTTGGTTCAACGAACTTTTCACTTGACTTGATATGAAGTTGTGTCATAATACATTTTTTTGTGAATTCATTTCTTTTCTTTTCTTTTCGGACTGTTATCCTCATCTTCATAATTATTGTTGTTTCACCAAGTTTCGGCTAACTCATCCTCTGGCCTTCTTCAGGTGATTAACTGCAATGGGATAGGAATGCCAAGTCTTGTAACTGTATCTCAAGTAATTACTGCCTTCCATAGTTGTTGTCTCCCCATGTTTTGGCCAATTTTCTGACCTGCTGTGGGTACGATTGAAACCATTATCTTCAGACAATGGTCACCTGGAATCATAGAGACTCAACACCTTTATCCATTGCGCTACTTGTGGTGAGACAACAGCAACAACAACTATGAAGATAAAGATAAAACTCCACAAAAAAATTATAAAGTCTTATCTCAAAGGGTTGCAAAGACATATATATTTCTGTGGAAATATATTTTCTTATAATAACGTATACCAATCATTATTTAAGAAGCTCAATATAATTATGGAACAATATAGTGAATAAATGACAAAGGACTATATTTCAAAGTTCATGATGTTGACCATCTTATAATTTATTCCTTTAATTCAGTTGGCATTTACAATTCTAAAATAGCGTAGTGGAAACATTATAAGGTATTTACAGCTTCTCTCCCAATTTTTGGATTTTAATCATGTCAAAACGCACTTTATTTCCTTTTGACGGATTGATTGTTGCTATTTCTTCTGATGAGTTAAGGGTATAATAGATTCACTGGTTGATATATTAATTAAGTGATTGATTTTGCGTTACGAAACAGATACTGTCAAGAATTGTAAATGTCAACTGAATTAAAGGAATAAATTATTAGATAATATAATATAAGATAATAAGATGGTCAACATCATGAACTTTCGAATATAGTCTTTTGTCATTTATTCACTATATATATATATATATACTTATTTATTGTTAAATAAACATGTTTACATCCCGCTGCTACAAACAGCCATTTGTTTCAATCAAACAACAGATATCATCAGGCAGCGACTTGACTATTCAAATGTTCAATAAATAATGGATTTTTTTTTTAGGTACAAACTCTTTAAAAGTTGGAGTTAAAAAATCTTAAAACACAGAACTTTAATTATAAGATGTAAAGAGGGAGGGGAAATCTAAAGAAAACTAATAAAAAATAACGGAGAGAGAATGATGAGGAAGAGAAAAAAGAAATAGAGAAAAAAAATATATAGAGAGAAAAAAATAGAGAAAAAACCTATATAAAGAGTTATTATAAAAAGCAAGGGCTAGAAGAGAAAAAAAAGAATGATGAGAGAGTTAAAGAGAGAAAGAGTAAAGTCAAGTCGCTGCCTGATATCTGTTGTTTGATTGAAACAAATGGCTGTTTGTAGCAGCGGGATGTAAACATGTTTATTTAACAATAAATAAGTATTATTAGCTCTTTTTTATTGAGCACTATCTAACACCTTGTTGAATTCATTAGTTTATTAATTTTGAATAACAAAAACCCGAGTATATATATATATATATATATATATATATATATATATATATATATATATATATATATATATATATATATATATATACTAGCATTTCAGCCCGGCATTGCCCGGGTGTTTGAAGGTGTATGTTGAGCAAAAAAAAAAAAAACGGTCAATTTTTTTAACTTTGACCCCTATTATGATCCCTTAACATTTATTGCTTTGGGCATAAATCAAATTATTAAGTTAGATCCATGTCCAAGGAACCTATATCTAAAATTTCAAGTGTTTAAACCCAAAATTGTCGGAGGAGTTTGGTAGAGTTCTCAAAGGTCAAATCGTTGAACTTTGACCCCTTAACAGCCAAATTTCTGGCCGAAAATGGATTATAAAGATTTTCCTAAATCTCAGTACCTTGTATATCAAATTTTGAGTATGTAGATTTAAAATTGACAGAGTTATTGCACAGGGACATGTACACACACAGACACACAACATACACCTCCAAACAACCGGGCAATGCCAGGCTGAAATGCTAGTATATATAAAATACTTTTTTGTGTCTTCCTCTTTTCAAATTTCTTGCACTTTGGATAGCTTTTAAATCTGAGGTGCCGATAGAGTTCTGCACTTGTGTTCTTTTGATTAGCATCTGTTTTAGAACAAACATACCATATGATCCTGAAATTTTCGGTTCTGATGTTTTTGGTATGGCCTCCCTTGGTGCATGCTAACCTCATAGTCATTGTAATCAATGCACGTTCAGCGGAGAGGCGGTCATCTTTCATTTAGGCTAGAAACTATGAGACGTTCATTTCTTCCATTCAGAAATAAGTGTAAATCAGGGCTGTTACATATGTTTGGGCAGCTCATAGATGAATGTTCTGTTATATCATTGAATAACACAGCAAACTTGCACAATTCTGCCAGGAAAACGTCAGCAATTTCACGTTGATGTATACAAGATGCTGCAAACTTTGTGCATGCAGTATACTCGTCCAAGATAGATGTTATTAATGTAATATAATATAAGACGTTTTACAATTTCCATAGTTTGTTTTTAGTCTAATTTGTCCACAATCAGTTGGTTGTCTTTCTGTAGTTGCACTGGTGATGTGGCAGTCAGAACCTTTCATCTTCTTCTCTTGCCTGATAACTCAACTATGTACAATTTAAAAGAAAAAAAGATGATAATCAGGTTTGTCGGGGGTATGTACATCATGGGGTCACAAGTGCTATGACCTCATCAGAGTATTAAAATGCTTGTAAGTCAAGCACAGAGATGCAATATTGAGAGGTTGTGATGAGAGGTTGGAATTTGGTTGATAATGCGAGATTAAATTGGAGACTCTTTGTTGGATTCTGTTTAAAAGGTAGAAACTAGTAGTAGATGCACCAAATATGACAACAATACTCCATGGACGAATGATGGCTTTCTAGAGATACTGGATACTCTCATCCATCCATCCATAGCCTTGAGCCCCTAAGGGGCATAGGCCATCTACAACTTTGTAGATGCTTTTGTAGCGACTGAGTTCTTTTTACGGGGTGAGGGTGCTGGCCCCACGCCCAACCTTCCCAGAAGGTACATAAAGTTCCTAGAATTCCCAAATGGTCACCCATCTGGTACTGGCCATGCTCAATATTGCTTAACTCCAGTGATCTGGCAAGAACCGGTGTGTCAATGTGATTGTGCCATACTTTGGATACTCTCAGGTGTGAGTAATTTTTTAGCAGGGCATAGGGAGCCCACTCTTGCATACTTCCACTTAGAGAGCCCCACCTCTATTAATGTAATATAATATAAGATGTTTTACAATTTCCATAGTTTGTTTTTAGTCTAATTTGTCCACAATCAGTTGGTTGTCTTTCTGTAGTTGCACTGGTGATGTGGCAGCCAGAACCTTTCATCTTCTTCTCTTGCCTGGTAACTCAACTATGTACAATTTAAAAGAAAAAAAAAAATGAACAACCTTGTTATTCTATGTTCTTTAATGTTTTATTCTCTCACAAAATTGGTAGTGCCAATTCTTTCTGCTCATTTTATGTTTTTTTAACTCTCTTTTCAGACGTAAAAGGTTCAATCCCCTTTATGAAGCCGTCACAAAAGCCATACCCGACAAAACTGCCCCTCCTCAACGGACGGTCGAAGCAACCTACAAACAACTAAAATGTCTCCAGACGTGGTTTATCATCTTTGTTGTTTTTGTCTTCGTCTGTTTGTTTACTATTCTCTTCATCACTCTTTTTTATAACCCATCAGGTGAGTTTGACTGCAGTTTCTTTTCTGTGGTTATGGTATATATATATATAGTCGAATGGAAAATAATGAGACAAGCTACCACATGCAGATATTTAGACGACCCATGTAAATTATGCCTCCATGAAAAATTTGCTATCCTGTACTTTAAAGAACCCCAAAATCTATTAAACTGTAGATGAGAAATAGCAAACAACTGTGTTCACAAAATAAAACTTACTCTAGGATAGCGATACAAAATAGCTTTAAAACTAACAATAACAATAGAAAACAAACAAATAAATAAATTAAATAAACATGAATATACATAAACGATCACACATATATGTATATATATATGTATATATATGTGCATGTATGTGTGTACACATAAGTATATTTATATATATATATATATATATGAAAAAAAAAAAAAAAAAGGAAAACGTCTACCTTAAACCACTAACCTAGTTCTAAAACAGATCCTTTGTTCGATAAAATGCATGCCCATTGGCTGATAGGAAGGGGCGCGGTGGATACTAGAAAGCTGATTGGCTAACTAAAATCCTCAACATATATAAAAACAAGAAGCAACCACAGAATTCGCGCATAAGCCTGACGAATCCTATAGTGGATGAAACGCAGAATATTCAGTGTAGCTTAATCGCCATATATATTTTATAAATTACTAACTAGCTCTACCTACGTATTGAGCACTTTTGAAGTAAATACTTAAAGTTTATGCATAAATCTATACTTTCGTATATTAAATTTATGTGAGTAAATGAAGTAGTTATATATATATATACGGCATAATCGCATTGCAACATTAAGCCTAGTAAGTATCAAATGGGTGACCATTTAGGAATTCTTGGCACTGTATGTGCTCTCCGCTTATCTCGACATTTGTTTCTAGTCGTCCTGTACATACACTTCACTTTCCACTGGTATTTAACAATGTCGACGCGGGAGAGGTGTGGTTGGAGATTGTGCACTTCCTGCCACAAAAATTTCACGCACAGCCACCCTTTCATGGGTATATATAGTCTGTCAAAAACTGAAAGAGACCCTTTATTGACTTGCAAAACAGTGTTTTTGGAGTGATTCTGTCAAGGAAGAACATCATTAAAGAAAAGCTAATGTTTGTTTTGCCCTTGATTAATGTTAATGGCCTCTGTCTCAAGAGACAATGGATACTCCCTGCACATGTAATTGTGAAGCAAGGGTTGTGCAATCTCCAACCTCCCCTGAGTCAGCACTGCCTGATTTCAGTGGCAAGGAGAAATCCAGGATGACTGGAAACAATGTAAAGATAAGTAGAGAGTTTCTGAATTTTTTAGATGAGGGTTTGTTATTCGTATTATTTGGATTTATCAGACTACTGTTCTCATCTTGAGTATGATTTTCACAACGTTTTGTTCAATGTAACCTCCGATCTTCTTCAGGTGTATCTTCTCAAGTCTGGGAATGTTTCTGCCAAGCTCAGGAATTTCAAACGGAACCCTTTATTGACTTCACAAGGGTAGCATGCTCTTGTTCTCTCAGCCATGACTGGGTAGAAGTCCTAAGTAATTGCAACTGCATAAGCAGACAGCGCATACAGCACGAAATAGTCACCTATTTTAGTATTGACCAGGCTAAACAATGCTTAACTTCAGTGATTTAACGGGAACTGGTGTGTCAGCATAATTATGCTCTTGGTACAGAATAGGTATTTGACCTAGATTAGTTTCTGTTCTTCAACTTGAACTTGGGAATCTGCACAGAATCTTAAACAGAACTCTTTATTTACTACATGGTGTTAGCATATATATATATATATATATATATATATATATATATATATATATACTAGCAGGTTGTAAAATTTATGCAAATTTCATGTTTATTATTATTCTCTATTGATTATTATATTGTACCCATCATATCGTAGTGATTTAAAAAGTAAAAAAAAAAAAAAAAATATGATTTGGGTGCCATTAGCTAGAATCAAAACCAAAACATATAGCTATCTAACCTTATATATATATATATATATATATATATATATATATATATATATATATATATATATATATATACTGTATTAACAAAACCAAGACTTCAAAAAAGGAATTGGTAGCAACAGAAAGTGTATTTCATTGTAAGTTACAATTGTTTCAAGATCGGTTGGACAATTTCAAGCATTATGGTGTTTGAAAATCTTCACATAACCAGCTTTTCTTCAGACTTCTTGAATAAAAAATACTTAACAATAGAACATTATTTAAAGAAATTTCCCTTAAAGGAAATGAAGCATGTGAAAACATTTCATATATATATATATATATATATATATATATATATATATATATATATATATATATATATATATATATACACACACACACACACACAGAGCGAGAGAGCGTTTTTTTTTTTTTGAGGCAGCAAACTTTAAATTAATAACTCTATTATCTTTAATTGCAGATTTGGCAACTATGGGTTATTTTGAATTCAGATCATGTGGCTTCAACAAGACAGAGCCACATGCCACATTTCTCTCAGTAAATTGATACAATTAATTTATTCAGATTATATCAATTTACTGAGAGAAACATTTGATGAATGAATAATTTCACAAAGTGGACCTGTCAACTGACCACTTCATTCCTGTGATTTAACACCATTAGATTATTTTGTTTGAGGATATGTAAAGTCCCATGTCTATACTGATGAACCAAACAGAATAGACCACTTAGAAAACAACATTTTATACATTATTGCCAAAATTCAGCTTAATTTAATATGAGAGTTGTGAAATTTGGATCTCTAGATTACACCATATATACACAAGCCACGGGGGGGGGGGTCATATGGCTCAAATTGTATTTAAATTGTAGGTACCAAAAATTAATCTCTGAAATAAGCAGCATATTTGTATAATAAAAATATTTTTCTGTGTTTTATTTTATAACCATCATATTCAGTTTAATGTTTGTTTAACATACTGGTGTGCATTAGACAGCTTTAAAAATTGACTTCTAATCTGGCCAAGTCTTAATTTATCTCTTTCCCTCATGTCCATTTTTATCACTTCTTCCTTGACCTGTGAGTTGAACCCACATTTTTATCACTTCTTCCTTGACCTGTGAGTTGAACCCACATTTTTATCACTTCTTCCTTGACCTGTGAGTTGAACCCACATTTTTATCACTTCTTCCTTGACTTGTGAGTTGAACCCACTACTTCAAATGTCCTACATCTACTAACCCAAAAGCTCTCATCCCGTCTTTCAAATGGACCATACACAATCCCCTGTTCTGCACATATCTCCCTATACTGCTCATCTTTCTCTGAGCTCATCAAAACGGAGCAAGTCTTTAAGACTCACATTGTATATCCATCTCTTTCATATCATTTCTCTCCATGCAACGCATGTCCACAATCATCACTGACTAGGTTTAATTTCCATTCATTATCACACTGTGTACACATGCCTGGTAGACTCCTCCTTCACTTCTTTTGCAATATAATTGGATATCTAAAAATGCATTTTAAATAAAAACACTATTACATAGTTACGTGTCATGTTGAAATTAGAAAATAATTCCTACAATTACGAAAAATGATTGTGTACAAAAAATAAAATTTATTGAATAACGCAGTTTTAAATCTTTAGTCTCATATAATCAATTCCGTATGACAAACTGACTTATCTCCCTTGTTTTCATTTAACTTTCAAATTATAAAATTTCAAATTATAAAATTGATACTAATATTTTCTTTTTCTAAAAAAAAGTTCTAGCAGAAAAATCGATCATTTTTCGGAATTTTTACCAATTTCGACATGACATGTAATTACGTAAAAGTGTTTTTACTTCAAATACATTTTTTAGGAAATTTTCTTAGATATCCGATCATAATGCGCAAGCGCCCTTCCTACATAAATGAATCAATAAGGAAAAAGAAAACAAAACACTTTCTCCCTCTTCTTTTAATTGAAAATTAAAATAATATCCGCATTTTATTTAAAAATCTTAAAATTTGCTTCTCTCTTAAAGAAACTTATCTTCATCAACTCTGGAAAAATATTTTATTTTTATTATGTAAACATTATATTTAGCTTCAACTAGGTTTGGATGTCAATATATAAGTGATTGATTTCTTAATCATCACAAAATGTTCAATAATTATTATTGTGGATTGGTAAGGATCCACAAGAAAAACACAACTCGTTAATTAGTAGAAACAAAATATATTGAACAGAAAAACAAATACAACAAAAAGAATGTGGTTATACATCAATCCGACTGCCAAGTGTGCATGACTTGTGTAAAACAATGAGAAACATATTCTCGCAGTCTCTAAGTAAAATCCATGAACTATTTTTATTATTATAAAAAGAGTTCATTGATTTTATTTAAGAATAAATAATTTTTATTGTTTTTAATAATCATAATGCACAAACACCCTTCCTACATAATAAATGAATTAATATGAAGATTTAACTTAAAAATAAATTAATTTTGTTTTTCTTTTTTTTCACAGATGCTGCATTGGTGAAAAAATTCAGAAATTTGGAATCCAAGTATGAATCTTTAGAATCAAAAGTAAGTTTATATGCATATGTATATATATATTAAAAAGTTGACTCATGTCCAGGTAACCTACATCTAAAATTATAAGTGTTTAGACCCAAAATTGGTGGAGGAGTTTGGTAGAGTCTGAAAAGGTCAACTCTTTTAACTTTAACCTTTTGGCAGCCAAATTTTCGGCCAAAAACTGATTAAAAAGCTTGTTGCATGTCTGAATACCCTTTACGTAAAATTTCAAATGTTTAGACCCAAAATTGGCTTAATAGTTTGCTAGAGACAGTAAAGGTCAAATCTTTTGAACTTTGACCCTTTGGCAGCCAAATTTTCAGCCAAAAACAGATTAAAAAGCTTACCCTATGTCTAAATACACTTTATGTAAAATTTCAAATGTTTAGACCAAAAATTGATTGGGTAATTTTGTAGAAACCGTAGAGGTCAATTTTTTAAAAACTTTGACCCCAATTTTGATCCCTTAACATTTATTGTTTTGGACTCAAATCAAATTAAATGTTTGAGCCATGTCCAAGTAAGCTACATCTAAAATTTAAAGTGTTTAGACCCAAAATTGGGGGAAGAGTTTGGTAGAGGTGAACTTTGACTCCTTGACAGCCAAATTTCTGGCCGAAAACCGATTAAAAAGATTTTCCCAAATCTCAATATCCCTTATGTAAAATCTCGAGTCTATAAACTGAAAATTGACAGAGTAGTTTGGTAGGGAAATGTACACGCACACACACACACACACACACACACACACACACACACACACACACACACACACAGACAATTTCATTTTTATAGATATATATAGATAAGAGCCTTCATCACAGTATTTCATAAACATAGCAGAAAAAGAAAATCCAACGAAATACTAACGACATTAAAAGAAATTAGAATCTTAGGAAGCTTGCCATCATTCCATCTATATATATAAAAACGAAAGTGTGTGTGTGTGTGTGTGTGTGCACTTTTTGTGTATGTCCGGCAAAGACTTGGGGGGGGGGGCTCGGTTGGGTCACTTCTTAAAACTTTTTATATACTGTCTAAATCATAATATCTAATATCTACGAGTTATGAACGGGGGTCGCGTCTATTTTTAATTTGGCTGACTTTTACGCGCTATTTTCAAGATTTTTTTCGATCGCCACGTCTTTGTTTCGCTTTTCAGTAAAAAAGCGAAACTGTGAAAACGAATTTGTGTACGCAGAAACTGGCTTGCAGCACCAAACTTAAGTCGCGTGATGTTTAACCTTATTAAATTCTTGCAGCTGTCAATTTCACTTTATAAACGTTAAATTAAGACAATTTTCACTTCCTCTCCTCTCGTGGCCGAGCGGGTTAGATGTCACGTTTTTTTCTCTTTCTTTTCCACCTTCGCGTCAAGGCTTCAGGTTCGAGCCTACCTTCCTACCAAAACTTTTTTTTTCTTTTACACCTCCAAACACCAGGGTTTTTGTTTTTGATCTATCCCCCAACACACACACTTCCAAACACTTGGGCAATGCCGGGAACCCCTGCTAGTCTATATATATAAAAGCCAAAATGTATGTTTGTATGTGTGTGCATTTTTTCTGTATGTCCGGCCCAGCAGCAAAGGCTTTTTTCGGAGTGGTTCTTGGGTTGGTCGCTCATTCTTATAACTTTTTATATGCTACCGAGATGATAATATCTAAGATTTACGAAACGGCATCGTAAATATCTTTTACTTCAGCGACTTTTATCTTACGAAATTCACGCTGTGAATTTGTTTCTCTGCTACTGCTATGGTGTGATATTTGACGTAGAAAACCACCTGGGTTTTAAAACGCTTATTTTCGACCGTTCTCAAGTCCCTGATTTCGTGGCGTTATGTTATGTCATCAGACTATTAACGTCAAGGCTTCAGGTTTGAACCTACTTCCCTCACAAAACTTTTTGTTCGTTTTTTTGTTTTTTTTGTTCGTTTTTTTCAAACAAGGTTATTTGCTTATTATTTTTGTTTTGATCTCTCCCCCCCAACACACACACCTACAAACACCCCACCCTAGTCTATATAAAAGGCAAAATGTGTATTAGTGTGTGTGTGCATTTTTTGTGTATGTCCAGCAAAAGCTTTTTTCAGGGGGGGGGGCTCGGTATGGTCACTCTTTCTAAGAACTTTTTATATGCTACCTAGATTATAATATCTACAATTCATGAAACGAGATCGCGTGTATCTTTAATTTGGGCGACTTTTACACGCTATTTTCACAATATTTTTCATTCTCCATGGGTTTCTTTGGCTTTTCAGTATAAAAGTGAAACTGAATCTGAACCAAGGCGTCTACCTGGCAGTCTCCTGCCAGACGTCCAGAAAGGTAATGAGCTTTAATCGATGTGGGGAAAACTCCTTATATCAGACAATTGCTATTCAGTTGAACACTCTCCTTTTTATGAGGAGCTGGTTTTCCCCCAACATTTTAGGAAAACAAAACCAAAAAAACTGCCTCGCAGCCAAAGTTAAGTGCGGGATTTCATTCCCTATGGCGTGACGTTTGACCTCATTAAATTTACGCACCTGTCACGTAACTTTTTAATTGTTAAATTAGAACGCTTTTTGGTTTGTTTCCCTCGTGGCCAAGCGGTAAGATGCCAGTGTTTTTCACACTTTATTTTCCACCTTCATTACAAGTCTTCGGGTTCGAGCCTACCTCCCTCCTAAAACTTTTTTTTTCTCAACACACACCTTCAAACACCTGGGCAACGCCGGGTACCCACGCTAGTTAATTATAGGAGCAATTGGACTCATGAAAAAGAATTTCAACAACTACCTAGCAAATATACGCAGTGAACCAAGTCCAAGAGAGATCTTATGTATGAGATGAAAAGAAATTGGAATCTTAGGAAGATCTCCATCATTCCAGTAATTAGAGAAGCAACCAGACTCATTAAAAAAAATTCAAATACGACCTGGCAAATATACCCGGTGAATCAGGTGCAAGAGAGATACAAACAATTGCACTTATAAGGACAATTAGAATCTTAAAAAGATCTTTTGGTTGGAATGTATGACATAGCGAGTGAATGTCTAACTTCCGACAGGATGTCCTATCTCCAGTTAGAACTAAATGATAAGAAAATTGAAAAAAAAAAAGAAAAAAAGTGTGATTCTGGGAAGTTCCATAAAAAAAATCCTTCAATATATTTTCTTCAGTGATTCCGTTATGATCACATGTTCTCCATCTGAGAAAATTTGATCTCAAGAAGAAAAAAATATTTTCATGCTTTCACTTTTCATTTTGCCAACATGATTTCTTTCTTTTTGCAATAAATTTATCAAATTTAGCTTTAAATTTAATCTCCTTACTTACTGATGATTCCTTTATCATATTGAAAAAAAGATGATTATTATCTCCATTTAATCTTTAACAATCACCGTTTCCTGCAGAGGTTCATTTGCTTTCAGAATAAACCTTAAAAATTAACAATTCACATACATGTGCTATTTTCTTTGATTGAAGAAAATCTTTTTTAAATATATAGTTTAAAAATATATAGTTTAAAAATATATAGTTTTAAAATATATAGTTTAAAAATATATAGTTTTAAAATATATAGTTTAAAAATATATAGTTTAAAAATATATAGTTTAAAAATGGTTATCCGTCTTTGTAGATGATTTGCAGTATGAATTGGTATGTCTTTCTAAGAACTAAATATTGGTAATAGTGTATTGTGGTCTATTTGCAAAATAAATCTTCCAATTAAAAATATGTAAGTATTATACTTTGTGGCACTGAGGGAGGTTTATCGCTCTCTGCAACATTATCAATGGTGATATGTCTCAAATTTGTATCTGTTTACTTCTCGAACTGTATCAGAGAGTTTTGTATCAATAGCAGATTCCAATGCATCCCTCTTGTATACCATTCTTTTCATTTATCTCACAGACGTGATGTTGCTAGTCTCAGTCTTTTTTAATAAATACTATTAGGTTGACAAGAAAGTTCTTGTGGTTTTTAACTTTTAAATTCAGATGAACATATCTCGGCTCAAAATAAAATTTATTGATTGAAATAAGCACCATCAGAATCAACACACTTGCCACTGCAAAACAAGTGTGTTTATGCCAGTAAAGTAAAAAAAACTTGCATCCTGGAGGCGATGAAGTCGCCGAAGTCATTTTTGATATCACTTGGGTTTTTGAAGCATTTCTCATGCAGAAAGTTTTTGAGATGCTTGAAAAAGTGGTAGTTGGTAGGTGAGAGGTCTGGAGATGCAGATGAGGCAGTGTTTCGTAGCCCAATTCGTTCAACATCTGCAAAATCGATTTAACAACATGCTGTCGGCCATTGTCATGGGGAAGAATTGGGCCTTTTCTGTTGACTAATGCTAGGTGTTATTGTCGAAGTTTCTGATGCATTTCATCCATTTGTTGACAGTATTTGTCTGCCATAATGGTTGTGCCTGCATTAAAAAAAAAAAACTAATGAATGAGTTGCAGATCACCAAACAGTCAGCTTGACCTTTTGGCTTTGGGAAATGGAGCTCCGTTGGTGTCTAACCACTGAACTGAGTATCACCAGTTGTCGTAAAGAGACCACTTTTCGTTGCAAGGCACAACCCGGTCGAGAAACGGGTCATTCTTGTGTAAAAGAAGGGAAGATGACACTTCATAACAGCATTTCTTTTAGTTGTAGAATTCATGAGGAAACCATTTATCAAGTTTTTTTGTCTTTCCAATCTCTCTCAAGTGGTTGGAAATATATATATATATGTTACGTCTAATTCAAAAGCAAGTTCTCAAACAGTTGTACATGGACTGACTTTGACTAAAGCTCTTAATTAATTTTTTTTTTTTTCAACTTTCACCCCAAAAAAGGCACAGTGTCACTTTTAAGTGGAGGGCTACTATCAGGGACATTATGAAAGGAGATGAGCAGCAAGATGTCTGTTCACATTACACTTGAACTTCTGCATGTCAGTATAGTTGGGAAAGCAGAATCCTGGAAAGGAGTTCCAAAGTCTAGCAGTTCTGGGGAAGAAACTATTGGAGTAGAAGTCTTTCTTACACTTAGGGATTCCTACTGTGTAGGGGGTAGGATTTAGCTGCTTGTCAAGTTTGACCGAGGGATTTACGTCGAGGGGGTACCAGTGCTTGAAGTTCGTCAGAGCATTCACCATTAAAATACTTGTAGAACAAGCAGAGGGATGCAACATTTTGTTGATGGGACAGAGGCTGAAGCTTAGATGACAGTACAGGACCTATCAGGTTGGCAATTCTTTTTTGAACCCTATCCAAGAGGGAGAGACTATTAGCAGATGCCACGATTCGCCCAACATATATGGGCGTATGGTGGCCTTATATAGATACAGGATACTTTCAGGCGTAAGTAGCTTTCTAGCATGGTAGAGAGAACCTACATCTGACTATGCTCCTCATCTTCAAGACTCTTGTCAGCACCACAAAATTTCTTAAACCACCATAGTGCTGTGTGTTTAGTAGTGGTTCATGGACCAAATGCTTCATTCATATTACGAGCTGTCTCAGCAGCTTTTCAGCCTAGCTTGAATTAAAATTAAGAAACTTGTGCTAATTTGCTTTTTTCCATCTTGTATTCAACATTCTGAAAAGAAGACATAATTGTTTTAAAACGATTGTAATTTAAACGATTAGATAATGTGAAAAACACTTTTTAAAATAAAATATAAGGTAAAAGTATCATAATAAAGACTTATTTAAAAATACATCATTTGAAATCAAAATTAAAAATTCGCAAGAACTTTCTTCTCAACCTAATATTATGGCATGTGTTCTTCTGAATTGTCTTGTTAGCTCCTTACATCAAGTGACTTTACGCCTTGTCTTAAGCGATTTCCATAAAAAAAAGTATCATGTGCTGAGGCCATTAAAAAAACTGTAACAGTAATTTTAGAAAGGTTGTGATGTTTTCAGAAAAGTCACTTTTGGTATTTGCTTGTCTCCCTCTGCTGAGACAGTCCTAACCTGCCCCCACCCATGGCGACGTATTATCACATTCCCACTTATGTCAAGAGGCAGACATGCATACGGATTGAAATGAGCAGACTTTAATGTCATCTCCTCAATTTGCAAACGGCTTTTTTTGTCTTTTTTTTTTTTGTGTACCAAATCCAAATGGTGCCTGCTAATTTTTGTGTTAGTATTTCTATATGGAATCATATCCGTGGATCATCATATTTGTATATTTTCTGGGACGAACTGCTTTTATATCTCATGTTTATACAAACAAACTGGAGAATACCCGTCCCAAGATGGGTAAAATTAATTCCTTAAACAGAATAGTTTTGCATCAGTTTAATGTCTCCTTATGAAGAGTAAAATCAATACATAATGCTACCTAAACCTTCTATCTAGAATCCTGATTCCAATGTTGATCAAAATCCATTATTCTAGAAAATATCTAAAATTTAAGACTTAAGCTTAAGGAGTCTTAAGAAGAAATTAAAATTTAAAAAATTCAGATTTGTATTAAATTTAATCCATATAATAATTCGTTCTTTTCCAGAATTCCTCCTACATTAAAAAACAAAAATAAAGAAAAATCTGTACGATGCATGTACCTGCGACGAAACTAAAAATATCCAAATATTTAAAAAATTACGTAAATTGATCAGTTTTATTTTTATAAAGAAAATCATGTTTAAAATCTTTATTTTTTTTTTATTTTTATATCATGTTTAAAATCTTTATTCTTTGTTTTATTTTTATAAAGAAAATCATGTTTAAAATCTTGCAAGTTTGAGTTATTGTTGAGTTATCTTTCTTGTTTTTTTAAAATTATTTTCAAGATGACAACGTGAAACAGTCGTTTTTTTTTCTTATTGAAAAAATTTGATTTTTTTAGTTAAAAATAAAACTACTCGTACATCATCAATTTATGTAATTTTTGGAATATGATACTTTCGTTCCGTCATGGGTACATCATATGTTTTTACTTTTTTTGTTTTCTTTAATATAGGGTGAATTCTAGACAAGAACCCAATAATTAAGCAAGATTCCCTTAATTTTAATTAAGGCCAGACAGCCACGCATGTGATTCTGTATGTAGTTAATGTCTCTTTGCAGTAGGAACGTGGTTACGGCTGCTTATTTTGATTTTGTCAGCTCTTTGTACTGCCATCACAAAAAGAAGCATTCTGTATTCATTTTTATTTTTTAAGTCCTTTTCATCATTAAATAGTAAAGAAGTCCATCTTTCATGTGATTATCACTTAAATGAAGATGAAATAATACAATTACTATAATACATGTATAGTTGTATTACTATTATAATACAATGAGGACTGTTGAGTTGATTGCTAAACTGTTAATTCTCACTTCATTGATTTTAAAAGGTCTAACTCTGGCTCTAGCCTAAAACATCATCTTCTTCCGCTTGTAATTTGTTAATATGAAATATCAGTCACTACTTGAAATCATTAAAACGAAACCAATCAATAAAAAAAAGAAGAGAAAACTACCTTCCCCTCTTTTTTCTCTTTCTCTCTCTATTGATAAGGAAAGAAGACAAAACTAATCGATAAAAAAGACAAAACTTGCTCTCTCTCTTTTTCTGTCCTTTTTTCTCTTTCTTTCTCTATTGATAAGGAAAGACATGACTAATTGATAAGAAAAAAAGACAAAACTCCCTCTCTCTCTTTCTCTCTCTCCCTCTATTGATAGAAAAGAAGACAAAACTAATCAATATAAAAAATGACAAAACTCCCTCTCTCTTTTTCTCTCTTTCTTTCTCTAATTTCTTTCTCTCTCTATTGATAAGAAAAGAAGACAAAACTAATCGATAAGAAAAAGAAAGCAAAACTCTCCCCCTCTCTCTCTTTCTCTCTATTGATAAGGAAAAAAAGATAAAACTAGTAGATAAGAAGACAAAACTAATCGATAAGAAAAAGAAAACAAAACTCTTTCCCCTCTTCTTTTAATTGAAAATTAAAATAATATCCGCATTTTATTTAAAAATCTTAAAATTTGCTTCTCTCTTAAAGAAACTTATCTTCATCAACTCTGGAAAAATATTTTATTTTTATTATGTAAACATTATATTTAGCTTAAACTAGGTTTGGATGTCAATATATAAGTGATTGATTTCTTAATCATCACAAAATGTTCAATGATTATTATTGTGGATCGGTAAGGATCCACAAGAAAAACACAACTCGTTAATTAGAAACAAAATATATTGAACAGAAAAACAAATACAACAAAAAGAATGTGGTTATACATCAATCCGACTGCCAAGTGTGCATGACTTGTGTAAAACACTGAGAAACATTCTCGCAGTCTTTATAAAAAGAGGAAAAAGTTCATTGTTATCTGTAAGGTGTCCACAACAGTTATACAAGGACTTGTTCTAGAATATATCAGAATATGTATCAACTTTGATTGCTTTTTTTTTTTTTAATTTTGGTTTCCCAAAATAAACCTAAGGAATTTTCTTTGTACACATTGCTATTTATTATAGAATGAAGAATAATAGAAAAGAAGACTGACTGTTTGATTTAATTTCAGTGTTTTCAAAACCTTTATCAGGACAACTTTTTAAAAGTCCCCCCCCCTTGCACAAATTTAATCCCTGATAGCCTCAAAGGAGTGGTTATCACAATATTAGGTTGCCTTTGGTTGTGCATAATTTTAGTGTCCAAAATTCTCTTTTCAAAACTCCCAAGTAAATCATAATTACAAATACAAATTGAATGCTGATAGAAACTGAATTTATTAGTATTATATGCATTTTGTAATGAAATAAATTTTGTGATTAAATTTTATAAAAAGAAAAATGGGAAATAATAATGTATGCAAACTGTATTGTAGTTCCTTGTACTTATAAGAGTGGCCTCCTTTTGAGGTCACACACCATCCACAATAAATTTGTGATAAGATTTGGAAGGGGGTGAATTTTAAAAGTAAAACAATAATTACAGACTAGCGGGACCTGTGGAAATTCCACAGGGGCCCATTCATATGTAATATATTGATGTTGGCATTCTGTAGATGTTCAGTGTAAATGGAGATGCTCTGATATTATTGTACCTATTTATAATGCTTCCCCACAGGACAGAGTTAGACACCGGGGTCATTTTTTTAATGTGGAGAAAAGGTACAAAAATAAAAATTGTCTCAGTCGTGAAGGATTTCTCCTCCACTGAAAGAGAATGAGAAATGGAAGTGCCGCATCTGAAGAACAGATACTATTGTAGCTGTTTTGTTAAAACTGCAAAAGTATTTATCTAAGCTAGCAGGGACACCCAGCAAAGCCTGGTCGTAAAGTATGCTTAAATATGATATTTTAATTCTTGCTGATTTCGTATATATTATTATAGAGTTAATATTCTATCAATTTTTATATATTATAAAGTTGTTATTTCAAAAATAAAAAAAATATATCCATATGACTTGGGTGCATTAGCTTGAATCGAAACCAAAATAAAAACTTATGAAAAATATATATGTGTATATATATGTGTGTGTGTATATATATATATATATATATATATATATATATATATATATATATATATATATATATATATATATAACATGTTCCTTCAGCTATAATCGAAACTGAAACCAAAACTCATGAAGAATTCTTGATAAAATTATTTATCAAAAAAATATCGATTACTGGAGTGTCATCAGTTATAATCGAAACTGAAACCAAAACTTATGAAGAATCTTTGGTAAAATTATTTATGACAAGAAATAGAAGTACATAACAATTAAACGACCTGGATGTAAATGTGACACAGAAAATAACACACACACTATCGTATTAATATATGGAAAGTCTACATCTTAAATTGAAGCATAAACAAAACTACATTATGTGAATAAAATGTACACATTTGAAATCATTTAATTTGAAAACATCTTTATATAGAATTTATATTTTACATATTTTTATGTATAAGATTCATTCCTAAACTAATGAACTTTTTTAGAACACAGTTGCTAGGCATTAGGGTGTGTAATATAGGATATATTTAATTGGCACTCATACAGAATACTGACTATGCTTTTTTAAATAGGATTTTCAAATTAAATTAAAGTATTACGGCATCTTCTGTTTGTTAAATTGTTAGGTGAAAGTACAGATTACTTATTAAACATCCACCCCTCCCCATGTTAAGAATAAGTTCCTAAATACTAACATAATTATTTCAGCATAGTCTGTATTCTGAGTAAGTACCATTTCGTTTATACGGCATAATCACATTTGCACACCGGTTCCTGTATGATTACTGAAGTTAAGCAACGTTAAGCCTGGTCAGTACTAAAATGGGTGACCATTTGGGAATTCCAAGTGCTGTATGTGCTCTCTGCTTGTCTTGGCATTGTTTCCAGTCGTCCTGGTCTTCTCTGAACTCAAACAGTGCTGATTCAGGAGAGGTGTGGTTGGAGATTGTACAACCCTTGCCTCATAATTACATGTGCAGGGGGTATCCATTGTCTTTTGAGACTGAACAGAGACTTTGCTTCAACTTCCACAATTTCGTGTAATTTAGTTTTATGCAATGAGGGTAAAGATGGGGTGGGGGTGGATGCACGTTTTGAAAATTTAGATATGTCTGATTTTTGTAAACTTTTAACAATAAATATTAGACATCAATTAATAAATATTAAAACAAATTTCAGTTTTTTTTAAGGAAGTTTAAAGAGTTTTAGTGGACATAATATGAACACAACTTTTCATTTGAAATCTGAAATATTTCAGATTTGCATTAAATTTGATTCGCAGTTATCAGATGAGATTCACTGAATTTCAGTTTCTTTTTAAGACTCTTTAAATCTTAAATGTTGGACATTTTCTAGAATCAAAATCATATAATACATTTTGATCAACATTGGAATAAGGATTCTAGACATAAAGTTTACAAGCTTAATATTTAGATTTTAATCATTGTAAAGGGATATAAATGTGGTGTAAAATAAAACATTGTTTTCTATTTTTTGACCATTAATTTTTGTCCTGATTTTTATAGAAATATAAATGATCGTTCTAAACTCATGTAGGTAATGCCCTACTTTCTGCCTAGCATGAATGTGAACTGGTTCATCATGGCCTTTTCACTAAGACAACTCCCACTACCACTGCTATGAAAATAAGTGTCTGCAAAATGAAATGCTAGCATTATCGCCTCCCTCCATCCCCCACACACTCTCTTTGTCTTTATTTACATCTGACGAATCCTAGAGTGGATGAAACGCTGAATATTCAGTGTAGCTTAATCGCCATATATATTTTATAAATTACTATATATATATATATATATATATATATATATATATATATATACTCCTGAATTTGTTAAAATTATTTGTAGCTCAGCCGTGAAATGAGTAAAAGAAAAAATTGAAACAAATTTCATATATAAAATAAAATATGCATTAAGTGCACTTGAAAGCCAAATTACAATGCAATTTTACGAAAATAAACGAATATTTTACTTGTTTGAAATTTATAATTTACATTACATTTAATGAATTTCAAACAAGTAAAATATTTATTTATTTTCGTAATATTGTGTTGTAATTTGGCTTTCAAGCGCACCTGATGTGTATTTTATTTTATTCAAATTAAATCAACGCTTCTTTAACGGAACTCACACCCTTAACGTTAAATTTCATATATATTTTGTTTCAATTGAAATCCAATGGGAGAACAAAAATATTTAAAATTGAAAATCTAAACAAAAAAATTGAAAATCTAAACCAAAAATTGAAAATTGAAAATCTAAACAATATTTTAACAGGCTTAAATGAAAGTTGAAAAATAATATTCGCAATACGAGGTTAAATTAAAAATAAAAAATACAAAAGATTTGAAACAAATCAAAGATTGCAAACTTATCTCACTAATGCATTCCTGTCTAAGAAGGATGTATTTGTTGATCAGACTATGCTCTATTCCTGGCATAAGGACAAATCAAATGTCCACACAAGCAAGGCAATGACTGAATCTTTGGAAAATAGTCCCCAGTCTGTATTAGAACCACATTTAATGCTACCCAGACAAAACTCCTTTCCTTTAACAACCCTAAGAAACTTGCCCACCCATCGATTGTCATGGTCGATAACACCCTACTTGAGAATCCAAAGTTTAAACTTATCAGTCAGACATTTTCAAGCAATATAAAATTGAATAAGTATCTAGAAGATACTGCCAAGTCTGCTGCAAATCGTACTCCTTTTCTGTAGAGGCCCCTAGATGATTTTCTACTTTCCAAATTACTTACTTTTGGAATCCCCCCCACATCCCCTGTTTTCCCAACTATACCAAAATACAGACATTTAGATGTGATGTGAACAAACATCTTACTCTCCAACTCCCTATTGGGTTGCTCCCTTATAAATTTGGCTTCTATGATGATAACCTTTTTTGCTCCAGTGACAATGTCTTGTTTGAAATGAGTCTATACTCCTATAAATTTTTTTTTTGCGTATTGATATTCATATTAAAAACACTTTTTTCTATTTATTTAGTTATTCATTTGCTTCTCCACTGAGCAAATTAGGCACAAGGCCGTTTTTTATTGTGGAAAGTGAGAGGAGGGGGACCAGTTCCCCCGAGAGAGAACTGGATAGTGACAATTGGTATGAAGGGTTTCCCCTACATTGACCAAGGTCTTATATGTGGGGTCGCCCCCACATATGGTCTTTGCTTGCAGTATCTGCCGGAACAGATACTACACTTTGATAACAGAAAAAAGATATTGGCCCAAAGGCCAAGAAGAAAAAAGGCGAACCTTTTTTCTGTTTATTTAAAAAGAAAATACAACTTTGTTATATATGGTTTGTGGAATTGCATTCATAAGCAAAAGATCAAGCTAATTTGCATATTCTTTTAAACATTCATTTTAATTAATTCCCTATTAGTCTTTTTCGCTTTTCTTATGGGATGATCATCTTTAGTTAACTATTACGTGTAATTATATTCATGCAGATATTCTACATGATTTATACTTGTGTAATATTTGCGTAAAAAGTTTACAGTAAACACAAAATTGTTTCCATATATATTTATGTATACATGAGTATATATCTATATATATTATTCCTTAATTGGAATTCATTTTTGAGATGAACATTATATATATTAATTTATTTTTATTTCGGGCTATTATTCTCATCTTTATTAGTTGTTGTTTTTCATCTTTTATTGGTTTTGTTTATTCACAACGTTTCAGCCAACTATTCCTCTGGCCTTCGTCAGGTGGTAACCGCGACGGATAGGAACTTCGAATCTCCTAACTGCATTCTCAGCCATCACTGCCATCCATAGTTGTTGTCGTCTCACCACATTTTGGCCAAGTAAACCTCTGGCACGCTTTGGGTGGGATTGAAACCGCTATCTTCAGACAATGTTCATCTGGAACTGTAGAGATTCAATGTCTCTATTAACTGTGCCACGGGCCCCGAAGGGCGATCAAGGTTGGATTCTTTGATCTTATAAATCCACGTTTATTTATTATCTGATCTTCCATAGTCGGGTCCGTACCGATTGGTATATATATTATTCCTTAATTGGAATTCATTTTTGAAATGAGCATTATATATATTAATTTTATTTTTATTTCGGATTATTATTCTCATCTTTATTAGTTGTTGTTTTTCATCTTTTATTGGTTTGTTTATTCACAACGTTTCGGCCGACTATTGCTCTGGCCTTCGTCAGGTGGTAACCGCGACGGATAGGAACTTCGAATCTCCTAACTGCATTCTCAGCCATCACTGCCATCCGTAGTTGTTGTCGTCTCACCACATTTTGGCCAAGTGATGGCTGAGAATGCAGTTAGGAGATTCGAAGTTCCTATCCGTCACGGTTACCACCTGACGAAGGCCAGAGCAATAGTTGGCCGAAACGTTGTGAATAAACAAACCAATAAAAGATGAAAAACAACAACTAATAAAGATGAGAATAATAATCCAAAATAAAAATAAATTGTGTATACATCTAGTTGGCAACATTGATCCAAGTGTGCCTAGGTGTAATGGCAACTAAAGCGTAACTATACTAGTGTAATTTGCATATTCTTTTAAAAATTCATTTTAATTAATTACCCAATAGGTTTTCATTTTTCTTATGGTATGATCATCTTTAGTTAACTATTACGTGTAATTATATTCATGCAGATATTCTACATGATTTATACTTGCGTAATATTTGCGTAAAAAGTTTACAGTAAACACAAACCTCTTTCTATATATATTTATGTGTGCGTATCTATCTATATATCTATAAAAGTGAACGTGTCTGTGTGTCTGTGTGTATACATTTCCCTACGCAATAACTTTGTCAATTTTCAGTCTACAGACTCGAAATTTGATATACAGGGTACTGAGATTTGTGAAAATCTTTGTGATTGGTTTTCGGCCAGAAATTTGGCTGTTAAGGGATCAAAGTTCAATGATTTGACCTTTGAGAACTCTACCAAACCCCTCTGACAATTTTGGGTGTAAACACTTGAAATTTTAGATATAGGTTCCTTGGAAATCGATCTAACTTAATAACTTGATTTGAGCCCAAAACAATAAATGTTAATGGGTCATAATAGGGGTCAAAGTTTTAAAAAATTTGACCTCTGCAGTCTCTACCAAATTTCTGGTCTAAACATTTGAAATTTTACATAAAGGGTATTCAGAGATAGGGCAAGCTTTTTCATTGGTTTGGATCAAAAATTTTCAGTTACCAATATATAAATGTATGTATGTTTGCATGTCTGCCATAAACTTTCGACAAAGGCGACGGATTTTACCAAGATAAGTATCGTTTTAAAGTTCGACCTTTCATAAGACAAATATAGAAAAATTGGCTAAAAACATTAATATCTTCACCTTCAACTAGGCACTTTTCTACAGGGGGGGAGTCGCTTTTTTCACCGATATTTTTTTTCGATTGTCTAGCCTTAATTTAAACATGAGTCACTTCAGGTTTGGTGGTAGTCGTAACCGCAAAGATGTCAGGTTTTTTTTCCCCGTTTTTTTCCTCCTTTGCGGTACGGGTTTGAGCCTGCCTTCCTACTACCACTTTTTTTTTTTTTTTGCTCAACATACACATCCAAACACCCGGGCAACGCCAGGCTGAAATGCTAGTGTATATATATATATATATATATATATATATATATTTTTAAAAGATTTTGCCCACCAAACTCCTCTGTCAGTTTTTGGTCTACAGACATGAAACTTAATATACAAGGTATTCGAACCCATGCAAAACTTTATATTTGGGTTTTAGCTGTGGAAAATTGGTGCAAAAGTGTAAAAATTTTTAAAAATGGAATTTGCCAGGTGAAGGTCAAACGACGGCATTACGAATATGCATTCATAACGTAATAGCTATTGGTTCATGTTTTAATTTTTAGCCTTGTAGCAAATATGTCTTCATAGTTCAGGCATTAACATCAAAGGAAAAAGTAAATCGTAAGCTAAACGCTTTGGTTTCAATTCTCGGTGGTGGCGCACAAGTCATTTTCTTTTCAGTTTTTTAAATCATTACTATATGTTGGATCCAATATAATATAAAATTAAATACAAAATCTGCATTAATCAAAATATCATATTTAAGCATATTTTTCGACTGGGCAATGCCGGGCGACCTGCTATAAAAGTATAAATAAAACACAAACAAAAAATTAAATCGGACATTAATAACCGAAAAAGTAATTGCAAAAGTCATATTATAAATAATAACGAATAATTTGAGGTTTGTAACCTTCTAAATTGCAGCCTTAATTGAAAAGTTAAAAAATAATAATTGTAATATGAGATTAAATAAAAAGTGCAGAATTATTACAAAAATTTAGAATAAAATAATCTTTATTGTTGGCTTTAAATTACTTATAACAAAAAAAGTTTGATTTTTAAACTAAAACTCTAAACTTCATATTATTTATAGCTTAGCTGTGAAATGGATAGAAGAAAAGAATTACTCACAAATTATTTGACAATTAATTTTGTGTTTTTCAATTAATATTAATATCCAAAAAAAACTATATATATTTAAAGTTTTTCTTCTATTTTTATGAAATAAAAAAAATTGAAAATCCAGAACAAAATAAGAGACAATTTATATAAGACTGGCCATTTTACTAGATTACATCATTGATAATTCAAGCCAGTGAGAACATTTTTAATCTTATTGAGTGAATCTTGAATGTAATCTTCCAATATTAGAAAATATAAGCACAGACAAAAACCACACAAACTCTATACTAACTTTTTCTATCATTTACCTTCATGGCGAGGAAAAAAAAATCTATAAAATTTTGAAGATGATGCATATCACCGAAATAATAATTTTAAACAAATAAATATGTGTTTATTTTACATGATATTGCCTGTAATTTGCCTATTTTACATGATATTGCTTGTAATTTGGCTTATAAATGTATTTCATACATATTTTATTTGAAAATTTAAACAATGCTTATATCATGGAAAACACAACTGTGACTAAAATATCTAAAATCTAAAAATTTTAAAATCAATTGGAAATATATTTTTTATTTTTTCAGAACCCAGACCAATATCTGCAATAGATGACTGATAAGGCATGTTTAATTATGTATGTTTTCTTAAAGCTATTAATGTTAATGAAATGGGAGAAAAACTGTCTTTGCTTAATAGCAATGATGTTTGTCCATCATTTGTGAAGATGACCATGATCATGTAATTGTTCTATGGGTCACAAGATGGCTGGTCAGTGGGATTTGAGCTCTGATGCGTGTGAGACATTTGTGAGATGATTCTGTAGCAGAGATGCTAAGTGCTTCATCTTTTCTAATAATGTGTTTCCTCTTGCATTTTTTAATGCATAGTCTCTTTGTGACTTACAGTATGCCAGGAACATTCGTCTTGAGCTAGATTTTCCCACTAGTTGGAATAAAGCCAAATTGTTTGAAGTAGATCTTCAGGCTGTCTTTAAACTATTTCTGCTATCCTCCTATGATTCCTTTTCCTTTGGACAGCTCACCATAAAGGAAATATTTTATGAATCTTGAATCTGAGATATGACATATATGATCTACTCAACAAACCTGACACTGCTGCAACATGGTGTACTGACGGAAGGCTTGACCAGGCTAAAATCTGTGTCTGATATCTTGTATTGCTATGTGATTTGCATCAGTTTTCAGAGGCAGGTGATGTGGAAATGAATCAGTTTCTTAGCATGTCTGGCATTTAAGGTCCAAGTTTTACAGGTGTACATAAAGATGGTAAGAATCTCAGAACTATGATACTTTACCATTGCTCATTGTGATTAAAATTCACTGTCAATTTTTGAATCTAAACTAAATGATATTGGGCTTTTTAAAAAGAAAAATATGACCAAAAAGTGTCTGCAATGATTTTGATAATATTTTTTCTTTGAGACATCCTGTAATCCTTTGACACTGACTTTAACAACACCACCATGTTTCCTTTGACACTGACTTTAACAACACCACCATGTTTCCTTTGACACTGACTTTAACAACACCACCATGTTTCCTTTGACACTGACTTTAACAACACCACCATGTTTCCTTTGATTCTGACTTTAACAACACCACCATGTTTCCTTTGACACTGACTTTAACAACACCACCATGTTTCCTTTGACACTGACTTTAACAACATTACCATGTTTCCTTTGATTCTGACTCAGAAGCACTGATAGTAATAAATAAAAATGATATCATTATCCTTTTTCTTTTTCAGTATCAAAGTTTGGTAGCTTTTTGGGCAACTTCAGGAACTAATGATTCTTCAATTGTCTTGACTGGTCTTTCACACCGTGTAAGTTTTATTTTTCAAATATTCTTCAGACCAAAAGTAAAGGTCAGTCCCAAATATTCTTCAGATCAAAAGTAAAGGTCAGTCCTAGGAGTTTGTTTAAACATGGTGCTTCCTCAAGCCGGGAGCCACTCATTTCAATTGGAGCCAGATGGGGGCCAGAGCATTGATGATGGAAAGATAGAATTTTAGTTTTAGATGCATTAAAATTAACCAACCAGAGAGAAAAACGAATTTGCCAAAAATCCTACAAAGAAACAAACTTAAAAGAAATATTCCTCCAAGTAAAACCTACAAAAATACTTGAATATTTAAAAGAAGCTGGTCTATATAACAAAATCGAGGAAAGCTAAAAATGATTACAAATAAAACAAACCATGTACCTCTATGAAGCTGTCTACTTCAAGTCTGAAAAAATAATTCAAAATTCCTACCCAAACCAAGAAACATATCTAACTTCAGATTCTTGTAAAATTATTTAAAACTATTTTCAGCATAAAATAACTCGCAACATGAAAAGCTTGTTAATCAGTTAATCACTCTATCATTTAATTAAGAATAAAACTACTGAACAAAAAATCTATTTTCTTTAATAAAAACCATTACTAGTCTTTTGTAAAAGAAAGTCGAAAGCGGACCTTGGGTTTATTTTAGACAGTCGTGTAATTCTCACTTCTTTTATTTTGTCCTTTAATCCTCACATTCCATAAGCAATATTTCTGACTAAGGGATAAGAATTGCTGTAGGAGTCTATTTTACACTTATTGTTGGCTAAATTCTGACCTTGAAGTAGTGTTTTTAGGCACTTATGCAGAATATGCACCATGCTAAAATAATAACATTCAAATTTAGAAACCCATTCTTAACATAGGGAAGGGGGAGTTTTGTAACTATTCTGTATTTCACTTAACAATTTAATAAACAAAAAGTACTGTAAAAATTGATTTAAAAAATACCATAAAAATTGAATTTAACATGAAAATTCTATTTAAAATAAAGCATGGTGCATAATCTGCTTAAGTTACCTTTTTTTTAGCTCCTTACATCAAGCGGCTTCATGCTGTGTCTGGAGCGATTTCCATTACCAAATTAGTATATTTGATACCAATGTTGTGATTGAAGTTTACTTGAAATGTTCAACTTTAAAACAAATGATTTTCGTATTTCAGGTGAACTCTCTTGAAAATGAGACAATAAATTTGAATCGTGCCTTGAACTTATCAATGAATTCTTTAGAAATTTCTTTGGATGCCAGTCTGCAAAATGTCTCCAAGTTTGCATTGAATGTGTCAAATGAATTGCATAAAACACAATCAGTGTTGGAAGAGAAAATGTTGAACCTCAGCAAAATGCCAGGACCAATGGTAAGAATTTGACTGTTTTTTGTTTTTTTTTTGTTATTGAAAAATTCTTTGAAACTACATAAAACGTTTGAAGAATTTCAGAAAAATTTGTTTATATTAGCATTTATATTTTAGATGTCCATGTAACATAGTGTGTCCTTTGAGTCACATGATTTATCTATAGTCCACATCATCGACAGAATGAGTTAGTTGTCTTTCTGAAATTGCAGCCAAAGTTTCCGTCTTCCTACCTTTCCTACTAGCTGCAAAAATGTATAATATAAAAGAAAATAAAAATAAACTCCAATAACATTGTCACTTAACGGCTCACGTTCCTCGATCTTTTATTCTTCCTCTGCAACCTTGATGTTACATGTAGACTTCCCATTGCATATTTGCTGGGGTGGAGGTAAATGAAGACAGAACTTTGAGAGCTGTGAGTGATCTGAATTAGCATACCTATTTGCTAAAAAGAAAAATTTTCCTTTCTTCATCACTACGTGTCACTTGGGACTTCTTCCCCTCACACAACTTCCTGCTCACATTTAAACTTGCATGGAAATTTTTCTGATTTTAAAATTATTTTTGCACACTGACATCTAAATATTGCTACAGCATATACATATCCCTATTAGGGGTTCTTGATGTTGATCTATCATGCTTAAGTTTGAAATAACATCTTTATCGCTAAATATGCAAATTAAATGAACACGTCAGAAAATATAAGAAAAGCAAAATTTCAGTTTGCTTGAAAATGTAGTTTACTTGAAACATTTTATGTTGTGTGTAAGAAGTTTTTTTTTTTTTTTATTTATTTTTGTTTTTTACAAAGGGGTCACCACTTATCAAGACCCGGAAGCCACTCGAGGATAAGAGTTACTGAGTGTACAGTAGTCAGTGGGATAATATAGTAATCGTTAGTAGTGGAAATTTGGTAAATTGGATTACTTAAGGGGACAGTTCAACAAGAATTTGTTTACGTAAAGTTCAACTTACAGTTTTAATTGTCTTTCTCTTATTTATATATATATATATATATATATATATATATATATATATATATATATATATATATATATATAGTTACTTGAAAAATAGCCGTCCGAGGATGGGTAAAATTAATTTCTGTTAATTTGAATCTTCATAATGAGCACATAAAAGCAAGATATAATGATACTAAACCATATATCTAGAATCTTTATTCCAATTTTGGTTAAAATTCATTGCATGATATGGATTTTAGAAAATGTCTAAAATTTAAAACTTCAGAAGAAATTGAAATTCAGGGAATTTTGTTTAATTGGGGTTTAATAACCATGATTCAAATTCATTGCAAATCTGAAATATTTGAATTTTCAAATAGGAAGTATTGCCTGTATTATGCTTCTTAAATGCCCTTTTTATACTCCAAAGAAACTGAAATTTGGGAAATATTTATTAATTGTTGTCCAATAATTGTTTGAATTTATAAAAATCAAATGTATATGAATTTTCATAATAGTCAAGTCACACCGAATATAATCTCACAATTAGGAAAGTAAGACTTATTTTTTTTAATATTCATAATTAAAAAGTAATAAGAGGGAAAAAAAAATCAGCCAACCAGTTTCACCCTCGTTTGTTATCTGTTTTTTTTTTTTTCTTTCTTACTACTTTTTGATCATGAATATAAAAAAAAATCTTACCTTCGTAATTGTGATATTAAAATTTTGTATCATTCTAAAAATCCTGAATATATATATATATATATATATATACACATATATATATATATATATATATATATATATATATATATATATATATATATATAAAGCTGAACGTCTGTGTGTGTCTGGTCACGAATAGGCTCCTATATGGTTGACTATTATAGAAAACTGATCACATATAATGATAGCAGATGTATCGAGACACAGGAATGGGTATGTTTGATCTGGCATAATGATGATTCATTAAAATTATGGGGCCTGCGTACACGCCTGGTCCACAAAGTATGTAAATAAAAAATTTAAGAATTAAAAAAAAATGTTTTTGATATAGATGTACATAATAATACTTTGATAAGTATGTTTTAACTTAAATAGGGATGGTATAATAAAATTGTGGGGTTTACGTTCGCGCCTGGCCTACATAGAATGAAAATAGGTACAAACTTTAATAAAGACTTTTCATATCTATCTGCGTAAGTATACTTTGATAATTATGTTTCAGTTTAAAGAAATATGGTTTAATAAAACTATGGGGTGTTTGTTCGCACCTGACCTCCATAGAATGGAAATATGTCACAAAGTTTAACAAGGTTTTTTAATATAGATCCACAGAATATTGTGATAAGTGTTTCAGTGTGAACAGGTATAGTATAATAAATTATGGGGTTTATCTATTTTATTTTTACTTTCATCATATTTTGCTTTGGTTTTGATACCCCCAAATTCGAAGCTATCTCTTTACAACCCTTCCTTTTCATAACCTATCATACTTTCATAAATCAGAGTCCATTTTCTGTAGGCTGTTTTTGAACCCAGTCAACGACAGGTACTTTTGCTAGTATATATATATATATATATATATATATATATATATATATACATATATACTATATATATACTATATATATATATATATACTATATATATATACTATATATATATATATAGTATATACATATATATAGTATATATATAGTATATATATATATATAGTATATATATATAGTATATATATATATATATAGTATATATATATAGTATATATATATATAGTATATAGTATATATATATAGTATATAGTATATATATATAGTATATATATATATAGTATATAGTATATATATATATAGTATATAGTATATATATATATAGTATATATATATAGTATATAGTATATATATATAGTATATATATATATATATAGTATATATATATATATATATATATAGTTTATATATATATAGTATATAGTATATATATATATATAGTATATAGTATATATATATATAGTGTATATATATATATATAGTATATATATATATATAGTATATAGTATATATATATATAGTGTATATATATATATATAGTATATATATATATAGTATATATATATATATATATATTTTTTTTTTACATAGGCATCACCACATTATCAAGGCCAAGGGCCACTCAAGGATAAGGGTTAAAGAGTGTACATTAGAAATTGGACAATATAGTAATATATATATATATATATATATATATATATATAGTATATATATATATATATATATATATATATATATATATATAGAGAGAGAGAGAGAGAGGAACCATTGTAAAATCCAATGAATCCTGGTATATTCCAGAATGAATTATACTTATTTTTTAATAGTATATTCCAGGCTGAAAAATAAAATCCAAGTTATGTTATTAAAATAAAAACACAATTCATTCTAGAATATACCAGTATTGCCAGTGGATTTTACAACTGTTTTTATTACTTCAACTTTAAGTATCCTTTTTGCACTATCATTTCAATTGTCATTTTCAATTTCTGTTCTAATAAACAAACTTTGTAATTACCCACATCTATTTTGCTAATGACATTTTTTCCGATGAGATGTGCCATTCATTGAAAATCCATGGATTAAGGAAAAAACTTTAACAATTATTTATACTCCTTTGTCAAACAATAAATTTTGTTGTAATTCTACATAATTTAACTCAGAATTTCTATTCATATCATTGCTCTGTCTCGCATATTGCGCTTTCTTTATCTGCTTGGGATCGTCTTATAAATATTGATACTAATGTTTATTTGAAATTTATTTTTACAGTATTATACAATCTGTAATCCTACGGCATTTTTGTATTTCATTGAATATATATATATATATATATATATATATATATATATATATATATATATATATATATATATATATATGTGTGTGTGTATATATATATATATATATATATATATATATATATATATATATATATATATATATATTTCATGATTTCCTATGGGGTACAAAACTTTATTAAGGCAATCATGAAGGGAAGATGTATTCCTTCAGAATTCATTTTATATTTAAAAAAAAAAAAAGACCGAGGAGAAAAGGAAAATGGATAGTGACTAAAAAATAAAAGTAGGGAAATTTTTTTAGATTTTATCATTAAGGAAAACAAATTACTAAAAAATAAATCCCTCAATTCCAATTCTGATAAGTGAGGGCGAAACATGTCAATTGACTCGTTTCGATTTTTTTTTTTTTTTATTTCCCTACTTTTATTTTTTAGTCGCTATCCATTTTCCTTTTCTCCTCTGTCTTTTTTTTTTTTTTTAAATAAAATGAATTCCGAAGGGTTACGTCTTCCCTTCATGATTGCCTTAATATATATATATATATATATATATATATATATATATATATATATATATATATATATATATAATATATATATATAAATAAAATTTTGACAGATAAAACCTACAGCATTGTTTTTCTCTTTTTTAGGGTCCTCCTGGTTCTGTGGATTTAACAAAATGTCAATTTAGAAATGTCACAGATTACAGTAATGATGAAGTCACATCAACCATTTGGATTCCTTCAGATCCTATTTATAAAGTAAGTATACAAACGTGTTTTTTAACAACCCTATTTTCTGCTATATAATATGGTTGAATATGATTAAATTTGTGTTCATTTCTTAATTAAATATTAATTCCTTGCTGTACATTAAACAGATAAATTTCAGCCAGATCGGACCAGTAGTTTCTGAGAAAGCTTTTAGAGTCAGCATGGTATTGTGATGACTAATACTTATTAACCCCTAACTGTAAATCGAACAGATACTTCGTTCACTGTACTTTATCATAATAAAAATCCATACAAAATTTCAGCCAGATCAGACCGGTTGTTTCTGAGAAAAAGTGGAATGGACAGACAGAAAACAAAGAGAAATATAATATAGACTATCTCATAGGATGTTTGAACAAAAGAAATTTATTTTGATGAAGATTTGATTAATTTCAGATTTCAGAGTTAATTGACTGATTTACAAAACAAAAAAAAAGTTTTTTTTTGTTTTAGTTTCACTGTTTGGACTATTATTCTCATCTTGGTTGTTTTTTCTACAACGTTTTGGCAAATCTAACCTCCGACCATTTTCAGGTGCATTCACACTGAATGTTATTGGTGAATGGTTAAAAATCTTTTTTGCTTCCCTCACAAACATAGCCGTTAGAAATTCAAAATATAATTAGCACTAAGTCTATTTCTGTTTTTAATAAATCTGGGTTCATTCTGTTTTTTTTGATATGATGTTTGTATTCACCAAAATCATCCAGTGTGAATGTACCTGAAGACAGTCGGGGGTTACATCAACTGAAACATTGTGGAAAAAAAACAACCAAGATGAGAACAATAATCCAAACAATCAAAATAATACAAATAATAATTATCAATCCTCATCTCAAAAATATACAAATATCATAAAAGAAAAGGTTTTATTTTAAAACAAAAATCAAATACACTTTTTCTAATACTGGTCAAGTTAACATCCACCATCATTATTATGATGATCATCATGAACAACACATTCGAGTCAGCATTTGTTTTACATGCTAGCATATATTGGACGACTTTCACAAACTGATTTCCATTCTTTCCAACCATTCTTTTGTATTCATATCACAAATTATTTAAAGATGCAAAATTTTTGTTAAATTTTACAAATAAGTAAAAAAAAAAAAAATTATATAAAATCTTTTCTATTTTCGACAGGATTATATTGCCATTGGTGGCAGTTGTTCGACGCGAGGAGGTCAATCAACTCAGCTGGTAAAAAAGAATCATCAATTTAGGTGTCTTTGTTATGGACAACAACAACAAAAATATTCAGTCAAAGTTTGCACAATTCATTTGTGGTTATGTCCGCAGACGAATTACTGAGCGGCAGCAGACATTTACACTTTGAAAATAATTGAATCATCCTCATTAAATATTTTTATTTTTGACATCATCATCATCTTTTGAAGGTGGCAGAGACTTTTATACATACATACATACATACATATATATATATATATATATATATATATATATATATATATATATATATCTCAACAAAGGTTAATAAATGATTAATAAGAAAGTAAATAAGTTATGATATTTATTTATCCACCTAAAATTCAAACAGTGAATTATAACACAGAAAAAATCTTATCCTGTGGATTTTCAAAGAAAAATATTGTAATTTATTCAATTTTATTTTTCATCATCATATATATATATATATATATATATATATATATATATATATATATATAAACCTATATGCTGACAGAATTTGAAGTTGTATCCATGAAGGGGTCGTTAATTATAATAGCCCCTTCGATATGGTGGCCAGAGTGAGATTCAAGAGACATTGTCTCATTCAAAGAATTATTCAGTCTTCGCTTAATAGAGTGTACTTTGACCAATTCTCTCTCTCTCTCAGTATATATATATATATATATATATATATATATATATATATATATATATATAAAGTTATGCAACTTAATTGCATAGAATCTTCCATGTTTAATCTCTGGAAGGAATCGTCAGACTAAAAATAAGGCATTTTAGCTTGGAAATTCCTTATGGAGATGAAATGCGGAAGATTCTATGTAGCTTAATTGCCATATATTTTCATAACTTACTATCTAGCTCTACTTGACTATACAGTATTGAGCACTGTTAAAAAAATACTGAAAATTGATACATAAAATACATCTCCTCATAACATCTTATGTGGACACATGAAATAATAATAATATATAAATATATTATACATAATTGTGTGTGTGTGTGTGTGTGTGTGTGTGTGTGTGTGTGTGTGTAAGTGGAAGTGGTGTGGTTACAGGCACGGACTGTGGATTTATCATCCCATGTTCAATTTCTGTCAGAACAATTGCATCACTTTCCCTACCCCTAAAACCTCCAAGGTAGCCACCTCCAAACTCACATCATCTGATATGCCTAAATCAAAGTACTGACGAAGCTCGAAGTTTGTGAGGCGATGAGAACCATTTTTTTTTTTTTTTACTTGCAGTCCTGCTAACATTTTTTGGTGAGGAATGTGACCTCCATTTTGGAAAGGTCTGGTGTAAACATTTAAAAATTTTTCTAATTTTCAAGAACCAAGTCTTTCATCAGAGGTCACTTATTGTAAATATAAAAATAGATCACAGAATTATAAACAAAAAGGAAAAAAAAAAATTCTTCCATATTTTATAAGCAAGATAAAAAAAAAAAAACGAATGGCACAAGGTTCGAATCCAACCCACAAAATTACAAAATATTTGATTCGGACTCCAACTAAGACAATTTTTATTTTTGTTCAAATCGAGAGTTCTCCTTTTTGAGAAGCTAAATTTTCCCCACATTAAAATCAAGTTTGTGTTTAACTTTGTCCTCACGATGGGGCGAGTAAATAGAGATTTGATTCCTTGTTTTAAAGTTTTCCAATATTCAGATTACCTGTTGATTCTTTGGAAATTAAAAATATGACTGACGTCGAGTATCCTCACAAATTTCTGGTACACCTAAATCAAATTACTGACGAAGCTCAACGTTTTTGAGGCAATACGAACCAGTTTTAAATCCGGCTAGGATATCCTCAGCCCCAAAATCAACAGAGTAATGATCTGATACCTGTTGATTGTGGTGTAATGCTTAGCTTGGGCAGTTTTAGAAGGTCCACCTTCCCAGGCTTTGCCGTCTCTCTTTGAGAAGGGGTTAGTGTATTGCTAATCGCCTGAGGCGTCTTTACCAGGAAATGCTGATGAGGCTACCCAGGCACTTTTTGTAGGTCAGAGAGTTCCTCTTCAGAGACAGTGACTTCTCAATCCCACTTTCCGACCCTGGTGTCTAAGTTCTTGCAGTGGGAGAGAACTAAAAACCTCCACAATTCTGTTAACATTAGTCCGTTAGTGGTACAGCTAATGGAATTCAAAAAGATTTTTATGAAGAATCGACTAGGATTTATTGACGTGGTTTATTAATGTTTAGTCTTCAGATTGTAACTAAAAATAAATCAAATTCTGTTTATGTAAAAAATGCATAATAACATATAAGAAGGAGGATACCTGTCCCAGGATGGGTAAAATTAATTTCCCAAACAGAACAGTTTTGCACCAATTTTATGTCCCTTTATGAAGTTTAAACCCAACATATAAGGATACTTAACTTTATGTCTAGAATCCTTATTCTAATCTTTATCAAAATCTATTACATGATTTTTAATACCTAAAATGTCTAAAATTTGAGGCTTAAGCTTAAAATGAAATTAAAGTTCAGGGAAATAATAATAATAACTAGAGATTAAATTTAATGCATATCTAAAATATTTAAATATTCAAAATGGTGGTTTTGCCCATATTATGCTTCTTAAACTTTAAAATACTCTTACAAAAATGTTAGGAATATTTATTAATCGATGTCTTATATTATTGTTAAAATTTCACAAAAATTGGAAATATCTCAATTTTCGTAAAGGGCTTTCGCCCCCCCCCCTTGCATAAAACTAATTAAACTAAACATAACTCATATTACTACCTATTATGCCTAGCAGCTGTCTTTTAAAATTCATAATGATTGGTTAATTAGTTTAGGAGTGAATCCTATAATATATAAACATACCTGGCCTTATATAGAAATAATAACATGTTTTTCAATTTAAAGATTCCTTTCCATTCACTTAATAATGCGATTATTTTTTTTTTTTAACTATAATTTAAATTGTTAAACTTTTCAAACTGCATTTATTGCTTCTAAAATTTCCCACTCTTCCAAATGTTGCCATAAATGTTCCCACGCGTGGTGTGCGTGTGATCTCAACACCTATCCATGAAGTCATTCATCTTACAATACGAAAAACAAAGCCAAGAAAATTTTTTTTTTTTTTATTATGCAAGAAATCCTTTTAGGCTTAAAAAAAAAAAGTCATCCATGTTTTTTTTGCTTATAAATATTTGAAGATTTATACAAAAATGTACATACAAACTAAAATAAATTTTTAAAAAAACATTCTACTCTTGTTGTTGCATTTTTTAAAATTTATTTCTTTGTATTTATGTTATATAATTGTGGAACACGAGAAATTATCTGTTATTTATCTATCTGTTGTGTATCTATCTCAATCTATCTATCTCAATCTAGCTATTTATTTAACTGGCGAGATAAACAAGAGATGAGATGTGAAGCTATGTTTTGATAAAAGTTGTCAAAACATATTGAGGTGTAAAATGGACAAGTTACACTGGAAGCTCTAAAATAGCTGTCTGGCAGGACATATTTTTTTTTTGTCACGTGTTCAGGTTGGCTGGACATAGAGAAGTTAGAATTTAGACGTTGAGCAGGGTGGATGGTTTAACAGGTTGTCCCCCCTGACCGGGGAGTGAGCTGACGTGTCTTAGAATGGAAACCTAGAATTAACCACCCAAGCAAAGGTATTCACTTTCTATGGTTCTGCGATCAACACCTGGAAACTGAATAAAAACTATATAAAACCAACCATCGTCTTGGAGTTGGAATGCACAGGTTCCAGATTTCATCCAAGAATAGGTGAAATTCCAGGTGGACCAAAAGACCGACGACGCAGTTGAAAAGTTGATGAAGTATGTCGAAATACATTTATGACATAAGTCTGACACACACGCACGCAACACATTTAGACGATCACGGAACATACATAGACTGCAGCACGATAACTTCGGGTTCAGATAGTGAAGAACCCCACACAATAGACATTTAGTAACACAATCACATGATGTATATATGAACACCATGCCACAACGCAACATTTATACAAGCAGGCATAACTAGCATTGCCTGCGACTGAATGTAAAAACTTGTCCATCGTTACATTCCCCTTATTCCATCCATTTGTTACAGACAATTCTATTAAATATTTTTAGTTTTGCTGCACATATTTTCCAATGACTGAAGATAACTTCATCGTAGATTGTCCATATAATCAAAGAGTTGCGCCACGGCTAGCAAAAGAAAGGAAAGGTACTGAATTTGTTTCACATTTCTAGAAGGACCATTTTATTTGGTAGATGATGCTGCCTTGATTCTGGTCAGTGGCATGCGGGAGAAATATGTTGGACTACACATTCGAAGACGCTCATCATTTATTGAGGATCAGTAAGTTATTCAATGCTTATCCAGAATTCCACCAATATTAAGAAGCAAAAAATACAAAGAATTCCACCAATATTAAGAAGCAAAAAATACAAAAAAAAAAAAAGCTTTGATATTTATTTATTTGTGGACTGTTATCCTCATCTTCATTGTTTTTATTGTCTCATCACATTTTGGCCAACTAATCCTCTGGCCTGCTTTGGGTAAAATTGAAATCCTTATTTTCAGACAATGCTCACCTGGAATTGTAGAGATTCAACACCTCTGTCCACTGCGCCAGAGGAATAATTGACTGAAACATAGCCTTTTGGGGCCTGTGGTGCAGTGGATAGAGGCATTGAATCTCTATGGTTCCAGGTGAGTATTGTCTGAAGATAGGGATTTCAATTCTACCCAAAGCAGGCCAGAGGATTAGTTGGCCAAAATGTGATGAGACGATAACTATGGAAGGTAGTAATTGCTGAGGATATAGTTACAAGACTCAGCATTTTTATCCCGTTGCGGTTAATCAACTGGAGAAGGCCAGAGAAATAGTTGGCCGAAACATGGTGAAACATACAATTATGAAGATGAGGATAACAGTCTACAAATAAATGAATTAATTACTCATCACAAATAAATGAATTAATTACTCATCCCATATCCTCATCTTTTAGTTGTTGTTTCACGACGTGTCGGCCAACTATTTCTCTGGCCTTCGTCAGGTGATAACCACGACAGGATAGGAACTCCAAATCTCCTAACTTCATCCTCAGCAATTACTGCCTTCCATAGTTGTTGTCATCTCACTATGTTTTGGCCAACTAATCCTCTGGCCGGCTTTGGGTAGGATTGAAACCGATATCTTCAGACAATTCTCATCTGGAACCGTAGAGATTCAACGTCTCTATCCACTGTACCATGGGCCCCGAAGGGTAATCAAGGTTGGACTTTTTGGTCTTATAAATCCATGTTTATTTATTATCTGATCTTCCATTATCGTGTCCGTACCGAATAGTACATATTATTTAATTAATTGAAATGTTTATTGAAATGATATAACCATCTGACGAAGGCCAGAGGAATAGTTGGCCAAAACATTGCGAAACAACAACTAATATAAATGATACTCATCTCAATAAGCATTCCAATTAGTTTTGATGTACATACTTGTTACGCAACAAAAAGATCATAACTTTATCAAGTAACGTGATTTTTGGAAACCAATATTTTTGTTTGGTCATGGTACATTATAAAGAGTTTTCTGTATTTTTATTTTCCAATACAAGGGTAATTCTTAGCAACCACCGTCGTTTCTTAATGTGTCTGACTAAAAATCTCTCTCACTTATATACAACCTCATATCAGTTGGATCACATGTTCCTACACTTTGCCACTATTCACTTGGATTCACTTGGATTCAGCACATTGATCTTTGCTGGCACTCCATCTGCCACATTTCCTATTATTCTCAACATAACTCATCTTAACTAAACAATATGTGAGCTGATTTACCCATTCAATATGTAACAGTACAACTTGCAATACTGAAAGCCATGTTGCCATTTTTTATTTTTAATCTATCTATAAAAGTGAACGTGTCTGTCTGTCTGTTTGTGTGTCTGTGTACATTTCCCTATGCAATAACTCTGTCAATTTTTAATCAACAGACTCGAAATTCGATATACAGGGTACTGAGATTTGGGAAAATCTATGTGATCGGTTTTCAGCCAGAAATTTGGCTGTTAAGAGGTCAAAGTTCAATGATTTGACCTTTGAGAACTCTACCAAACTCCTGACAATTTTGGGTCTACAAACTTGAAATTTTAGATATAGGTTCCTTAGACATGGATCTAACTTAATAACTTGATTTGAACCCGAACCAATAAATGTTAAGGGGTTATGATAGGGGTCAAAGTTTAAAAAAATTGATTTTTTTTTTTTTTTTGCTTACCATACACCTCCAAACACCCGGGCAATACCGGGCACCCATGCTAGTATATCTATAAAAGTGAAAGTGTCTGTCTGTGTGCATTTCCCTACACAATATCTCTATCAATTTTCAGTCTACAGACTTGAAATTTGATAAACAGGGTACTGAGATTTGGGAAAATCTTTGTAATCCGTTTTCGGCCAGAAATTTGGCTGTTAAGGGGTCAAAGTTCAATGATTTGACCTTTGAGAACTCTACCAAACCCCTCTGACAATTTTGGGTGTAAACACATGAAATTTTAGATATAGGTTTCTTGGACAAGGATCTAACTTAATAAATTGATTTGAGCCCAAAACAATAAATTTTAATGGGTCATAATAGGGGTAAAAGTTTTAAAAAATTTGACCTCTGCAGTCTCTACCAAATTACTCAGACAATTTCTGGTCTAAACATTTGAAATTTTACATAAAGGGTATTCAGAGATAGGGCAAGCTTTTTAATCGGTTTGGGTCGAAAATTCTAGCTACCAATATATAAATGTATGTATGTATGTATGTTTGCATGTCTGCCTAAAACTTTCGACAGAGGCGATGGATTTTCACAAGATCAGTATCGTTTTTAAGCTCGACCTTTCAGACGACAAATATAGAAAAATTGGCTAAAAAGATTAATTTCTTCACCTTCAACTGGCCACTTTTCTACAGGGAGGGGTTGCTTTTTTCGCTGATATTTTCAAAAGTCATCCCCTCTTTTCGATTGTCTAGCCTTAATTAAAACCTACATCACTTCCGGTTTGGCGGTGGTCGTAACAGCAAAGACGTCACGTTATTTTCCCCATTCTTTTCCTCCTTCGCAGTACGGGTTCGAGCCTGCCTTCCTACTACCACTTTTTTTTTTTTTTGCTTCTCAACATACACCTCCAAACACTCAGGCAACACCGGGCTGAAGTGCTAGTTTATAAATAAACTCAGTAAGACATTATATTTGTTGTTTATGGATTTGTCAATTCAAGTGACAACAGGAAAGGAAGGCAGGAAACCTCTGTTCAGTCTCAAAAGACAATGGATATCCCTAAAAGGGTAGCTGCACATGTAATTATGAGGCAAGGGTTGTGCAATCTCTAACCACACCTCTCCAGAATTGGCACTGCTTGAGTCCACTGGCAAAGAGAGGTCCAGGACGACTGGAAACAATGCCAAGATAAGTGGAGAGCACATATAGCACCTGGAATACTCAAATTTTAATACTAACCAACGTTGCTTAATTGACAACAAACACCACAAATAAAATATACAAGCAGGGATAGCCAGTGCTGCCCTGAAGAAATATTTCTGTAAAAATTTTTTTTAATAACAAAGAGATAAAATATAGCATCTTTTGAGAAATTATTTTATTCATTCTTTGCTTTGAAAATATAGATTTTTTTTTTTATCATTTTGTTCTACCGGATGCCAAACATCCGTCTGCTACTTCATACATTCCAACTGAGAGACCTTTTAAAGATTCTAACGATCCCTTTAAGTGCAATTGTTTGAATCTCTCTTGTACTTGGTTCACAGGGTATATTTGCCCGGTAGTTTTTGAAATTCTTTTTCATGAATCTGGTTGCTCTTATAATTATTGGAATGATGGAGATTTTCCTAAGATTCCAGTTTCTTTTCATGTCGTACATAAGACCTCAGTATTTTGTCATCTTTTCCCTCTCATCTCTGTTTAATCCAGCATTATTGGGGACAGTAACTTCTACTAAGGTTGCTTCTTTCTCCTCCTTGCCGCAAATCACTGTCAAATTCAATAGCTCGATTTTCTAGGTTCATAGATGTAAGATTAGCATTGTCATAGTGGATGGTGTATAACCTATTTCCAACTGTTCTTTCTCATATGCTAGCCTGGGTGCCCAGCGTTGCTTGGATGTTTGTAGGTGCAAAAAAAAAAAAAAAAAAAAATGTGGTAGTAGGCAGGCTCGAACCGGTGACACGAAGGTGGAAAAGAAAGTGAAAGAAAAGCCGACGTCTTACTGTTACGCCATGACGCAACCCGAAGTGTAAAGCGTTCAAATTAAACATACTCAATCAAAAAGATGACTTGCAGAAATGGCGTTGCTTTTAAACCTCCCACAAAGGTTATTTTTAATGTGGGGGGAAAAGCAGCTCCTCAAAAAGGGGACTCTCTGGCTGGCAGTGTCCAAATAAATACCAATTGTCTCGATATGAAGGGTCTTTCCACATTGACTGAGGCCCAATTGATTTAAGCATCAGAACAGATACTACACTGTGATCCCGGCGATATTTATTTGCTCCTCCACCGAGCAAATTAGGCACAAGGCCGATTTTTAATGTGAGGAGTGAAGGGGAGGGGGAAGGGAAAAGGGGACCAGCTCCCGAGAGACGGGAAATGGGAGCTGGATAGTGATTTGCCAGCTGGCCCTTATAGGGTTGCCCCTACATGGACCAGAAGATTGCCACAAGGGCAATGGTCTTTGCTTGCAGCATCTGCCGGAACAGATGGTATTAATTTGCTCCCCCACTGAGCAAATTAGGCACAAGGCCGTTTTTAATGTGAGGTAAAAACCAGCTCCCCTAAAAGTAGGCAAAAAGGGGGCACTCTGGTTACCAAAAATAATAATTGTCCCAGTATAGAGGGTTTCCCCTCCATTGACTGGTACAAATTATCTTAAGTGCAGCATCTGCCGGAACAGATACTACACTTTGATCATCTTTGCCTGAGCCAATTAGGCACAAGGGCGCTTTTTAATGTGGAGAGAGAAGGAGGGGGGAGGGAAAAGGGGACCAGCTCCCGATTGGTGGGAAATGGGAGCTGGATAGTAACTGTTGGTATGTAGGACTGCTGGTATGAAGGGTTGCCCCTACATTGACCAAGGTCTGATATGTGGAGTTACCCCCACATATGGTCTTTGCAGTATCTGTCGGAACATACTACACTGTGATCCCAGCCTGGAAGGCCAGGCGGTTGCAGTTGTGGTTGATTAGTTTCACTTTATTTATATGAAAAAGACAAACAAACAACATGATGGGGCGGCGGGAATTTTTTAAAACTCGATCAAAAAAAAAAAAAAAAAACGAAAGAAACCGTGTCTGTTTGCGAATCTGAGGAAGTATGCGAAAACTTCTCCTGGAATCTCACCGACGTGAGAACTCCGACGCAAAAAGCCTTTCATGGACATACGCAAAACACTCGCACCCATTTCACTTTTTATATATTAGATGTTCCCAGGACTTGCTGCTGCATTCGGTATTCAACTTTTTACAGATCATCCAGTGGAGATATTTATGCACTCCACTGTGTTGTGTTATATTGTATAGTAGCCATCTTACAGTTGGCTATCAAATGTTTCACACTCTACTTCTGTGTCGCAGAACCTGCACTTGTTTTCATTTGCTGAGACCACTCATCTTCTCCAAAATATTGGTCATCAAGCTTGATGTTGGGCAGCCATTATTATCCTCTTCTGATCATAGTTGAGCGATCCTCTTTTTAGCCAGTCTATAGAGATTTTCTTATTTATATAGTCCTGCGTGAATTCATTGGCAAGTTGTTGGCCCATTCTTCCAGTTGGAAGGTGTCAGTAGGTGTTTGGTGACTCTTTTTGGCTATTTCCATAGCAGATTTGTTTTTTGATTCTGTCTCACAGACAGGCTTGTCCAAAATATTTGGCTTGTTTCATGATGGAAGTTGTAATGCTGGTTCCTGTTTTATGATGTTGACTAGCGGGGGGGGGGGGGTACCCGGCTTTGCCCGGGTGTTTGTAGGTGTGTGCATGCAGGGGGGGGGTGATTAATAATCCTGCTTAAATATTATAAAAAAGACCATGTAAAAAAAAAAAAAAAATCCAAAACGGAAAAAAATGGCATAAATAAACCTGTGTATGGGGGAGGGGGGTAAACTAAAGAATAAGCGAAGTAATAAAAAAAAAACTTAACCGTCTCGACCACGAGTGAGAGTAATTTTTTTTATTTTTTTTTTTATTACATTTTCACCCCAAACAAGGCAAATTGCCACTTTGGTGTAGGGGGCTACTATCAGGGGCAACAACTACTGGGGTACTATGTAGGGATTTGGGCAGCAAGGTGTCGGTTCACGTTACACTTGAACTTCTGCATGTCAGTACTGTTGGGGAAGCAGAGACCTGGAATGGAATTCCAGAGTCTTGCGGTTCTGGGGAAGAAACTATTGGAGTAAAAAGATCTTTTACATCTAGGGACCGCTACAGTGTGGGGGTGGGATCTAGTAGCCTGTCGGGTTTGTCGAGGGTGCTCGCGTCGTGGGGGCACAAGTGATTGCAGTTCGTCAGAGCATTCACCACTAAAATACTTGTAGAAAAGGCAGAGGGATGCAACATTTCGTCGATGGGACAGAGGCTGAAGCTTAGATGCCAGTTCAGGGCCTATCAGGTTTGCGACTCTCTTTTGAACCTTGTCAAGGAGCGAGAGACTAGTAGCAGATGCACCAGCCCAGATGTGGCAGCAATACTCCATACATGGGCGAATGGTGGCCTTATAGAGGTACAGGATACTTTCGGGTGTTAGTAGTTTTCTAGCACGGTAGAGAGAGCCTACCTTTCTTGCAGCGGCCCTGGCAATGCCTTCAATGTAATTGTTCCAACTCATGTTTCCTGTGAACGTTAGGCCAAGGAGTTTGAAAGATGGACTCTCAGATAAAGAGTCGTTGGCCATTGCTATGGGTGGTAGAGAGGGTTTCTTGTAATTATTGAATGAGACTAGTTTAGTCTTGGCAGCATTGAACGCGACCAACCACTTTTGTCCCCATTCCACTACAGATTGGAGGTCTTCCTCTAGTGTTTCTGCCATTTCTTTAGAAATGTGTTCATTCGTCTTCCTGTCGTGTCTGCCATAGAGTGTAGTGTCATCAGCATATATACCCATCTCAGAGGCAATGTTGTCGGGGAGGTCATTTATGAATATCAGGAACAATAGAGGTCCAAGGATAGAACCCTGGGGCACTCCCGCATTTATATCATATTGTTTAGATGTGCGACCGTCGAGGACTACCTGGATTTTTCTCTTATCTAAGAAGGATTTAATTATGTTAAGTATTCTACCAGTGATACCGTATGATCTGATTTTACTGAGGAGACCCTCATGCCATACCCTGTCAAAAGCCTTAGATATATCTAGAGCTACCGCTCTGCCTTCCCCCGCTTTGTCCAGTGAATGGTATATACGTTCAGAGATCACAGTGAGGATGTCTGCTGTGGAACGGGCTTGTCTAAATCCATATTGTTTGTCAGTCAGTAGTTTAGCATCTGTAAGATGATGGACTAGAGCATGGTTAATTATGGTCTCAAATATTTTGGCAAAAAGTGGGAGGAGGCTAATGGGGCGATAATTTGATGGGTCTGTCCTTTCGCCAGAATTCTTGAATACTGGTACAACAGAAGCAGTTTTCCAACAGCCCGGAAAGCAGGCTTCATTAAGACATTTGTTGTAGAGTTTGGAGAGAACTGGAGCTACTTCGGCTGAGCACTTTTTTAATAGCACAGCTGGGATAAGATCGGGTCCACATGCTTTTGAGGTGTCAAGGTTTTTATGATAGCATGTACCTGAGCAGGGGTGGTTTTCAGATCGTCTAGTGTGGCGTCTGTCCGCATAGGAAAGTCAGGTAGGGGGTGGTTGGAAGGGTCCAGTGTGGAGTTTGAGGCAAACCGACTGGCAAGCATGTTAGCCTTGTCGGTTGCTGAGGAGACAACCTCGTGATTGTTGGTTAGTGGGGGAATTGTTGATTGCCCATTATTTACTACACTGTTGTAGATTTTCCAGAAGTCTCTAGTTCCTAGTTTTTGTGCTTCGATGCACTTTTTAGTGGTTTCCGTAAATTCTCTCTTAGCTGTCGCTATTTCTTTCTTAACGTTATTTCTAGCTTCTATATACTTCAGTCTGTTTGAACTGGACTTATGTCGGTTAAACCTACGGTATGCATGCTGCTTTTGAGCAATGGCAGTTGCACAAGTCGACGTAAACCATTGGGGAGAGAGGGGCTTACTATAAAATTTCCGCATGGGAACATGCGCTTCGATTGCAGTTTTGAACCAGTCAGTGGTCTCGTTTGCACATTGTTCAGCAGGGAGAGAGAAAATATTTTTCCATGGAGCATCTCTAATTAGTTCCCTGATGGCTTCCCAGTCAGCCTTATTATAATATCTCGTTGTTTTGAGCACTGGCTCTTCAGTTTTGGGTCTAGAGTTTAGGGCGATTTCAACCATTATCACTGCATGATCAGCGTTCCCGAGTGGGCTGTGGGCCTTCGTTATGCAGTCATCGGGAACTGTGGTCAAAAACAGATCTAGAAGTGATGCGTGTTGTTCTTCCTGGTCAGGGAAACGGGTTGGAAACGTAACAATTTGTGATAGGGAGTGAGATATAGCGAAGCTATGGGTTGTGCTGCCCGCTGCATCTGTGTGAGTAGAGAATCCAAGCCAGTTTTTGTGGTGGACATTAAAGTCACCAAACACATGTATTTGTGCGCTAGTGTCGAGGGACAGTGCCGTGTCTATGCTGTCAGATACTTTGTTTATTATGGAGCAGTCCTGAGTCGAGGGAGAGCGGTAGAGAAAATAATAGTAGCTAATACTGTGTTGCACGTTTAGTCTAAAGCACATAAAGGCTTGATCATCTGTTTCTAGGTTTGTTTCTCTAGTCAAGGGAAGGGTATTACGAATGTAAACTCCAAGTCCGTGCATATGTCTGTCAGAGTCCTTACGGCAGAGTGGGAGATATCCAGGCATGTTAAAGTGGTTAGAGGGAATGGAGGAGTGTAGGTTAGTCTCACTTAGTGCTAAGATATCCGGGGTATTTGTTAAGAGAAATGCTTCAACATCAGCTAAGTTAGTTCTAAGCCCACGGATATTTGTGAATGAGAGCCTCAAGGGAGGAGGCAAGTTGAATTTGTTTGTCCCTAATCCTGGTTTAAGCTTATTTTTAGATTGTACTGTCGTCATATTTTTTTTTTAAGAGTTTCGGTAAGGGGGAGCTAAACAAGAGGTTATGCGGAGCTTCAGACATGCATCACAAGTAGACCATCAGCTGACCTTTCTCCAATTAGGATTGTGGCCTCAGGAAAGCCCACCGGGGATGAGTGCAGGGTCCCTTTCCATGCGCGTCCTGGCACTGCAAACAACCCGATATTATTCAACTGTTGATGGAGCAGCCGCTCTAAGCGCTACCAAAGAGTTAGAGCTCCTGTACTACCAGTCGGGAACAGCAGCCAGGAACTGTCAATCCGGTACCCTCAATCCTTTAGAAGAAGGTCAACCCAATCTAATCGCTCAGGCATATCTTATACTCAAGCACTCCCAAATGTTCAGTTTTAGGGGTGGGGCATGCTGGGAATGGGGAAGAACGGCGTTCATTGCCCTAGCCAGGAAACAAGATCTACCGCTGGGTGTTTCTGTCGAATCACTGAGATAGTGTCTCTGCGCTTGACTAATAGGCAAAGAAGGAGTATGGAAGCCGGGCGATAGACAGAGCCTATCTACTCCTTAAGCAATTTAGGTTTGCAAACCGGTGAATTTGTTTGAGTCACCAGCTCTAGGAAGGTTGTCATCCAAGACTGAAGAGGCCTCTCTCCCCTTTGGTTTAGTTTCAGAGTTTTCCTTCTCCTAGACGGATGATCTGGGAAGACCTACTGGGTCCGTCAGCCCTGAGAGGGTTTTCTCCGCGCCTAGGTTCTAATCCAGGTATTTCTGCGACCCCGCGTTGTTAGTGTTACTGGGTTAGTTTGTGGGGGATTATATCTCTACTGATTAGTTACACTCCTCAAAGTGATTTAGGGACATGGTATTTACTTGTTAATGGATAAAGGGGGTGGGTGAAGTTCATGCAGTGTAAGCGTCTATGTTTGTAAGAGGGCTTGTTAGGGAGGAGATAATGTGATTTTAGTCTTACCCTTTTTTTTTTTATTTTATTAATGTTAGCTTAGGTCTAGTATAGTGTTACAGTATGAGTAGGTATTAAGAATTGAGCTACGAGTTGTGCCCGAGCTATTTTAGATGATAGGAGGGTTAAGATGTAAGTTCAATATAGCATGGATAAGACAGCAAGTTTTGAGTCATGCGTATTTAGGTGAATAGATATATGGGCAGGTTTTCAGTAGGTGCGAATAGGGTTGAAGTTGTAGGTATTTTTTAGTAAGAGTCATGGGGCGTTTTGCATAACAAGGAGTGTCGTTTCAATAACGTAATTAATCGTTGCAAAACTCGAGGAGACAGTTGTGTAGTGCATATCGCTTTGTTTCTGGGTACTTTGGCTGTTAAGTACCTGCCTTTGTGTGCATAGGCTGTTAAGTCCCTTACTGGATAGGAATGAGCTGTAATGCATGCCTTAGAGGTAGAAATGTATAGATGTTTAGTGATGGCTATTAAAACAGTTTGCATGTGAGGGATTAGGGGCTGGAAGTTAGCGATTCCACTACAGATGCGGAGCAATGTGGGAGTTTAGTGGCGGATAGGTTGGAAGGAGTAGATTGTTAGCGTTCAAGAGAAGAAGGGTTATTTATTTACAGATGGATTTCCATTAGGATTTTGAGTTACAGGTAAGGTTTAGTTTGAAGAAGGGAGGATTTTTTTTTTTTTTTTTTAATTTTTTTTTATGCATGCAGGTAAGACAAACACAATCGTCTTGGAGGTAAAATGTATAAGATTTCGTAGCTAGCTATTAGGTTTTTCCCTCCCAGTTATAGGGACAGCTAGTTCGTCGGGATTTGGAATTGTAATCATTAAGGTCAGGCGCAGAGTGTTGCATCTATTCAGAAAATTGGCCCTAGTATCACAGCTGGTATTATGTATATTGCAGTTACAAATATAGTGCCAGTCAAATTATGAGCCACGTGCAGTGGTTTGGTATGGTATGGGTATCATGGAGGACACTTTAATACAAGCAAGCGTACGGTGATTGCATATATTAAGTATACTACTTAAATAAAGTTCTTCTGTCTTCTATAGTAGAAAGAAAGGTGGTCCTAGCTCTTCTATATTCTTGCATAGGCTATTCGTTATCGAGTAGAGTTCTTCTGACCATAAAAACGGCTCGCGTGGGACTAAGTGTTAGAGACCATTTTTACGCATATGTAATTAAAATGCATTAAATAAATACATTTAAAGAAGGTATACACAGTTGGTAAAGCAAAAAGAGAAATAAACAAAGTGAATAAATAAATAAAAATAAAGTAATAGAAGAAAACGACTCGCATGGAAGCAAAGAGTTAAAGACAATATATGCGCATATAGTTAAAATATATTAGTCAAAATTAAGAAAAAAAAAAAAAAGAAAAAAAAAAGCAGTTGCCATTTTGGTAATATTAGGATTTGTTAAATTAACTTAGCTTATATTGTTTGCCCATCTTCAAAATTGTCGCGTCTGTCAGCGGGCATAACCCTGTTAGTGTGACGGCTTCACTTCCTTTCCTGGGATTTTATATCTATTTATAGTGCGCACATGTGTATGGTAATTTTACTTTTTTATTTTTTTATTTTATTCTTTCTTTTTTTTTTTTTTTAGGTTAAACTTCTGTCTTCTATAGTAGAAAGAAAGGTGGTCCTAGCTCTTCTATATTCTTGCATAGGCTATTCGTTATCGAGTAGAGTTCTTCTGACCATAAAAACGGCTCGCGTGGGACTAAGTGTTAGAGACCATTTTTACGCATATGTAATTAAAATGCATTAAATACATTTAAAGAAGGTATACACAGTTGGTAAAGCAAAAAGAGAAATAAACAAAGTGAATAAATAAATAAAAATAAAGTAATAGAAGAAAACGACTCGCATGGAAGCAAAGAGTTAAAGACAATATATGCGCATATAGTTAAAATATATTAGTCAAAATTAAGAAAGTAATTGATTAACGTGTTAAGTTAAAGCTTATAAAGCAAAAAGAGGTTTGATTGACAGGACGACGCTAAATGAGGTCATCGCGGGATCATTATTTTTAGTTTTCACTTTCCCCAGATGATGGTGGGAAGGGGGGGGGAAGCAGAGCGAAAGCCGAGAACACAACGTTTTTTTCACTGTATTTATACTATAATGCAGGACGAACCGGGCACAAAGCGAAATAGCGTGAATCTCATAAAAGTCAACGTAAATAAATCTAGAGACGACCCGCGTTCCCAAATCCTACATATTATGATATAGGACCCATATAAACAGTTGTAAGCGATAGTAACGAACCCTGGAGCGTGTGCTCGAAAAGCCTTTTGAAGACATACACGAAATGTTCACACACAGACGTTTGGCTTTTATATATATAGAAGATGTACCATCTTAAGGTTTAGATTTTGGAAGCTCATCAGATATTGCCCAGTACTCACAATAGTTGCACGATGCTGATGATGCTGATGATGCTGATGGTCAATTTCTGAGAGACCCATACCATATGTACATATTTTTCAAAAGTAAAAATCAATAAATATTTATCATTAGTATTAGAATTGGTAAATTAAGGTTTTTTTCTTTTTGGTTTTAAACAAACGAATCGGTTTTGGCATTAGAAAATTAGGCACAAAGTTTTCCTATTCTGATACTTCAAGAAGTTAACATTTTTCCAATTCCTGATTTCAATTAATCGTCCCGACACTAATATATATATATATATATATATATACTAGCATGGGTGCCCGGCGTTGCCCGGGTGTTTAGAGGTGTATGCTGAGCAAAAAAAAAAAAGGGGGTAATTTTTTAAACTTTGACCCCTATTATGACCCCTGAAAATTTATTGTTTTGGCCTCAAATCAAGTTATTACGTTAGATCCATGTCCACGGAACCTATATCTAAAATTTCAAGGGTGTAGACCCAAAATTGTCGGAGGAGTTTGGTAGAGTTCTTAAAGGTCAAATCGTTGAAATTTGACCCCTTAACAGCCAAATTTCTGGCTGACACCTGTCACATCGATTTTCCCAAATCTCAGTACCCGGTATTTCAAATTTCGAGTCTATAGACTAAAAATTGACAGAGTTATTGCGTAGGGAAATGTACACAGACAGACAGACACACAGACACGTTCACTTTTATAGATATATAGATATATATATAGACAAATATTACATAGTTGCTACACTGAACATGCTAATGTTTTGGAACGATTGGTCTATTAAAAACCAAAGGCTCTTCATTAACAGAAATAATTTTAATCCGCTATTCATCTGGGAAGTATAAGAGAACTTCTCCCAGAATCTAACCAACGCAAGAACCCTGACGCAAAAAGCCGTTCATGGACATATACGTGCACCCATTTTGCCTTTTATATATTAGATGTTCTAAGAGGCAGCATTTTTTTTTTTATTGTTCTCAAAGACTTATTTGATTTTATGCATCCAAAAGGAAGTCAGCTGAAGTAGACATACTAGAAGAATCTACGAATAAGGCACAAAACATATATTAATTTATTTTATTTTTATTTCGGACTATTATTCTCATCTTTATTAGTTGTTGTTTTTCATCTTTTATTGGTTTGTTTATTCACAACGTTTCCACCAATTATTGGTATTCCGGGCCCGTGGTGCAGTTGATAGAGACATTGAATCTCTACGGATGGCAGTGATAGCTGAGAATGCAGTTAGGAGATTTGAAGTTCCTATCCGTCGCAGTTACCACCTGATGAAGGCCAGAGGAATAGTTGGCCGAAACGTTGTGAATAAACAAACCAATAAAAGATGAAAAACAACAACTAATAAAGATGAGACTAATAGTCCGAAATAAAAAAAAATAAATTAATATATCTCAAAAACGAATTCCAATTAAGGAATAATATATAAGACACAAAACGTTTTACAATCTCAAAAAAAGATGGTTTTTAACATTTCATGAAGGCAACATACTAAATAGTTTTCTTTGCAGACAAATTATTATATTTGTTGTGATATCTGCATAAGAGTAAGAAATGTATAGGCAAATATCTATTTAAAAATGCAATTATCTAAAATCTAACATACTGTTAAAATAATTTTTGTAATTAGTACAGAATGTTAATATGCACAATTAAATTGCTTAAAACATTTTGAATTTAATGATAGAAAAAAACTTGATCAGCTATGATTAATAGCGGATAACTTTATTTTTGTTGCCTGATGAAGAGCCTTTAGTTTTTAATGAACCAATCGTTCCCAAACATTAGCATGTTCAGTGTAGCAATAATGTAATATTTGTCTATATAAATAAAAATATAAAATAAAAATATACTCTACTCTTTTTATTGAGCACTCTTAATAACCTCGTTTTAATTCATGGATTTTATCTCCCGAATACCTTTAACTTGGTGTATATATATATATATATATATATATATATATATATATATATATATATATATATATATACCGTCATCATATTATCTATTGTCTCATTTTCCTTGGTCAGGGACTGGATGTTTTCTGGCAATCTGCAATCCCAGTCTCCAACCTTGGTGGTCTTGAAGATTAGTTCTGTTCAAATTCCATTGTCTAAGATGGTTTACAGGCAAGTTTTCTCGCATTGTCCTCCTTTCTTTCAACATTCCACCACAAGTTTCATTCTGCATTTTCTTATCGAACAATAACTCATCAAAACATGACCAAACAAGCATAACTAACTGACTGAGTTTGTGTTGGCTTTTTGGAAACATGTTTACATTTTTATATATGGTTGATTGCCTGTGTGTCTGCTAGAAATGAATCATTTTTTTTAAAAAGCTATTGCCATTGGATATGCAATTATACCTTTTCCAGTTCAAAATGGGAGTAGTTCAGTTCAAAATGGAAAACATTATTATGAGCATAAATATAAAAAATATTTTATAAATTATTTTAGCAATAAAATTGTTAACATTTTATAATATAAAAAAAATTCTTCAATTCATTTATTAGAATACAACATCTTCTAATGCTACAGCTGCAGGAATGTTAGATTGAATTCCAGCTATGAAACGATTGCAAATTTCTGGTGTAACCTTTACCAATTCTTCCTCAATTAATGAAGTCAAAGCTCTTGTCCTTTGTTCAGTAATTAACAAGCTATCTTTTCTCTCCATTGCAAGAATACTCATAATTTTAGCAGCCAATTCCTGCTTGACGTAAGCTTTGATTAAAGACCATACTTGTTCAATTGGATTAAATCTTAGACTGTATGGTCCCAACCTAAGCACTTCACATCCTCGAAATTCTTCTTCACTAAAAACTTCTTCAATGATTGAATAACATGGGGCATTGTCAACAACCATCACAATTGAACCCCCATATTGTCTCTTTGCAGCTCTCAAACATTCTTGCATCCAAGACTGTGCGTTTTCCTTTTGAAAAGACCCTCTTTGAATTTCATGGTACACGAGGCCATGGAGATCAATACATCCAATAACGTGAATATTGGCACCTGAGTACTGGCTGAAACTATGTTACATCGCCTACCCTTTAGAGAACGCCCATTTCTCCTGGAAATATGAACATTAAAGTTCGTTTCATTCATAGATAAAATGGATTTTCCAGTTGATTCAATAATTTTGAACAAAATAACTACTTTTATTTTTATTCTCAATTGAATTTGCCCTCTCGCGCTCAAATCTTACAGCTTTAAGCATATAAATCATCATATCTAGATGCTTCGCTACTGTAGATTTGGACAATTTAAACGCAAACTGGGCTTCAATCCTTTCAAAGATCATATTTAATGTGATCCTAGGATTTTCATCCACTAGTGCTTGAATAAAATCCAAATGCACCTGCTTGACCTTACAATTTCTAGGACGTCTTCTTGTATCAGGTTGATTTCTTTTACTAATCCAGCAATAGAGGGTTCTAATTTCCACCATCTCATATACCTCCAAGATATGGGCTTTCGCAATTCGCCTGTTATCGCGTTTTTCAGTTGACCCAACCATTAGGCTAAAAAAAAAAATTTAACAAATCAATACCTTGTAGCACCAAAGATATTTATAAATTAAAATTTTTTCATTTTAAATTTCTTATTTTGAATTGAACTATTCCCATTTTGAACTATTCCCATATATGTATACTTAGAGGCAAAAGGTTGGAGTCCCGTTCACCACAGTTGACTTTATTGTGGAGCTCCCTTCAGTTGTTGACTATGAGTAACATTGTTAGAGATGCTCAACTTCAACAGGGGTTTTCAACCATAAAACAAGTAAAAGAATGAAGGAAGTCTCTTCGATTGTACTACTTCCTCACTTTTGAACTTTCTGGACTCGACCAATTTCGTTTCTGTTAATTCAGGTTTCTGTCTTGCTTAGTATTATGGTATGGACTTTACCTTCTTTACCTGAAAAATACATAAGATCATAAAAAAGAAAGATGTCTTCTTGTATATTTGTAAACTTTAAATACCTGTCCCCCCCCCTTCCTTTAAAATATCTTTTTAGGTGATTATTTCATTTTAGAATTTAGAGTGGGAGATCAGTTTTACATAAAAGATTAACATCAATTTCAGGGTCTGGCTAGTATTTTGGGGCAATAAAATTCTTTTTACTACAGTGATAGTAGCTGCCAATTAGAGTTAAGTTAGGATTATGTAAACACCCTGACTAAATTAAGCTCTGATTGGCTTAGAAGACTAAGTCTTTGTTGGCCACCTTTTTCTTATTTTCGAGGTAAATTTGTTTACTGTAGTGCAATAACTAGTCATTCTGTTACTCATAGGTTGGTAATTCAATCTTCACTAGTAACTTATTATTTCGATAAAAGGATATATGCAATTTGAAAATTAAGGTTTACTTTTTATAAATGGGGATGAAACAAGTTGAGACACTTCCACTGCTTGGTTTGGGTTACGGATCATCATGTCTGCTACAGTGTGGTGGCGCTACACTAGCAGTGTCAGAAATCGCCATTAAAAAATGTGTGATAAAAACTTGAATAATTCGACCTTTATATCTTTCGAAGCTTACTTAAAAAATGTAATTTACTACTTAAAAAATGTAATTCAAACCCTAATTTTTTTTTCAATTAAAGGAGCAAAGACCAAATTAAAACAATAAAAACACGTTTAATCACAAATTATGCAATATTTGGTTTTTTAAATCGGTTTTCTTTAAAAATGATTTAAAGAAAATCAACAAATTTGAACTTACTTCGAATATAAAAATATACATAAATTCCAAAAAAATCACTTATAAAAAAGTACTATTCGATGGGTACTTTCATTTTTCATTGTTAAGAATTTATCCATATTTATATTTTTTATTTCATGCCCTTTTTAAATAAAATACTTTTTTAAGCGAGTATTACAAAAATACTGCAACATGAGATGTTTCACAACTGGAATAAAGGGAGACAAACGCCGCCTTTTCTTTAAGTTCGGAACTTCGGTGACCTTAGGCATCAGAATTAATCCCCCTTTCTATTGCTGGCTGTAAACAAGTTAGTAAATATGGGCCATATACTTGAAAAATAGTCACATTTTACTTACTAGTTTTTGCTTGTAAAAAAAAAAAAATAAATAAAATAAAAATAAAATAAAAAAAATTAAAAAAAAAAAACACTCGAATTTTTTTTTTCTTTTCTCAAAGAAATAAATGAGGTTTGATTTAATATATTTTATTTCTTTATGGAGTGAATTTATTTTTTTTAAATATCCAAAAAACAAAACATTGAATGAAATAGAAAAAATTGTAATTCAACGAAATTTTCTGGACAATATAACAAGATTATAAGGTTTCACTTAAAAAAGAAAAAAAAAAAAAATTCAACGTGGTTTAAAAAAAAAAAGATGTTTTAAACTTTGGACTTTACAGGTAAATTTGCAAATAACTGTTCTTTTTTTTGTTTTAAATTATTTTATTTATTGATCTTTTATCTTCAATTTGTGACATATAAATTTGAGGTGAGAAAATTAATTATTTTCATTTGAATAGACATTTCAAAATGGAGGGGGGGGGGGTGAATTAAAAAAAAAAAAAAAAAAAACGATTGTCGGGAATATTATAATCGGTTTATTGGAAAGAGCATAAAATTTCACATTGACCCTAAAAATATCGTAAAAAATTTAACCAATAGACAAATTTTCATAATTTTTTTTTCAATTTTTAAACTTTAAAAATCTAACTCGTAAAATTCAATTGATTTCATTACGTAAAAAAACATAGCTGCATGATGAACGCACGCAAGCACTTTATAAACAGTTTTGTTTTTTTTTTTAAATAAAAAATAATATTTCTATTATCTTTATAAACAACTTTAATAGTTTATTTTGGAAGTATATTCCATAAAGAAAATAAACAATCCACTTTTAAGAGAAATTACGAGTTTTTTTTATATTTTATTCGCAGTTTTGTGTTAGTGGTGTCAAAAATTCCCCCCAAATGCTGACACACATATTGCTACACAGTACACTCACATGTTATGTCTGCTTATAAAGATAATTCACAAAAACGCCAAGACTGATAGACAATATTGAATTCATTTATTTTTCCTTGAATAAAAACAACAGAAAACATTGGTACACAGAAAGAAGAAAACTACGAAACTAATATTTACTAAAAATATCGAACATCGAAAGTAAAAAAGAATTTGAAAATCAACAGATGACAAAATAGTGAATAGGGAGACTGAAATTATCTCCCTTTACTCAAGGGAGACAACTAAATGATAAAATATAAAATTGAGCAATTAAAAAACAGGTTTCATTTATTTTTTTTAATACTAGTTGCCTAGATGAAGAATTTTCTCCTCCCCAACAAATATTTTTTTGTTTGATGAGTGCAAACGCTCAAATTGTTACAATTTCACATTGTTAGATTATCTTAAAAATGTGTCCATTTAATGAAATCGAGATAGTTTCTGAAAAGAAAATATTCTTGATTTAATGCATTATTTTATCTGAATTCTGTTTAATAAAGTTGGCTAATTAAGAGTGTCCAGTTTATGTAAGAATGTATAAGGAGAAAAATGTTTGCGTTTATTCATGAAAAAAAAGAGTGAGAAAAAATTAAATACTTTTCGTTAATAGTGATAATCTACTATGTGTGTACATTTAAAGGAATGAAAAGTTTAATCATTCACGTCATTTTATTATGTTTGTGTTATGATTAATAAATTTGATTAATTTACAGTGTTTGGTTTAAGTACAAATTTATAGGACAGTTTGAGTTTATGTTAAAAAAAAAAAAAAAAAAAGGAAGCTGTATAATCAGTTATATATTTGGTTAAAAGTAAATGTTTGTTTCTTAGCCTAGTAAATAATGTGATATCAATTTATTTTACTTATAAGAGACGGCTTTTTTTATTGTCTCAAAGACTTATTGGCTTTATGCATCTTAAAAGGAAGACAGCGGAAATAGACATACTAGAAGAATCTATGAATGCCCCACAAAACGTTTTAAAATCTCAACAAAGATGCTTTTAATATTTCATGAAGGCAACATCCTAATTAGTTTTTTTTGCAGACAAATTATTATAACTGTTGTGATATCTGCATAAGAGTAAGAAATGAATAGCCAAATATCTATTAAAAAATGCAATTATCTAAAATATCTAACATATTGTTAAATTCATTTTTGTAATTAGTACAGAATGTTAATATGCGCAATTAAATTGCCTAAGGCATTTTGAATTTAATGACAGAAAAAAAAAAGGTTAATTGTAGTAAGCATCATTATTCAATATTAAAAATAAATTAAATTGTGGGAAAAATGTTTTAAGATGTCTAACTAGGATTCAACAAATAAGAACAATGCAACTGTCACCTTTACTAGGTATAACGTATCGGATAGATTCAACTTTCGACTTATATTTGTTATTTATTAAGTACTAGTATATCTACCTGAAGTTGCCTGGGAACATTGAAAATAAAATAATTTAAAAATGTTTTAAAACTCTTTTTCTATCGCTCCCATCTATGTATTTACAAAACATTACATTGCAAGAAAAAAAAAAAAAAAGAAAAAAAAAAAGAATATCAACTTCACACCAAAAAGTCAATAGTAAAAAAATATTGTTCTAAATGTTGACCCGTCACCAATTTTGTTCTTATTGATTCTTAAAAGAATGAATATTACAAAGAGAAAATGCATTCATATCCTGACTCTGGCAAAACTGAAAAAGGATATAACAGCTTTTTGGGTGCATCAGGTTTAGTTGGTGTATTCTAGATGGACATACAAATAAACAACATCCTCTTCTTATATAATTTATTTTATATATATATATATATATATATATATATATACACACACACACACACACACACCTTTTCAAATATTATGACAAAAAAAAAAAAAAATACCGTATCGCACCAAAGGGGTGGGGTGGGGGGAATAAATAAATAATCATTCTAAATGTCGACCCTCCTCAGACTTTGTTGGTGACTTTTAAAAGAAAGTTTCATTAAATAATATAGACAATTCCTGTGTCCATATTTTGGTTTTGATCTTTTCTAATTTTCTTAATAGTTGTCTTGCTTCTGGAAAGAATTGGCTGATGTAATTGCCATAGTCACTTTTGGCATGAATAACTTTCAGATTCCTCCAGATTCATTGTCAAGGATTATTGATATAACAGATTTTATAATATATATATATATAGAAGTGTTTATTTATCTCTCAATGAATTATGTGCAAGTAAATATATTAATTATTCTGTTTCAATTTTATATCTATTATATTTAATAATCCATGCTTTATTGAAAAACAAATAAACACTTCTATAAATATCCTAAAATCTGTTCTGTCAATTATTCATGACCATGAAAGTATTTGGGTTAAAAGTAATTATGGCAATTGCATCAGCCAGTTCTTGCCTAAAACAACAAAAATAAGAAAATTAAAAAGGACCAAAACCAAAATATATAGACAAGAATTTTCCATATTATTTAACGAAACATGTTTAAAAGAAAGCATACTGCATATATATATATATATACATATATATATCTTTGTTAGTGTGCCGAATGTATTTTGTGATTTAAGTGGACACGCACACACCACACACATGTAAAGAAACTGGAATCTTAGAGAGATATCAATCATACCAGTTATTATAGGTGCCACGTCCCACCTAACTAATATTCCTGGTGAACCAAGTGCAAAGGAGATCCAGACAATTGCACCTAAGGGAACAACGAGGATACTAAAAAGAGCTCTCGGTTGGTTTCAATAAAAAGCAGGGCAATGTTGGCAGCTGGTTTGGCTGCCCCATATCCAGCGTTACAATCTTCAAAGGAAGAAAATTAAAAACACACACCTGCCTTTTATATAACTTCTTAAGTTTGACAATCCGTTACAAGAGATTTCTTCCTTTATAAGATAAATATTAACTCTTAATACGTGCACAGAAAATGGGGTTTGGTTTTTCAGCGTAAATCAGTAAAAAGAAAAAAAAAAAAAAAGAAAAAGAAAAAAAAAAATGTAAAGTTTTAATATCATGAAAATGAAACAAATATTCTTAATTAAAAGAAATCTTCACAAAACAATGACAGTTTCAATTAAAGGCAAATGCCAGGAATCTGTGATTCTATTGCGATGAAGCAATGCTGACCAACAAGTAATTTGTGTTGCTTTTTTATTTGTTTTCCTTCAGCAAACATCTTTCTCTCTGAGTAATAGAAACACTAATGGAGACGGGATGGGGACAGGGTTGAACACAGTTGCCTCCCTTTTTCAAGAAGAAAAAACTATGGAAGCACATAAGACTGAAATAAAATGGTAAATGACAATAGTTAACAGTCGGTATTTTTTTAATTGTAAATTTTAAGATTATCATTAGATTTCAAGGTTTGATTTAAACATTAGAATGAGATCACACACATGCAAATAAAATTAAGATTTTAGGATTATCATTAACACATTATAAATATTTTAAGCAACCAAGTCCTTGTCAAATAATTATATATCAGATATCAGGTTTCTGACTAGAGAGCTCACTCTCTCTCTCTCTCACATGTCTGATATATATTTAGAAGTTTATATAATATGATATTAGACAGAATCTCCCATGCTATATATATATATATATATATATATATATATATATATATGCATGTAAAATGGTCAACCATAGTCGAGGACAACTTGAAGGCTCTCTTTTCATTTGCTGCTACACCGAGATGTAGGGGAGGGTGCCACTCCATTTCAATGATTGCTCCACTTGCCCTTATAATGCTGAGTGTTTTGTAAATGGGTACCAAGTACCATTTTTTTTTTAATTTTTGGTATGATTCAACCAAGGATTGAACTTTGGTCTTCCAGCCCATTTGTGAACACTAACAATTATGCCAACTACATAAAATATAGCTAATAAAAAATAGCTACACAAATAAAACTGTTTCTCTCATCAGATCTGGGTTTAACCAAATTTCATTATTATTATTTATATATCTAGAAAAGTGAGAATGTGTGTGTGAGGACACATCTCAACCTATATACTCAACAAATTTTTGATCAGCAGTCTTGAAATTCGGTATATAGAATATTCAGACACGTGGAAAACTTTTTAATCTGTTTTCATCCAGAAGAAAAGGGCTGCTTAGGGGTCAAAATAGAAAAATTGGTATTGGGGGAGTGATTGGATTTTTAGTTCACATTACAGATTAGTTGTGCTAAGAATAAGTAGGTTTGAAAACACATTTTAAAGACAATGTTTACCGCATTTGACTCACTGTCTATAGATTTTGGTTTTGATCTCAACTTCAGTATTTTTTCTCTTTAACTTACAAGAAGTGAACTGTTTAGAAAAAAAAATAATACTCGCATGTACATGTCTCAGTTTCTGTATTAATTAAAATATAATATGTGTATTTTACGAGCAGGCAACGCCGGGCGACCTGCTAGTTAATATTATAAAACTCTATTAATCATATATATGTATGAATAAAATATCAATACGAAAAATATATAAATGTTTATATCTTTTCTGTATTTATTTCCTATGTGTTGACGTGTAGGAATACAAAAGCCTTTTGAACCCCCCCCCCCCAAAAAAAAAAAAAAAAAACGAAAATATTTCTTTCAAAAGCACATCATTTTCAACTGATCCTTCGGTCTTCTTCAATTATGTGCTTTTGAAAGAAACATTATCGTTTTTTGTTTTTCAAAAGACCTTTTGTATTCCTACACATCCACACACAAGAAATAAATACAGAAATATATATTTTGCATATTGATATTTTATTCATACACATTCATATATATTAAAAGGAATACATGTGGATACAACATGCAATTTGGACTTATATATATATATATATATATACCCAAATAGATACCGAAAAACTTCTTTGGAGTTTTATAGAATTTTCAGTAAATATAAATTATAAACAGATGAACTAATAATCTGATGCTTTATGATTGTGTCATGTCGTGTCACGAGTTGCACATTTCGATTCAAAGGTTGAGAAATAAAAAAAGAGAAAGAATTAAAAGAATATCGAAAATTTAAAATCGGGAGAAAATAACCAAAAATTGATTTCAGCAAAAATTAAAAACGAAATATAATAAACCCAAATGCATGCACACGTATGTGTTTTTTTAAAAATGGCTATTACTTGGCTTCAGAATGACAGATATCATTTGTTCTGTGATATGTCGGAGCATTCTTTTTATTTTCAGTTGAAGCTATGGTGCAGTTGACAATAAAACACCACGTTCCCCTATGGCAGCTTCATCAAGAATAATGAGTCAGTTTATTTGGGGTTTCATCACCGATTCAACATTCATTGGAATCAGTACATTCCCATTCATAACACAATCTTACAATGAGATCATAGACTTCTTACATACACAATGAATAGAAGAAAGGCGGGTGCCCTCATAAATTGCCACATGCTCTTCAGATGTTTATCTTAAAAAAACACCATTTTGGACAACTTACATGGTTCATGTAACTGACACACTCTGCCGTTCCTTCTTAGTCACAGTTAGGCAAAATGTCTCAGTTACATGAACCAAAGAGGCTGTCCAAATATGTTTTTATACTTTTTTTAAGGTAAACATCTGAAGAGTATGTGACTAAACATGCAGCAATAACATAATTTTGTGGACTTGTTAGTCTCAATACAAAACAATATTGTAATGGATACCTTTTGAAAAGTAATGAATGACCAAATGGAAAAACTTGATATTTGCAACTTAGAGAATTATTATACTACACTATCTATGCTCTGAAACCCAATAAAAGGGCATTTATTGAGCTTGGACTTTTTTCAAAATTTATATATAAAAAAAATCTTTTTCCATTATAAAGATTTTTATTCCTGAGAATAATTTTCTAATTCATTATGATTGCTATATACAAAACGAGTATGTCTCAAGTAAATGATTAGCCTATATATATATATATATATATTTTTTTTTTTATTACCGTTTTATCTGGTTAGTTACACGTTTTGATTACCGAATTGTATCAACAATCTGATAATGTCATCAGACGTTACAGAAAAATATCTTATATTTTTTTCTGTAAAGTCTGACGGAGTTATTGGATCATTGATACGATTCGGTAATCGAAACATGTAACTGAGCAGATAAAATGGCAATAAAAAAAATATTTGCTCTGTAATAGTATTCAGCACTCTCTTCAGGTTTTTACTAATTACCATTTTTGCTAAATTATACATATGTATTAGGTTGGTGCAAAAATAATGTTTTTGACATATATATATATATATATATCTGATAAAAAAAACATTTTTGCACCAACCTAAGATATATATATCAAAATTCTTATCCAGCATTTACCGGGCTGTTATGAGAATCTCATAGGTTTCCAATATATCATATTTTTATCTTATTTAATTTCTAAGATAGTGACATCATCTTTACTGTTTGTGAATGCCGACCCTGCAATATCTATATATATCTATAAAAGTGAGAATGTGTGTGTATGTGTGTGAGGATGCTTCTCAACCTATATACTCAACGGATTGTTGATCTATATTTAAATTAGCATATGGGACGTTCAGATATGTGGAAAACTTTTTAATCCATTTTCATCTGGAAAAAAGTGCAGCTAAGGGGGTTAAAATTGAACAATTGGTACGTGTGGGGGGAGGGGGTGATCGGATTTTTATCTGTTTGTCAACTGTTTCACGATTGCACGTGCGGCCGTGAAACATGACAGCTTCTTCATATTAAGACTAAATAGGTTTGAAAACACTTTATAATGATCATGTCAAGCTGGTCTAATGGTTATCATACTTGACTCACTGTCTTTTGGTTTTGGTTTCGATCTCAGCTTAAGTATATTTTTTTTACTTACAAGAAGTGAACTGTTAAAAAAAACATAACATTCACAGGTCTCAGTTCGTGTATTAACTAAAATATAGTATTCATGTGTATTTTACTACTGGGCAATGCAGGGCGGCCTGCTAGTTTTAAATATTATCAACCCTATTGTATACTTCATAAAAGTTTACTCAAGAAAAGTCGTGCTTGATCTTGGTATGAGACTTTGTTGTTAATTGCATCCCTGGCAGACGATATAACAGGAATTGAGAATTGAACAATAATGACTGCAGATGAAATCCTTATTAAAACTAATTCGAATTTTTTGTTAACATTGATTAACAAATTTTATTTTGTCTGTGTATATATAATGTGCTGATTAGCCATCCATACTAATACACAATAAGTGTTTGAATACTACCCTTTCATTGGTGACTGGATTAGTACAGTCGCCATTGAAGAATTATTAGAAAAAGGAAAATTATTCATTTCTTTACTCACTCAGGGTTTGAAAAGAACCTTAAAATAAATTGATGCATCTCATAAAGAAATCAAGTGTTCGCCCCTTGATCTCTGAGATCTAACTGAAATAAAACGAAAAAAGGGAAGACGGAAAATAAATTTTTGCTGTATACAATATATGGCATAATTTTTCTTTGTTTACAAAAACATATTTTGCTAACCATAAAAAATATTAAAAATAATAAAACTAATGTGAAAATGGAGCTAAAGTCAATATATAGTGTTATGGTTGCAGATTTGAGATTTTTTTTTAATGAAATGTTTATTTAGAAATTTCAAAATCAGAGAATTTACTTTTTAATCTTTTTTAATTATAATTTTTGTTTCAATTACAATTCATTAGTTTAAGTGTAAAAAAACGATTATTAGTCACACACACACACACACACACACACACACACACACACACACGTCATCTAATCGACTTGAGTTCTTTACTTGGTTTCAAAAGCAATGAAATTTATTCATTAATTTTTAAATTCAGCTATCTTATATTTTCCATGGCACATCACTATGATAAATCTATTTTACTAGAAATTTACTGAAAACAAAAATTCTACTTTTTTTTTCTTCATATTCCGTTTATCAGCAAATTGTGAAATAGAAAATGATAGAAAAAAAAATTGAAATTAAAAATTAGCCAAAAATTAACTTGATTTCTAAAACAAAACTAATTAAAAAAAAAAAAAAAGTACAATATGACTTTTCTATTTAAAAATAAGATTTGCAGTGTAGAACATGTTTATGGCTGATGCTGGTTCGTTTGTAATGAGAAATCTACTACATTCACTTGTGCTGAATAAAGTGACATTTTACAAATCCAAATCTTGTTTTACATTTAAGATTATGATTTATACATTTCTTTTGATTTAGCAACACTTTTAAAATTTAGTATCACAATTCATTCAAGTTGATTTTGTTTATGTTCAGAAAAGTTTTATTTAAAAAGGAAAACAATTTGTAGTAACTAAAGATCAAGCTGTAGGGTTTTTTTTTCTTCACTTTTTAAACAATTGTTATTTATCCGCATTGATGAGGGTTGGATATGTCACAAAGATGGGCATAACAATTTCTGATAACATAAGGGCATCTGCAGTAACAATTATAAAAATTGCTTCAATTTAGAATTGAATGAAGTCGGAACAGACACTACACTTTTTATTCTTAACCAAATTTGCAATTAAATGTCAACAAGAAAACAAAATCTCTTGTCATCAGTTATTAAATTATCTCCCTTTCAAAGTAAAATTTATTTGATTGATTGGCTTTTCTATTTTACGCACAGCAACACAAATGGTTTATTGTAAATGATTGACTGTACACAAGTTTTTATTTTGCTTCAAGTGAAGAGTAACATATTTCATGTTCTTTTGTTCTTTCATTAATAAAATTAGAGTTTTAACTGATCCACACATATATAATTGCTGGCCTTCCTCTTTTTTCCCTACACCAGTAGTTGGCATACCAACTCTTGCTTCCTTCTCCTCATATGCCATCAGCACACATATGTAATAATGCCTAATAAACCTTAACCCTTACAAATAAAATGTGTAGCAAGTTAGATGTTAAGCGCAGTCCTAGGTATCAGTTGAAAGGATAAAATAATGGATTTATATGAACTGATTAAAATTAATGCTTAAGTGAATGCAATTGATTGAATGCAATTTTAACTCTGCTTTCCGATTTCACAATCAGTGTATGCACCTTTTATGGTTATTGATGAAATTATACTGAAAGCCTCTTGTCAAACAAGAATGTTTTGAGGACCATAATTAGACATAGAAAAAGAAAATAACATTGGCATAATCATATTTGCTTGCCTCCCCAAAGTTAAATACAAGGTCAGTTTTAAATCCAGCTTCCTAAAAAGTATTTTGGATGAAAACAAAAATAAGAATTGCCCCAGACTAGAAGGATTTCTCTTTCACTGTCCAAGGCCCAAAAAAAAAAAAAAAAAAAAAAAAAAAAAAAAAAAAAAAAAAATAGATGAAGTGTAGTATCAGAACAGACATTGAACCTGGATATGACCTTAAACTATATCCAATGGTGAGGCCCCAGCTTGCGGGCTCTGGGGAGTGTAGAGCCACCCTTTAATTGCCATTGCTTCCAGGTCCACTCTGACCCGGAGTGGTAGTACCTGTTAGGGTCCCAACTATGGGTTAAATAGAAACCGACTTGTGAAAAACAAATATATTTTATTAAAAATATTTTCTTCAAAATTACCGGATTCAGCATTAAATAACCTGAAAAGGGTTGATATGCCATAAAACAAAAACAACCAACCAACCAGAACAGACGTTACATCATACAGAAATGTTGTGAGAATGTCATCCAAGATGAGAATAATAATCCAAACAACATAAAGATTGTCATCAGTTGATGAAAGAGGAACATCTGATCGAAGAGAAAAGTATCATCTAAGAGAGAAGAGAACAATGCATAGAGAAAAGCTAAAGGTTGAGAAAAAAAGACAATATTTAGAGCAAAACTTTCCAATTCTCTCATCAACACTCACCAATAGGCATATGATTCTAAGCTACCAATGTTTGGGCCTTATACTATACAAAAGAAATTAAAACACAAACAATAAATGAAAAAGATAAAAAAAAACAAATCAAATTTGATTATTATTTGGATTCCTCACAAAAAAGAAATTTATTTTACTCAATTTCCTTATTATTTCGTATATTTTTAATTAAATTTTCAATGAGATTTTAAATTAGATTTGCTTGATTTTAATGAAGAATTTTCATTCATTTTTTCTTTAAAAAAATATACTGAAATTAAAGTGTATAATTTAATTTCAGTAAATCTTTAAAGAAAAATGATCACAGATATAATTTAAACTTAATATGGTTGACTTATGAATTTTATTTTAAATATATGATTAATCAAAACCAATTTTTAAACAAACATAAAGAAATATTCATTTGTACTGAAATTTGTCACATGAAATAAAAATTAAAGGATTTTACACAGTTACTTCCCTTTGTTGGTATATTTTTGTATGCAAGATAAAAGGTTTTGTTTGCGCTTATTCCACATCAATGCTTTTAAGATTAAATTATCTTAAAGAATGTTTATGTTCAATATCATTATATGTATGTTTTTTTTTATATATAATATATATTAATTTGTTAATAATAATTTATTATATATACATATAAGAGAGAGAGAGAGAGAGAGAGAGAGTATGTATATGCTATGATATTACTGCTTCAATTAGAAAAAAAATTCTGATTACTAATTTTAAACAAGAAAATAAATTACTTTTATTCCATTACTGTAAAGTTTATAAAAGATTATAAACAGTCTATTCTATGGAATATCAAACTTTTTTTTTTCGGATATTTAATGCTAAAGCATTACTTATTGAAAGTGATTGATTGTATACTGTTAATTGAACCAATGTTGCTATTGTATCCATAGCTGGAAGAGTGGTGAGAAAATTATGGGTTCATACTTTAGCATGTAACCGAATACATCAGAGCCGATCAGATGTCAATTCCATAGTCTGTAGTGAGTATCCATTGTGTTAATCACACATCTCTATGCTCCAAAATAAAATATACAGTGTCCCTATTTACTTGTTTCCCCATGAGGCCAGAGTTAGACACAAGGTCATTTTTAGCACGAGGAAAATCTAGTACACCAAAATAGAGTACTTTGGATTGGAACAAAAAAATTCAAATTGCCTCAGTCTGGAAGGATTTTTTCTTCAATGATCACAGACAGAAAAGATGTAGTGTAATACCAGAACAAATACTACACTTTGCTCATAGTCAGAAATTCAAGATGCAGTGTTTATCATTCTGCATCACAGAAAGATTTTATCAAACCATATTTGTCTGGTTTGGCAAATGTATACTGGTCAAAATATAGTGAGAGTTGAGGAGAAAATGACACAAAAGAAAATTGTATAGCACCAATCTTTCAAACAGATCTCTACCTGCCTTGACATTCAATAATTCAGGCTATGTAAACCTGATCTTGAACATAAACAAAACAAATAGCACCAGTGAAAAGTATTTCAACCAGGAGGTCGGCCATTTATAATGAATGTTTTCATCTTAATTTTTCACAAGCAACATCTAATCATTTGAAATTAGTTTGGCCTGATGAGGTTTTACCTTGGAAAAGGCTTCAGCTGAAACAGGTTTGTACAAAACATTCAGCTATTGAGTACTTATATATATATATATATATATATATATATACTTGTTTATTGTTATATAAACATGCTCACATCCCGCTGCTACAAATAGCCACTTGTTTCAATCAAACAACAGATATCATCAGGCAGCGACTTGACTATTCAAAAGTTATATATATATTATTCCTTAATTGGAATTCATTTTTGAGATGAGCATTATATATTAATTTTTATTTCGGACTATTATTCTCATCTTTATTAGTTGTTGTTTTTTGATCTTTTATTGGTTTTTGTTTATTCACAACGTTACCACCTGACGAAGGCCAGAGGAATAGTTGGTCGAAACGTTGTGAATAAACAAAAGCCAATAAAAGATCAAAAAACAACAACTAATAAAGATGAGAATAATAGTCCGAAATAAAAATAAAAATTAATACTTAATATATATTCTAAAGTCATTACTAATACCAATATATAAGTTTATATTAACATTTGAAATGTTTTTAACGTTTTGTTTTACTTTGTTTATTTGAGGTTGAATTTGCTGAGGTAGATTTATATGACAAGGGAAGTAACTCTTAACCAAAACCAACACTGCATCAAAAATCTCTAAAACTTATTCTAACATGAAAAAGGCATGATGAAAGTATCCTGTACCTCTACAAGGCCACCATTCGCCCATCTATGGAGTATTGTTGTCACATTTGGGCTGGTGCATCTGTTACTAGTCTCTCGCTCCTGGGCAGAGTGCAAAAGAGAGTCACCAACCTGATAGGTTCTGAACTGCCATACAAGCTTCAACTTCTGTCCAATCAATGAAATGTTGCATTCCTGTTCTACAAGTACTTTAATGGTGGATGCTTCGACGAACTGCTAGCCCTTATACCCCTTCAACGAAATTACCCTTGACAAACCTGACAATCAGCAAAATCCCACCCCTACACAGTAGAAATCCCTAGATGTACGAAAGCCTTCTACTGTAATAATTTCTTCCCCAGAACTGCTAGACTCTGGAACTCCCTTCAGAGTTCCTTTTTTCCCAACTGTACTAACATGCAGAAGTTCAAGTGTAATGTGAACAGACATCTTGCTGCTCAACTTCCTACATAGTATCCCTGTAACTTATGTCCCCGATAGTAGCCTCCAACATCAAAGTGGCACTGTGCCTTGTTTGGGGGTGATAATAGAATTTAAAAAAGTAAATAAATAAAAAATATAGAAAAAGAAAAAACCTTAGAAATAATTCAGTAACCATTTTTATTATTATAATAAATATTTAGATTTGTATAGTATATGGCCGAACTGCTTTCACCTGTCATTAATATCTGGTTGGGAGATGATTCAGAGGAATTCCAAGACAATTTTTTATACAAAAATTATATAAAATCATAATTTTAGAAATTTGATTTAAATACAACTTGGAATCGATGAAAAATATATATTACTAAGCTCTATTTACCATATATTAACTATTGAGCTTTCTCACAGCAATCTGGACTTGATTTGTATAGTTGATACTAAACGATTTCTTTTTATATGAATTTAACTTTATAAAATTTGTTTTATGTTATTATTTCCTATATATATATATATATATATATATATATATATATATATAATATTTGGAAAATGATTAGTGTGACTATATATGCACGCAGCAATTTAGAATTGACAAAATAAATATAGTATAAAACGAATTATTATTTAGTAATTAATTGATTAATGTGAAAATATATTTGCTGTATTTACCCGTTATAACATCTAAAATAATATTGTGTCCAATATTGAATATTTTAAGAGTATACATCTTTCTCAAAAAGTCTGAAGTTCCCAAGAAGACATTTTGCCATTATCTCAGTTTAGAACATATGTGCTCACCAAATTGCTTCCATAAAAAGATTGGCATTTCTAACTATTCAATGAAAAACAACCCACTATCTGACAACTATTAATCGAGCTCTAAGTAATCTATTTAAATGTATGACTTCACATTTCATATCTTGAATATAAATTTATTGTAATTTTTAAAAACTAATAATTTGCATTTAAATTACCTCCCTTGAAAATTAATGAAAATAATATTTTAATGGTTTTGATAATTTGTTCCTTTTCTTTATTAAATCACTTTAATTATTGTTTATATATATATATATATATATATATATATATATATGAAAATATATAGAATAAAATTATAAATGAATAACATTAAACAATTTATAAACTGTTTAAAATATCCAAATTATCCATACAAATAGGTGTGTTTGTGTCATATATATATATATATATATATATATATATATATATATATATATATATATGACAGATGAGAGAGAGTATTTCGAAAGATTATGTTAATTGGCTTAAATAACAGTGCATTGTTGTAAAAAAAAAAAAAAAAAAAATGCATTTATTTGTTCAGACATTCATTACACGGTTGACAGGTTATGCTATTTCTCTTTTAAAACAGATTTTATTAATTTGAAAGTAAACAAACTGTTTAAAAAAGAAATGTTTGCAAAAAAAGTATCCGATTTGGTGCTTCCTCTGAAAAATTTCCCTTAATATATAGTAAAACTGACACAAAGCCACATTTCCCCCCCTAGACAGCAGGAGAATTCTTTCATCATTTCACACAAGCTATATATGCCTATTGACCAACAAACAAGAAACAGAGACTCATGGAAAGGACAGACCTAAAATTGTCAATTTTCTCAAGAAAAGTAAATAACTGTCAAAATGTGACCACCGAGAAATTGGTCAAAATGCCTATTAACCGATGTGTGTGTGTGTGTGTGTGTGTGTGTGTGTGTAGGGGTGCCACTATTTAATTTTAAATTAAAATCCTATGGAAATTTTATAGTTTAATTATAAATCATTACAAAGATTAACAAGATAAAACTAGGAGAACAGAAACTGAATTTTCTGTTTACTTTTGCCAACCTCATAACTTGCTTCCCTTATTTTGTCGTTTAGTTCTTACATTCCATGAACAATGTTTCTGACAATGGTGTGTGTGTGTGTGTGTGTATGTGTGTGAGGGGAGGGAGAGAATAGATGTTTTCTGGATTGGAATGTATCCATCTACACTTTTCATTATTTAGTTTTTGATTATGAAGTGGTAATTTTTTTTCTTACATCAAATGGTTTCATGCCTTGTCTAGAGCGATTTCTATACCCCCACTCCAAACAAAAAGGAAAAAGAAAAAAAAAATGATGTGCAGGTGAAGAAGAGGAAAGCCGATATATCTGATAGAAAAGAATGCAGTAAAATTAACAGAGAGGAGGAGGAGGAGGAGGAGGAGTGTTCCCATTATTAAAAGAGACAGCAAGACTAACAAAGATAAATGGGAACAGAGGGAGGGGACCTGGAGAGACAAAGAGAGTAAGACTAAAACAGAAATAGAGAAAGAGGGAAACAGTAGAAGAGAAAACTTATAGAATATTTAACGGCATTTAATGTCAAAACAATATGAACCAGAAAAGATTTCTTACTTGCAGGATCTTGAAGAAATTCCACAGTGTTTTCACCACCAATCTATGGAATTTACTGTTAATAATAATATTCCCCTTGAAATAATAAATGTCGATTAGGATCAATATTATTAAGGAAAAAACGATTTTCTTCTTGAATAAAAATAACCGTCATTGTCAGCTAAATATTCTTTAAATTAAACAAATTTTTTTTATTTATTTAATATTGTAACAATTTAATTTCTTCAAAGCAACAAATGAATGTCACTGCACACCTGTGGAACTCTCTTTCGTTTGCCTGTTTCCCAGCTAATTACACTTTGGTTGTCTTCAAGTCAAACAAACAAATTCTTGATGAACCGTCTCTAAGTAATCCAATTTACCAAATTTCCATTACTAACGATTACTACGACATTATCCCATTGACTACTGTACACTCAATAACTCTTATCCTCGAATGGCCTCTGGACCTTGATAAGTCGTGACCCCCATGTAAAAAAAAAAGAAAAAAAAAAGACATTTATTTAAAATTGTACAGTTTTAGTCAACAGGGCAACATAATTTGATTTTTGGAATAATTCATTTCAAAATGAGTAAAGTCAGAATTTTTTTTTTTTTTTTTTTTTTTTTTTTACTTTAGTGACATCAAATTAATAAACAATCAACAATGCTGATTGGATGATGTCATCTTTTTTTTTTTAATGTGTGTAAAATATGATAACTTATGTACAAACATAAAAAGTCTTAGCATATTATTATATCAATAATTGAGAAATCTGAGGTAGCTGGATTTCTGAAGAGATTGCAGCTATAATATTTATGCACATATGTAGCCAAAATGTTTGCATAAAGGCATTATATATAAGTAGGTTGAGATAAATAAAATTAGCACATTATTTATATCAGTTCCCAGAATTCAAAATCAACATTTATACTTGAGCTAATAAAATTTGACTTCAAATTTGTGTAAAAATCAATATAAATAATAATAATAATCATCTAGAAATTAAGTTTGTAAACGATTGTTCAGATGAAAATTCCAAAACTGAAAGCAAAATTCCAAAACTGAAAGCAAAATAACACAATTTGTATAAATAGCTCAGTATCTTTCAAGACAGAGTTTTATATTAATAAGAAATTTGAAATTTTATTTCAATATACACGATCACTCATTAAAACATGCATGAACAATGGATAAACCATGAAACTGCAGTAAAGTGTTCAGATAAGCCAGATTTATTATTGCTATGAAACTATCTGAAAAGATACTGAGCTCGTTATATGTACAAAATCAACTATTTTGATTCAGCTTGGTTTCCAAATCCATATTGGAACGAGCGTTTTTGTTTTTGATATCATATAAACATAAAAAAAAAAAAAAAAACTCAAAATAAGTTAGTGCAGCAATCCACAATAGGTCGGATCAAGAAACTTCCTTTTTGCAAAATATTATATAAACACTGATGAATAAAAGTGCAAAAAATAATTATTTACAGGCTCAACACCTGACAGCCATTAAATGGTTTGGCTTTGTTTGGATTTTTAAACTCCTCCCTTTACGGCAGACTTTAATATTTTTTTAATAGGTGCTTGTAATTTTTTTTTTATTTTTTAAAAATATTTTTAAAATTTACTTTATCTACATGAGATGGTGATTGGTGTCACCATAGTAAATGCACCATTTTGTTGTGAGGTGAATGGGTGATTGGAAGTTGGACTGGGCATAAGCCTAAGTCAGTGGCTCTGGTTTTTGCTGCGGGGTCGAACTTTCAATATACCCTAACCAGACAATGGTGAAATTAACTTTTTTCAATGAAAACAGCAGCGTGAAGTCAAAACTTTCGGCTGCCGTTTCTCCAAACTGAAAAAGAGAGAACGAATTCTTGTATGAAAATGCCAAGAGAAGCAAAAAGTTTCCCGATCCAACCTCATTAGATTATGTGAATAAATTTTTTGTCTAAAAAACAAAATTTTTCAAAAATTTCGATCAGTTCTACATGTAGAATTTCAACCAAATCGATTTTCTTGTAAAAATCTGAACAACAAAATGGAAATTAGTATAAATTTTTGGCATAGATGTTTCAGCTGCAATTTCATTCCAAATCCATCTTCTTTGGGCTATTTTTAAAATTGAGCTCAGTGTAGCCAATAATGTTTGTATAAGTAAAAAAATATATATACTATAATATGGTTCTCCCTATTACTGAACAATATCTTATAAACAAGATTATATATATATATATAAGTTTAAGTTAATTTACTAAAAGAATGCAATAGTTATTCTGCCTAAAATTCTTTTTTTCCTATTAACTCCTTATAAAAAGTATAGTGCAAAGCTGCAGTTAAAATTATGCTTTTTGATCAATAATTTATATCACTGAGATGTTTCATATATTAATAGTGTGTATTTCAAAAGTTCAAAACATTAATTATGATTTCAATTATCAGATATATATAACAGAGGTTCTACTACTGTAACATTGTCCCAGAACCAACACGTTGTAGCGTCAGTCACAAAGCAGACAAAGAATAGAAAAGAATTTTAACTCACTTTTTTTTTTGTTGCACAACATTTATTTCCTCATTCTCTCATTACTGCTGTGACATCTTTAACGTGACCTCCTGTTTAAAGTTTTTATTTTTCTTACCAGTGACGTCATTTTGCATGTGTTTGCATATGTGCGTCTGCGCTATGTTACACTATGTGTCATGCCCCTGAAGAGAATACTAAATAAGACAAACACACATGTTGACAAGAAAAATAAGCTGATGTTACAGCATTAAGAGGTCACTAGTCTAGCTGCTACTAGTCAACTCACTGAATATATTACAGTCAAAGTATTATATGCTTATCGGAAGAGTTCATTGTGCATTTAAGCAGGGGTGATGCCACAACAATATTTAAACAGTCTTCATACTAGAATTCTAATTAATTAGACAGTTATATGGGAAAATATCTTAGTCTCAAAAATGGTTTAATTCTGAAGCACAGCCTTTTCTAAAAGTGGGGCAGATTATCCCGTTCACAGAGGACAGGAGATCACAAAGTTATTGTCCACAAGTCTGATGCTGGAATCTGGCAACAGTTTTACAACTCAAAGGCTTCTATAGCTTCTAGAGTCACAATGCACGGAATTGATGCCATTTCTAAGTTCTCCAAAGAGAATCTGGCATCGGATTTGATTCTCAGACATACAATGACATAACCAATCTAAAAGAATTGATGTTTGACAATCATATGTTCAACACTGATGTTGGGTGTACAGAACAGTCAAACATGCCAAGTTTGGGAATTCTTTAGAGACAATGAATATAGAAGAAATTTAAAACTTTGTTTTTGAATATTTGCCCTGTATTCTATACAGGGCAAGTATTTGAAAAACATACTAGCAATACCATGTGGAAATTCCATGGTGATTTTTTACATCACTTTCTTTAATTTAAAATGTTAAAAATGTTCCTTTTGAAATAATAAATGCTTGTCACTATTATTAAGAACAAATAAATTCCGATCAAGGAAACGTAAGGCAATATAAATATAAAAAAAAGACTCAGACAGAGAGAAGAGAGAAAAGCCAGCAACACTCTTCTGCTATCATACAATCAACCGCTACACACCACCCCCATACTGACCCAAACTTTCTCACCTGTCAGATTATCATTTTGTAAAATAAATAAAACTTTGTTGATTTATCAAGTTGTTGTGGATTACAAAAATTACAGTAAAAAATGTATACAATTTGGCACGCATTTCATAAAAGTACATTTATAAAATATGTAGACGGCAATATAACATTATGTCTAGTCTATATTTATTTTAAAAAAGCATAATTTAATTATTTATAGAACGATATTTTCTCTTCTTACGAGAAAAATAATTATCAGCTAAATATTTTCTAAATTAATAAAACGAATGTCATTTTTTTTAAACTAGTTATTTTAAAATCTCTGTACTCTTAGCTGACTAGGCAACACAATTTTATTTTGGAACAATTCATTTTTAAGTGGGTAAAATAGGAATTGCTTATTTTAGCAATATCAGATTAATAACCAATAATCGTCTTTACTAGTTGGCTAATCTCATTTATTTAAGGTGTGTGAAAGGTGATAATGTATGTATAAATATATAAACATGTGTATTATTATATAGCTATCACCCCCCCCCCCCAAAAAAAAAAAAAAACAAAAACAAAAAACAAACCCATTGTATGTACATATACACCATGGTTTGTGTACTCAATAAAATCTTTTTTTTTTTTTTTTTTTTTTTTTTTGTAACAATTCTTTCATTGGAAAAACCTATGCTTACTCTCTGTCCAATGGTATATTCATTACTGCTGGATGTGTACAATTGGAAATTCCTTATTTATATTTGTTTCACAGGTATTTAATAATTAAGGAATTTCAATTTAAAAAAAAAAAAAAAAATAAAAAAATAATATATATATATATATATATATTTTAATAGCATATTGGAATAAAAGACTAAAATGACTTCAAAATATTCTGGTAATGCCAGAAGAATTGTGAAACTTGTTTCAAATTTACATTGTGTTTTGTACATCCAATCAAATTAAACAAAAAATTACAAATATTTTCCTTGCACAAAAATATCACACATAAAAAAAGAAAAGACGTTTTAAAACAGAATTAAAAAATATTGATACAAACATTGCATTAGAATAAAAATGAAACAAAATTAATAATCTGTGTTTGAAGTAATTTCAAAACAAATGAAATATAAACTACATATTTGAAAGAACAATTTCATTAGAACAATGCACAAAAAAAAAAACAAAAAAAACATGCGTTTTCATAAACTAAAATCATTTATAACAATTTTTTTTTAATAATAAAATTTTCCCCAAATATAGGAAATTTATATTTAATAGCAAATAAAATCATGTCCATATTTTTGAGTATAAAAACTTTTGCAAATTATTTCCATACATTAAAACTATTCAGGCTCGGTAGAAAATTACATTTTAATGCGTTTGGTATAATTTATGTGTGTGTATGTGTTTGTTTACGAGTTCTTGTGTGTTAACTATTCTGTACCAAAATGTATAACACCCATAAAGCATTGATAATCAATTCTAATATCCTTACTAGATTCAATTTAGCCTTAAATTCCAATAATTCTCTGAAAATAAGTGAGAAAAGTTAACTTTTATAAAGATTGTTTGCTTGCGTTTACTATCTGAATGGACTTTACATACAGTGAATAAATTCATATTTACAAGCTAGGTAAATTGTGTCGAGTTATCTCCCTTGATAATAAAACCAAAATTGTATTTCGTGTTACTATCAAGGGCGATAATTTGCCACAAATTTACAAAGTAAAGAAAGATTTTAAGGCAAGCATGTTAACAGAAGCAGTACAAGAGTAGTGGTAGCAATAATGTAAATGTTTTATACAACACACATGTAATAATCTCTTGTCAATTTTTTTTTTATTAAGATTGGAATTATACAATAAAATTTTCAGATAAAAATTCAACTATTCATTCAGGCTACAGAGTTATTGACGGACTTGCAGAAATGTACAGCTTATATATAAATATATATATTTTTTTACAAAGACATGGAAATCAGCATCTATATAACGTCAATATGTGAGACTTGCGACAGTACTATATATATCCTTGTATTATAAATGAAATTTAAAAGTCGCCAGAGACTACAATATTGGTGTGTGTGTGTGTGTGTGTGTGTGTGTATATATATAAAAACCTAAGTACACACAAGTGTGTGTATATGATATAGGTGCTATCTAGAATATATTTACTTTGTATAAATTACTTGTAAAAAGTGCTCAATGGTTGCAAAATGAGCAGAGCCGTGTTTTAATATAGACTATACATATTAAAAGATGAAAGGATCAACACATACATTTTCTTTTAGTAATTTTTCAACAAAACCTGATTAGTACAATTGGTAAGTTGCAAACCAGAAAAGAAAGAAAACAAATCAACAACACATAATTTATATCGAATTCATTAAAATCTAACCACTCATCTTTTAACGTTTACAGTGCTTTATTTTACCTCTTTTCTTCTATAAAATCTACCTTTTCGACAATTCATGTTAATAGGGGCTAAAAAAAATGTAGACATGTTGTGGCAGACATTAAAGTAGATTATGGAGAAAATTAATTAGATACAAGAAATAAAATGTTATAAACGTTAAAATTTGGATGATGATGTAGAGAATTTCATTCAAATGAGTTTGATATAAATTCTGTTTTTTGGGGGGAAGGGAGTTATATTTTACAAACACCCAAAATAAATTTATAAAATGAAAATGGAAGATGTAGCTTTTTAGTCATTGCTGTTGAATTTTATTTTTTTGCAAGTAAAAATTTTAATTTGAGAAAATGTTATTCTGAAATGAAGTTAATTTGAAAATGCTTGAGAAAGTATGGCGTTTATGTGATACATAATTCCCTAAACATTTTTAAATTGACTTCATCTCCGAATAATATTTTCTCAAATTAAATTTTTTACTTACAAGCAATAAAATATTCAACAACAGTAATGAAATAAAAACATTTTCCGTTTCTGGTTCCGAAATGTATTTCTGGTAGTTACATACCAAAAGTAAAAATTTTTACCCCGCCCCCAAGTCTTAACGAAAAGGATTGATTGTTATAAGAATATAATTATTTTCTAAGTAGGATATATATATATATATATATATATATATATATATATATATATATATATATATATATATATATATATATATACGTACACACTTTTTATAAGTGGATATACATTTAAAAAAAAATTGTATAAAAAAAAAGGTTATTTTTACATCAATTTACTTTTCCAAAACGTGTACTCCTGTGAAAATATTTACGTGATATATGGTATCATGCTAAACACGTCCCTTTCAAAAGAAAAGCATGTGGTGTTTATGTATGAACCAAAATATCATTTATTTTATAAAGTTGTTTGTTTATGTTTAATGACCTATCAATCATTATAAGGTCATTTTTTTTAATATTTTTAAATTAAAATTTTTTTATTCATTTATTTTTCTTTCAGTATCAGTCAGTTTTTACAAGATTTCCTTTTTTGTGAAAATTTGGAACTTTGACTATTCATAATATGTGAGTGACTTTCTTTGCTTATTTGGAATCGTAGTAACAATAAAATCAGCTAGAATACAAAACAAAAAGAAAATGTTTAAAATGTGTGTAAAGTTGTTGCTGATCCCCAGCTACGAAAATTAAAAACAAAAAAGACAAATATGGACATTCACATAATAGATAACAACTTTAGAAATAAATAACAGATGAGATCAATGATAATGTTAAAAAAAATAAATTGTTTTTACGGTTTAATTCTTCCACGTTTTTCACAACACGGCAATAATTATGGTTTGGCATTATTTTTTAATTGAATAAACATGATTGCTGTCTATTCGAACCGCTCCAATTCAATGTTTGATCTTGAAGATAGTTTATCAGAAATGTTCCAACCTTCAGGTTAGTTAATACTGATGATTGAAATAAATCTTCAAGTTTTGGGAGGTATTTTACCAAATAATGATTTTGCTGTTATATTTTTTTTAAGGATCAAATAGTTAAAAAACATTCCAAAATGAGTAACAACTAAAAACATTTTGACTTTTTTTCTTTTATTTTTCATTTTCTTATTTTAATTTTTACTTAGTTTTATTGTTTTGGATTAAAGATTTTTTTTTTTATACAAGCTAATATTTTTTAAATACCCTTTTAAATTTCATGACACCATCTCTGCACTACATCTTTAAAAAAAAATTTTTTTTTTTAATATTCAATTCGTTTGTTTATACATTTTTGTAAACCGGAAATGAAAATAAAAAGGGTGTTAAGACAAAATGTGTCCTTTTGGTTGTTGATAATTTTGGGGTGTTTAAAATCTATTTAATTTTTTTTTTTTTTTTTTTTTTTTTTTAAAATACAGTAGAACCCCGGTATACAGCATTAAAAATTAGTAACAAAATACAGTACAGTATATGATACACATGTATATAATCAAATAACATTATAAATAACACCGTAAGGTGGGGCAAATACCAAAACCAGGGGTCGGAAAAACATTGTATTCTACATCGTAACCTGAAAAATAAAACATATCAGGTTACAATGTGGAATACAATGTTTTTCCGACCCCTGGATACTGCTGTATTCTCAATCAGGTAAATGTCACAAGGAATTTTAATATTTTAAAATCTGTAAAAGAACCTCTAAAAGTTGGTAAAAACAAAATGTCTTAATATTTGCATTGTTCCTCGATATTTAGTTTTCAGATACGTTTCAGTAGATACACTCTCCGACCTTTAAACATATATTATTCTTATTAAATATATTATATTATATTAAATACATTGTTCATTGACATTATTTGTATATTGTGTACACTGATGTTTCCTGCATACTTAGATTTGATGAAAAGAAATCATCAATTGAACAACTGTTTTTAATGCTGGCATATGGTGGACGACTTTTAGAAAATGACTCTCAAACAAACTTATCTGTGACCAGGTCTTTAATTATCCCTCTTTCTTTCAAATCCATATTTATCACTTCATGTTTTCCTTGGCCTTTCCCTGACAACTGACCACATCTACTTACCAAAGAACTCATAACTATTCTCTTAAGGTGACCATATCATCAAAGTCTCCTGGTCGATAGTGGCAACACTGTGTTGGTTGTAATGGCAAAAAAGTCCCTGAACTTACTCTATTCACCCCTAACTCTTGCAATCACACAAGTTTTCCATCCTAGCTTTAATGATATCACCAAAGTAACAAAACTTCCAGACAACCTTGATAACTTCACTGTCTAAATGTACTTTCTCCACATCTGAGTTCTCATCTGTCATAATTTCAAATAACCTTTGTCGCCCTGCTATTCTAGCATTATCTCTTCCAAAGATCCCTAGCAGTAATAAAATGCCATAGATTATTCCTCTTGGCCAGAAAAGGCCATTCCACCATTATAACACTGTATAAGAACCACAGTGCATATGTTCTTTGTTAATTAATAAAACCTATATCAACAGTATACCAATCTCTTCTCGCTTTTCAAATATCTTTTCCCTTATTACATCATCTGTCTCGATTGTCTTATACTTCTTTCACACAAATTGGTTACCTTTTAACCTCGACAGCATTTCTTGTGTACCCAAAGCTTGCAAGTACAACAAAATTTAAGTTATACCAAACTCCCTTTCCACAAACTGAGCAGAGTAACTATGAAGATAAAAATGAATGCATTTCGTTTTTGAGATTTTAAAACGATTTGAAGTTATCCATTTGTCTATTTTGTTTATGTGTTGTTGCAACTTTCTCTCCATAGTGTGAATGGGTTTTGATCATAAAAATTATCAACATTTTGAGATCCGTCAACTCCAAAATTTAGTCAATTGGTTATATAATCTATTTTATATTGAACAACGTTATCAACAGGACACTTCCCCATTTGATTCCTACTAGCTTTTTAATATTTCTAAGGGTTTTTCAACACTACAACCACTGATCAACACTTTGATCTTGGAAATCAGTAGACACAATAGAGCTAAAGAAGGCCAGAAAGTACATTGACTGAAACATAGTTGAAAAATCTCAGCATTGATGCGAACATGAACACTGCAAAGAACCAGAACGCATCCTCATCCGAAATATTCAGACAAAAAATTTGCAAATTGAATAATCTGATCATGTTTCAAAATCTTCATTTTTTTTCAGAAACATCCCAATCCTGTCCAATTAAACACAAGTTGTAATGATATGACAACAAAAAACACAACTGCAATTCATTTCTATAACACAAAATCACAACATCAACTCAGTTCTATCATTCCTTTGGAAAAAGGACCCCCCCCCCCACCAAATAATAGAAAAACTTTGTTTTTCGAATGTATTTTGCCTAATTTCAAATTTAAATTTCTTAAAAGAATTTTTATTTGAAATAGCAATTGTTTTTAATACAAAGTTTAAATTAAAAAAGAAAATGACAAATGAAGACAAATCTCTGTATCAATACAATTATAAGACAAAATCTTGTGTATGTGTTTCTCGTCTATATGTAACTTTGATAAATATACATTTAGATATAAATTGTTTTTTACTATTGCTCAAATATTCATTGCAAAATTGAGAGAGAGAGAGAGAGAGAGAGAGAGAGAGAGAGAGAGAGAGAGAGAGAGAGAGAGAGAGAGAGAATGAAAACAAATTAAAAAAGATCTGACTATATTTTGAATTATTTTTCTCTAAGTTCTCCACCAATGAATAATACATTTCCATCCGGGCAATGACAGGTAAATAGAGCTAGTTATAAATAAAAGCAGCCATTATTATAATAATTATGATGAGACTTTTCCTCCCACTACATTTAACTGTTATCTAGCAATGAGTTACAATTGTGACTTTCAACAAAGAGACTTCCATTTTTTTCTGTACAAAGAATTCAATTATGTTTTGCCATATTGATAGTTTCTAGGAAAATCTGTACATTTCTTTAGATCTCCCTAACAGTAGCCCAGTCTAATTATATTAAACCAGAAAAGTTCTAATCTTTTCCACTTGTCCTAGATAAGCATAAACAGAGAAAAACTATGGTGGTATGAGATATAGAATATAATATAAGGGGTATTCAATAAGTAATGCCCCTGACCCACTTCTTGTTCTCTGATTTAGCTCAAATTTTGCATGTGCAATGGTTTCTATGGTTTATGTGGCGAATTACGATTCTGAATTAATTGTGGTATCTAATTTACAGGTGTTTGAACATAGTTAGGTGTTAAATGAGTTTTATCTAGTGCTGTGCAGTAATCCAGTTTGTGTATTTGAAAAGACGCACATTACACAAGACTTGATGAAATGAAAGAAACATATAGTAATGATGCCCCCCCCTCCTATATGACTTTATAAAACACTGGCTTCATGAATTCAAACATGGCCAGAAATCTGTGGAAACAGCTCATATTTAAACAAAAACATGTCAGTCATGAGATTGCATACTTCTGTTTGCTATAATAAGAATGGGTCAAAGTATTATCTAGGTTTTATTTCTCCATATTGCATGAAATATTCCCAACGTTATGCCATGGAAACACTGATCTTAAGAAATATTCTTCTGATCCAGCTGTCATTTTGCATAATGGTTACTGTTATCAAAGAACATCTGATCCATAGATCAAATTTTTGAAAATTTGGAAATTGAAATTCCATCGAAATTTCAACCATGAATAAACTTGTCAAGGTCATATAAGATATGGGATTTCATGGGCCAGGTAGTGAGTCTGTAGATAAAAAGAACTAAAGTTATGTCCAAAAGTGTAACTGACTTTTTCCTTAACTTTGAATTTAACCTTTGACCTAAATATCCTAAAATTAAATCAGTTCTAAGTTAGACCATGACCAGTATTTTTTTCCAAGTTTAGTAAGCAGTGTGGAAGCTAGGCTGTACACAAACAAACACACAGTTACAAACTCAACCAAAAACATATCCTCCTTAGCGAAGGTAATACTTGGCACTAAGATTAGATAAAAAACAAACACAAACACCAGCAGAATAAGGAATGAAAAGGGTGTATAAAAAGTGAAGGAGTATAAAAATACATCATCATCATAAAATAACGTCTGTTTCATATGTTGGCATGTGTTGGACGGTTTTTAAAAATTGACTTCCAAACTAACTTATCTGGCCAGGTTTTTATTTATCTCTCCTTCTCTCAAATTCACATTGTCACTTCATCCCATATTTTTTTTTTGCTTGTTCTTAATTTAGTATAATTAGACTGGGAGAGCAAGTGAAGTATACAAGATTCTATAATTTAAAAAAAAAAAAGAAAAGAAAAAAAAGAAGAAGAAATAAACATCGAATTTTTATAAATACTTTTTTTTAATTGGCTTTTTATATAATTATAGAAAAGAACTTTTTTCAATGTAATTATAGAATACACCAAGAGATCTAATGTTTGGAGTCTTTGTCAGTCAGCAGGGATGTTTTTAGCTGCTAACACTTTACTTTCATTGTTCCTAGAAAATTTCATTCTGAAAAGATTCTAACCATAGCATTTATTAAGTACAAATTCTCTTAAAAAAAAAAAAAAGAACTAAATAAATAAAAATAAAAATCACTCATTGAAATATGCATTTTCTTTTTTTGTTTGTTCATAGTTAACTGTCTTTTCATTCCTAGGAATTTGTAAATAAGCATCACATTTATCAACTAGCTCATTAAAGTTCTTATTATTTGGTATGTAAAATACATAAAAACATCAAACTAATCTCACAAGGAAATTTTCCCTCCGTTTTTAACTGCTGCATCAATTATCTTAGAAAATTCACATCCAGTAAAAGATCCCAGTTGTTAAAGGGATGGCCTTAGTTGCAACCAAACCAAGCAAGATTTTAAAAGATAAATATTTAAAATTTTACAGATATTCAGATTGATTTTTTTACATTAAATAAAATGTTTTTTTAAGAGAGAGAAAATTTTTTTTTTGTGTATGTGACTGGATACAAAGGGCTGCAGCAGCTTAACACAAGCCTAAACTTCATTTGTAATTTTATTTTATTTTTTATTCAATTCTTTTTTCTCTCTTTGGACGTTTCATACAATCTACAAGTAGTAATAAACTGTTCAACAATTTATGATAGACATTTGATAAAATCTATCAGAATATGTTTTTTGCTAAAAACATACTTTGGCCTTAGTGTATCTTTAAGTGAAGTGTACGTCTCCAGATGTGGTGTATTCAGTGCCACACAGAGGAGGTAATGATAGGGTGGTGGCCTTGGGTATCCAATCATATTCAAACTATCTCCCTTTCTCATAATATTTTAAGTAGTAGGACTTATAATTGAGTATTACGGGTATGTAATCAAGAAATTGGCCCTAGGCATCCTCAGGGTTACACACAATGATTAATGGGGGGGGGATAACAATAGGCAGCTAACGTTCCATAGGAAAAGATGGCTGATCAGTTTTCTTTATTAAGAATACAAACTTTTTTTTATATTTCTTTATTTTTAGAGCTAAACGGTTTAATTTTTTCTTCAGTTGCTTTTATCTTGACTCAAGGGGAGGTAACTAAGACTTTCTCAACTACCAAAATGTTACATTTATCAGTAACTAGCACGACACAGTGGACATTCATTCTACGTTGCTTTCTACATCAATATGAATAATTTACTGTTAATACTAACAATATTCTTTTTGTAATAATAAATTCAAAGTAATGATTTTTTTCTTCTTCATAAAAATAATTGCCAGAAATATTCTTTAAATAAAGTGAATATGCCTATATACCATAAAAACAATTGTCAGTTAAATATTCTTCAAATCAATAAAACAAATGTTACGGAAATATATTTATATAAACTTATACTGTTTTAGACGATGGGACGATTTGATTTTGGAACAATTCATTTTAAAATAGGTAAAGTCATAATTATTTACCTTAGTGACATCAGATTAATCACCAATCACTATCTTCGCTAATTGATGATTTCACATTTTTTAATTTTTTGTGAAAGGTGATAACGCATGTATGAATATGAAATGGCTTAGTGTAGATAATTATTTTATCAAGAAAAAGTTAGCAAAAAAGGAATATTATATATAAAAGATTTGAAATTAAAACTAATTGCTCCCAAGAATTTAATGAAGCTCGATATTATTTGTACAAAAGTCTTAAGATATGAGGGTGCTAAGAACTCATCCTGTGTAAGGTTGGTTCAGCTAGAAGAAACACCATTCTTTTAAGCAAATAAAATATTCTAAATCAAAATTGTCAGTGCTCTTCACAATTATACCATTCTTCCGAGAATGGCATCAGCAGAAGATCTTTCCACTTGCCTCCGACCCTTTTCCTCCAAGATGGACTCACCGAATGAAAAATATATAACACAAGTGTAAAGTTTCTAAGTTCAAAACACATTAAAACCAAACTTTATAAAACTAATACAGATTAAAGTTTCTTTTTTAAAAAAAGAAATTTTTATTTTTACTGAAAAAAAAAAAAAAAAAAAAAAAAAAAAGAAGATAAATTTTAATCTTTCCTTTTATCAGAATTCATTTAAAAGTGGACCACCTATTTATGTATGTAATATATTTTTGGATGCAACAATGAAGTATTATGACAGTCATGTGGTCCAGAGTGTTCTTACAAATTCTAGATTATAATTGAACTGTCGAGATACAGAAAATAAATAAAAAAACAAATAAAATAAATAAAAAAAATAAGATAACCTTCTATATATTAAAAAAATATTCACACCATCCTCTACATATTTAAAAACATTAAAACCATTCTGTACATATTATAGAAATTAACACAGTTAACTACATATTAAAGAAAGACTACCCTCTACATATTAAAAAAAAAAAAAAGACCACCCTCTACATATTAAAAAAAACATTTAAAATTAAAGAATTAAGACTATTCTCTACATAAATAAATAGAAAAGACCATGCTCTAAAAATTTCATTTGTTACATTTGTGTCCTTCTGTAGGATTACATTAAGCATGGCTTTAAAATAAACAATAACCATAATAAAACAACATTTTTTGAGGTAACTTCTATAACTTATTTCTTTCTTGAAACGTTCTTCTCGCAAAATTCTGAGATGCATGGAACGGAAGACTGAACTAAAAATTGATGCTGAATGGAAGACATTTTGCCTTTGCTTGGTTTGTCTTCATTAGTTTTCAATTCTTGTTCTTCGTTGGGTTCTAGCAGCAATAATTACTGCGATATTCTGTTTTCCAGTCTGCTATCACGTCTGTAGGGAGCCAAGACCCCGTCATTGGGCGGTACATGATTTTGGCAATCGGGACACCGTTTTCACTCTCAAAGACCCTGGACTTGTTTGTCTTCAGGATTCCATTAACTTGAGAGGTTGGCAGAGAATTTTTTGAAACCTGCAAAGTACAGAAAAAAAAATATGAAGAAAAATTTACTAAAGAATGGGGTGGGGGAATGCTAAAAATAAAAACATATACAAGCATTCAAACATTCTATGTTGTCGAAGTATAATTTTTGAATTTGGTATGATAGTAGTACTAGACCTTTTACCAATTAAAAATGAGCAAAAGTTATAGCCTATTGACTTGGAATGAATGTTGTATGCCAAATTGATGATCGATATGGTTACTTCTAGAGTAAATGTGCATCGTCGTGACTAATCCAGATCAGCCCAGTAGTTTCTGAGAAAAACTGGAACGGACAGACAGATTAAAGGAAATACATTATATAGATATTTTGTGGGGATCTCAACTCTGGCTGAACGAAGGGATGTCCATAATATTCTAAGCACGCAGACATAAAGATGGCATATGATTGATTTCCAAGTTATTTTTGGTACAAGTTTCTCGGGTTTGCTGCTACACTGGACGTTAATTGTAACATGTGCAAGCTTTATTGTTTGTTTTCAATACCTTTCTGGTTGCCTTCAATTATTTTTGGATCCAACATCTGTTACCCTTATTAAATGGTCCAAGGGTTATCCTGGGATGCGTATTCAACTCGTAAGAGATATTCAACAAACAAACCATATCCAAACAATATAAAAGATACTTACATTGGCAGCATTTACGTTGTAGGTTTTCATTTCCCCAATTTCTCGACTAGCGCAACCCCCTCCATAAGCCACAAACGGGGGCAGTTTTATACGCACTTTTGGTCTGTTTGTATTCCGCGCTTTATTTTGAATTGACGCATATTTGGGGCTAAGTGTTGGCTCATCATCTGAAAAAGAAGAATCAACAATTTATAAATGATAATTCCAACTCACCTCCATTCACTAAATGTAGACAATACTTATCGACCCAGAAAAAAAATAAGAATTACCATTTTTTTCATTATTCTTATACAGAAACAAAAAAGATAGAAGAAAGAACTAAAATAACTTACTTATAAAACAGGATAAATGCCCATCATCAGAAGTCACATCTTCCACTTGGTGTGGATTGCAAACACACATGACTTATTTTTCACCATTCCTTCCAATCCAAGGCAAGTTAGTTGATGTTAAGAAATGTTCAATCAAAAACATTTTCTCTCCATCTTCTCCTTGGTTTCTTCTGCCTTTTTTGCCTTCTAACATACCCTCAAAGCATAACTTTGACAGGCCAGTGGTTGATCGTTTGATATGGACAAAAAGTTTAAGGGTTTTACTTTCAAGTTTATCAAATAGAGAGGGTAGGGAGGTAGTTTGACAGAAGGTTGATATTTTGTTTTTTTGATCAGGTGATATCCCACATTGAAACACATTACGTGATTTTTAAACACCTCAATGTGATTGGCTAATTGTTTAGTCTATGTGATACAATCAAGGCCATATACCATATAAAATTACTGGAAGGAAAGGACATAAACTTTTAAAGTAAAAGTTATCAGCACTCTTTCTAACTATAAAATAGTGCTGTGTTTTTGGAAAGCCGCCCAACCCGGCCAGATTCTGTGTTTTAGTGTAATTTCGTGATCACTGGAGAAAGTCAATTTATGTCCTAAATAAATGAATTGGGTGACCTGATCGATGGGTTTACTGTGAATAGTCATGTTTAGGTCTGACTATTATTTAGTTGTAGACATACATTCTGTTTTCTCTAGGTTTATTTCTAATCTATCTTCTTTACTAATACATTGACAAAAGCTTTAAAAAAAAGTTTATGTGTGCATTCATTAACATGTCATCAGTGGAGTTGGAGAGGATTTGTCCATCTATAGATAAATAATAGAAGTCTTAATAATAACAGTTTAATAAAAACTTAAATTAATGGAAACAGCTATCTCGTAGTATATTTGCACTATGAGCCTAACCTAACAGCCTCCATTTCATGACATCCAAGCTGAATGAACATCTGAAGAGATTTTCCAAAATATTAGGTAGAGAAAATTGTAATTGAAATATTATTTGCCTTAAAAATCCTGCCTTGATAGAGTTCAAAAACGGCTTCAAAGCCGAATAGGTGATGCCTTTTCTCTTCCATGCAACCTCTTTCCAACAGAAGAGATGCTGCGAGCTTGTCTCTGCTCTATCATTATTTTCATAGCAAGTGCTCGACTGAACTCAAATATATGATCTCCCCTTGCCAAACTTTCACAAAAACACTCGACTAGTTACAACCACTATATACAATTTTCCCCATTCTCTAACTGTGCCTAAATCTAAACGCAGATTCCATAAACAAAGCTTCCTTCTGACAACTGTCCACCTCTGGAACACTGTTTTGCTGGCCTGCTTTCTGGTTGTATTCATGGTGGCTTTCAAATTTAATGTAAACAAGTTCTTGTTGAGCTGTCTCCATAATCAAATTCTACCCAATTTACATCATTAATGATTACTACACTACCACATTACATTCATTAACCCGTATCCTCGAGTGGCCTTCCAGCTTTGATGTGGTGACTCCCAAGTAGGAAAAAAAAACAACTCAAAATTAAAAAAAAAAAAAAAAAAAAAAAAAAAAAAACAGGAAAAAAAAAAATGCACCTTTTGTAGGATTTGGCTGAAGAAGAAACCAAAATGGCAACACCCAGGTGATTTTGTCATCAATGGTTGTACGAATTCTCAACAATTGTATACAGATTAGACATATATAAGCAAGCCGTTTGAAGAATGGAACAGTTCGTTTTTGATGAAAGCAAGCTGTACACATGTGCTACATTAAAGCATGGTGGCATATTATTAGTAGTTGAGAGAACAGCGTGAAATTAAGAGGTGATGTGAATTATGTTGCCAGTGAAAAGAGGGTGTTCTCAATTTCTATCATTTTTATATTTTGAGATATGGATCCAACCATTGCATTCACTTGAATGAAGTGACACTGAAGACAAATAGCTTTTACTTTTAGCTTATCTGGTTTCCTGTCTTGCTCTCTGCAATGTGATTAGTAGGGCTATGACAAGAGCATATTCTTTTCATTATTTTGACTCTCGAGTATATATCAGTTAATTTCTTATGTTTTTAGATAGAGTGATGTGGTTCTCGATTGATTAACTGTGTCAGATATATACTCGACAGTCAAAACAATGATAAGAATATTCTATTGTCAGGGCCCTAGTGATTAGTCATTATGATGGATGTAATGAGCCTGAACTTGTGAAAGTGGCCCAAACTTGCCCTGTCCCCACTGCAAAAGGGGGTCATTTTTGCCTAGCATGTAGTTTGAAAATTAAGGAAATGTTAAAATTATAAGTTTCTAGTGAGGATCAAACTCCTGAACTATGAGAAACAGAATGACTGGTTATTGAATTTGCTAATCTTTCATGGACTGAGCAGCATGTTTTGGTGCACAGTGTCAATGGTATTCAAGCAATGGCAGCTAAAATTTGTTTAACAATGTTATGCTGCGTTATTGAGTAGATTTTGAAAAAGTCTGGCGGGATGAAATCCGGTGAATAAGACAATCATCTTAATAAGAAAAGGTGGACCCATAAATTATCTCTTTTCATTGGTTAACCTAACATCCTCCATTTTGATATGAAATCTGATTTGAATGAAGGGATTTTTTCTGAAATATGATATACGGACTATTGCATCTACTGAAGTGAGTGATATTTAAGACAAACACCTTTTACTTTCAGTCTTGCGTCTATCTGACATAATTGTACATTGTGAGTAGTCATTGTGTAATGGGCCTGAATCTGTGAAAGTTGCCCAGACTTGTATCCCCACTGTAAAAGAGGTTCATTTTTGCCTGGCATGTAGTTTGAAAATTAAGGAAAAGTTAAAATTTTAGCTTTTATAGTGAGGGTCAAACTCACAACTTAACAGAACAGCTAGTTATTGCACTGCAATAAATAAATCGACCCCAATAAGAGAAAGGTGAACCCACATTTTATCTTTATTCAAGAAAACAAACATTTTAGTCAATTTTTGGTTAATCGTTATTCCTTGGTCTTTCCATCTTCCTCGCCCCATTACAGCTATTTAGTGTGGTATCAGCTGAGAGAGATGTATTTTTTTTTTAATGTATTTATTTTTTATTCATTTATTAGTTAATTCATTGCATATACTAGCAGACTGTTCAGCTTTTTTTGGTTGTAAAATATGCTTAAATATATTTTAATTAATGCAGATTTTGTATTTATTATTATAGAGAAAATTCTCTCTTGATTATTCATATTGAACCCAATATATATATTAATAATTTTAAAAGTTGAAAGAAAAAAATGACTTTGGTGCCACGATCAGGAATCAAAACAAAAACAGCCATTGCTCCAGCCTTAGTTGTTATTTAACGCTTCAGCCACTGTTGTTACCATTTGGATGGATAGAAAAAAAAAGCTAAAAATTTCGACTTCAAGCTAAAAATGTGCATGCATGCATGCATGCTTTGAAGTTAGATTTACTCCCATCAAGGTTAACTGTTTTTTTTTCCATTTTGACCTCTTAGTAGCTAAAAAAACAAAAACAAAAAAAAACCCCAAAAAAGCACAAATGAAAAGTTAGCCACATGTCCAAATGCTCTATAGGTCAGATTTCAAGTCCGAATATTCTGAATGGAATTTAGTAGAGGTTTTCATCCACATAACACGATCTCTTATATATATATATATATATATATATATATATATATATACACACACACATTTCTATGTCCTAAATTGTTTTCATCCTAAATTCTATACAATTATGCACAATGTAGAAACTACGCATAAATAGAATTCAGCATAATAAGTAAATGAAATCAATCCTTTAATAATAAACCATGAACAATGAATAATTAATTAATGATTGTTCGTTTTTCAAAGGAATATGAAAATTAGTAAACCTTCATGTAGTCACTCACATATCCATGATTGAGTATATTAAGAAGTTCGTTTTAATAATTTTTAAATTGGAAAAATAGCTTTTAATAGAAATGTCAGAGTGAGAAAAAACAAAACAAAAAAACACCAATAAAACTCAACTTTATTAGATGAGATATCTTTCAGTTTCCTTAGCAAAAGTATTCATATTTCATGTGGATTGATTGACGGTTTCATATGTATTGGATTTTTATTTTATTTTATTTTTTTTTAATAATAATAATCATAATCATAATAATAATCATAATAATAATCATAATAATAATCCAATAACCATGCATGGTTCAAGTCCAATGGTAATTTAATATAAAAAAATGTCCTTCCAATCACACCGTCATGTTTTATACCAATCAATGAAGGCAATAAAACATTTAAATAAAAAAAAACACAAAAACATTTTGGTCATTTTTTTGTAATTCCATATAGACTTCAAACTTAGAAAAAATTTTCAGCATTTCTATACTATACAAACGAAAAAAATATTGAATGTCAAGTGAAACAAATTGTACCTACATAATTATCAGGTCTCAAATAGTATCATACCCAAAAATTACGAAAAACGATAAGGTAGAAAAATAATTATTAATGAAAAATAAATTTGTTAAATGAAGTGAAATTACGCTTACTAAAAAAGAGATAAGTTGACAGGGGAGATAACTGTTCTATTGCTTATGTTGCGTGATGAGCATAATTCAAAATGTCAGACAAAATTTATTTTCCATATAAACTTTATCGAAAACAGTTTTTCATTAATAATCATCATTTTCCTCATTACTTGAAATTCAATATTTTTTTTCGTTTGTATAATACAGAAGCACTTTATTTTCCTAGCTTCCAAATCAAAAAAAAAAAAAAACCCAAGATACTCACTTTTGTTTACATAGTCTTCATAATTATTTAACCCATAAGGAATTCTTGATTCAGCTGAAAGAGCTCTATCAGCCGAGCTGGTCCGTCGACTAAATCTTCTGGTACGAGGAGCGTGCGATGAAAACCTTTCTGAGGAGTTAGATCGTCGTCCCGCCTTCTTGTTATAATAATTATCATTGTACACATCGTCTTTCAACATTTCTTCAAATTGCTTCCATCCCAGCGGTGTGTGTGCATATTCATGCTGCCGCCGCATATTCCGGAAGTGTCTGTTGGTTTCGTAGATGAGCTCACATATTTTAGGGTCCACATTAGAAAACTGACATCCATATTCGCTCTTCATTTTTAGCGCTGTAAAAAAGAGACATTATTAAAACAAATTGAGTTTGACTGAGGTGTGACATTCACATCAAAAGATATTTAATAAATTAATGCATTTATTTAAAAATTTAAAAAGAAAAAAAAAAAAAAAAAAAAGTCCAGATGGATATGTAGTAGTAGATATGACTACTGGTAAGTTTGTTGGTTTCAAAATACAGGAGAGTTCTCTCGGCTTCAAAAATACAAGTTCATTGTTTTGCTGTGGGTATCATTCGTCAGTGCAAAAAAATAAATGGCCAGAATATTTTATTGAAGTGAACTGATAAACAAACTTATTGAAAAGCATACATCAGCAAAATTATGCTTTTGGATTTTTTAGATGAGGATTGATAATTTGTATTTCGACTTTTTCATTTTATTTTTTTAGACTAGTGGTATCTTAGATGTCATTCTCACCATTAAAATTAAATATATATAAGTAATGTGTGTTTGTATATTTCTGTGGAAATAATTTTTATTCATCTTTCCTTTTTATATGTACCAATCCTTATTTAAGAAGCTAAATGTAATTACAGAGCATAGAGTGAATAAATGACAAAAGTTTATATTCCAAATTTTATGATGTTGACCATCTTATAATTTATTCCTTTAACACTTCTGGACAGTATCTGTTTCATAGCGCAAAATCATTAACTTAATTATTATATCAATCAACGAATCTATTTTGCCCTTAACTCATCAGAAGAAATAGCAACAATCAATCCACCAAAAGGAAATAAAGTGCGTTTGGTCATGATTAAAAAATCCAAAAATTGGAAGAGAAGCTGCAAATACCTTATTTGCTTACATTACACCATTTTGAACTTATATATATATATATATATAAATAAATTGTAGTTTCACTTAATGTCTTAACTAGCAAATTCTAGCATTGCTACAAATATAATTTGCTGATTTCTTTATGTCCTCTGATGAGAAGAATAACAAGAATAGCATTCTTTGAAACTCTACGGAATAAGGACTTTGTAAATTGTTTTTTTGGAGTATTCAGTGGAGCAATAAATTTTGATTGTAAAGTTCAACTTACAGTTTTAATTTTCTTTCTCTTATATAAGCTAGTTATCGCCAGCCTGTGTCTGGTGAGTGCAGAGCACAATACTAATAAGTTAATATTAAATATAGACAACTGCTCACTAAAAAAAAAAAAAGCCCCCACCCCCAAAATGTAAGGTAAGTGAAAACAACTTCCATAAACAGATTCTTTACAGATATAATATTGAATGTATACTTTTTGAAATATAATAATCAGTATATGGATATTTTTATTTAAAAAAAATGTTCATTTACAAAATACGTTTTCATAGAAATACTTAATGTAAAAAGTAGAAATATATTTTTAATTATAAAAAATAAAATAAATAAATGGATATCAAATTGAATGCATGTTTAAATAAATGTAAAAGAAAATGGATGGAAGTTAACTTCACATGGTTCAGAAAATATGAATTTTTCACAAATAATTAAATGAACATAAAAGAAAATGTGCATTTGTTCAAATATAATTACAACTACATTAATACAAAATAAATTATAATAGATTAAGTAAAAGAATATAATTGTTGTTTTCAAATCAGTAAATATGCAAAATAATAAAAAAATTATATCTTTTCAGTTAAGTTTAAGGAATTGTAAAATTGATAACAAAACACCTTTCACAATAAAATATTAACTAATGCCACATTTTCGTCCATTTTGTACAGGTAAAAAAAAAAGAAAAGAAAAAAAAGAAAATAACAGATGTTTCCAAAAGATTTGTTATTCATAATTTTCAGCTGTATTTCCAGAAAGCATGTCCCTCCCCCCACCAAGTGCTAACACATGCCAAGATTATTTCCAGTTGGGAATCATTAACAGTTTCTCAACATAGAAAAGAATTTATCTCCCTAAAATCTCTTTGAAATTTGCATTCTCAGTTTGTTTTCTTTCTTAAAATTAGATTACCTCCCTTTGATATTCTGGATCTGCTCGACATTTTTTTTTCTTCAGAATCCACTAATGACTTTTGCTTTTTTTTTGCACAATTCAAAACATAAAGGAGAAGGATGTACTCACTTTATCATAAGCATTAGTTTGATAAGTTCAACTTCATACGAGTTCCCAGAGTAGATTAAATAATTTAGAAAATACTCCTGAGCTCCACAGCTCTTATTTGGTTTGAGGTTTTTTATAAAAAACTAATTCTCACCCTAAACAAGGCATGTTGCGACTTGGAACATAAGGGGCTATTATTTGGGATCATGTCTAATAAGGGGAGTTAAACAACTAGATGTTTGTTCATATTAAACTTCTACAAGTTAGTACAATCAGGCAAGCAGGAACGGGGTGGAAATTCCAAAGTCTAGCAGTTCGAGGGAAGAAACTATTAGAGTAGAAGGTTTTCTGACATCTAGGGACCTCAACATTGAAGAGGTGGGATTTTGCTGCTTGTTGGGTTAGTCGGAATTGTTTTACATTTTTTTCTTTAGTATTCCAGATAAATGAAAAAACTAATTTCAAAAGTCAACAGCAAAAAAAACCCAAAAAAAACAAAAAACATTATGACTGAATGGAAAAAATTACTATAAAAACATAACATTTATTATTTTGATTATTCAGACTACTGTTCTTATCTTGGATGTGATTCTCACAACATTTCAGCTGCATTTTGTTGAACTCAGGAATCTCTACAGAATTTGACAAAGATTCCTGAGTACCACAAGATCGGAAATTACATTGTTCGACACATGACATGATAACAACAGTAGTTCAAATAGTACAAATTATCAATCCTCATTTAAAAAAAAATATCCAAAACAGAAAACATTAATAATTTCGATATAACTATGAGTTTTATGATGAAACTAGTAATGCATGAATTTGTAATGAAGTATTTCCATGCATATACATTCTAAAAAGAGAAGCATGTATTCAATATCATGAATAAAATTCAATATGATAAAATGAACCATTGTAGAAAAAGCATGAGTCAACATAAATGCACGGAGAATAAAATATCAATGAAGACATTAAATTTAGCCGTAATTAAGATTTAATAACAAACGTTCATGTGAAAATAGAGGTGAGAGTATTCAACAAGGTAATTATATAAATACAAAAGCTGAAAAGAGAGAAAGTGTACATGAGAAAATTGCAAGATGCCATCAATAAAGTTTTATAAAAAGAAAGAATATTGATAATTTGTTAGTGAAATGTTATTAACAACATTGTTATCTGATGGGAATTGAATAAACATGTAAGCATTTTCAGAATTATCTATAAACTTTAACAACATTTATATATTTATAAATCAAATTCTATTACACACATGCATCTATACACACCGACACACACACACATATATATATATATATATATATATATATATATAAAGGGAAGATAGTTTGCTTGAAGCTTGAATTTTATTCACTGCCTTCTACCGTTTTTTTTTTTTCTGGTTGGCAGCTGGTCTGATTTTTGCATTCCTTGTTCCATTTTTACAGCAGACTTTTGGTTAGTTTTCTTTTTGAAAAACGGCCAGAGTCAGTTAGGCATGAAAATAGCAAGGAGGGGGGAGGATTAAGTGGGAGTTAAAGGCTGGAGATGTGTTAGTTTTTTGGAGAGATACGAAGCAATGTACCTTGCCATCTTGGGTGGGTTCTTTGGCAGCTCTTAGCCAAAGGACACTGTAATGGGTTTTGTGTATTTTGGTCTGATCAGGCAACAATCTGATGCTGCAAATCTGTCATTCAACCAAGTAGATGGGTATCTCTTGTAAACTCAAAAAAATAATAAACATACATTATTTGTTTTTGCTCGGTATGAGGACTCTTCACTGCGGCACTGATTGGATTAAAAACAATGGACAACTTTGGTCTGGCACTATGTGCAGGATGATGGCATCAGTCGGGTGAACATGTGAGGATGTTCAAAGTATTGATCCACATTGTTTTGATTGATTGGTAATGGTCCATCTTTCAGTTTTTTTTTTCATTTTTGTTTTGTTTATACAAAACAAAGCAAATTGCTACTGAAACATAAGGGGTACAGTGATAGGGGCCAGATTTATAGTTGGAACAAGCTGAGTAGGGAGTTGAGCAACAAGATGTTTACTAGAAAGAGAGATAGAGAATGGAACATCAGTCATTACACCATTAAAGAAACAAGGTGAAGCACTGGCAGTCTTTGAAGATTTTCTGTGTTTGTACCTCAGAGTCTGACTAATAAACAAAGGAGTGCAAGCGGAATGATAGGCAGAACCTATTTTTATTTGAGTGTTTAGCTTTAGGAAGGTTGTCACTCAAGACTAGCTTTAGGAAGGTTGTCATTCAAGACTTAGGAGCCTCTCTCGCCAATAGTTGAGTTTTTTGTTATCAATAATATTTATTTAGACAAGTCCTACAATTTGTATGTTATACTTCAATAAATTTTCAATGCTCGGTTACATCTCAACCATAACAGCTTTGATATTTCCTTTTGAAGCATTTGGTCTTTTGGCCAAGATTAAAAGTGTAGTATCTGTTCCGGCAGATGCTGCAAGCTATGACTAGCAAAGACTAGCTATGACTAGCAAAGACCAGATGTGGGGGCAACCCCACATGCTTGACCTTTAACCAGCTCCCATTTCCCACCTCTCGGGAGCTGGTCCCCTTTTTTCCCTTCCCCCTCCCTTCACTCCTCACATTAAAAATCGGCCTTGTGCCTAATTTGCTCGGTGGGGGAGCAAATAAATACCATCTGTTCCGGCAGATACTGAAAGCAAAGACCATATGTGGGGGCAACCCCACATATAAGACCTTGGTCAATGTAGGGGAAACCCTTCATACCAATTGTCACTATCCAGCTCCCCTACTCCCCGAGGAGTTGGTCCCCATTTCCCCTTCACTTCTCACTTTAAAAATCGGCCTTGTGCCTAATTTGCTCAGTGGGGGAGCAAATAAATACCTCAAAGTGTAGTATCTGTTCTTCAGATGCAGCACTTCCATTTCTCGTTCTCTTTCAGTGGAGGAGAAATCCTTCACGACCGAGACAATTTTTTATTTTTGTACCTTTTCTCCACGTTAAAAAATGACCCTGGTGTCTAACTCTGCCCCGTGGGGAGGCATTGTAAATAGGTACACTGTAGAGTCTGCTGGTGTCATCAGAGAAGAAAAAAAAACGTTGCTCACCTTTCAAACAAGTTCTTGACGTATAGTGAATAAAAATGCTGTTATAAAAGCAATTAAGTCATCTGAAATCCTACAACAACCCACATGAATAATAAGTCCAGTGCAAAGCAGGAATCCGAGAGGAATTCTGTTAGACATCAAACGATCTGGAAATAAGACTCTACCCCTATACTGAAGTGTTTGACTTTTTTTTTTTAATATTATTGGGGGATCACCATTTATGAAGGTCTAGAGCTTCAAAGACAAAGGGTTAATGAAATGGGAACAATTTGTCAGCCAAAATAGTTAAGTACTAATATTGATCAAGGTATCAACTATGTTTGATTACTTGTGGGGTAGAGTAGCATATGAGTAACATAGTTGATGTAAGATGTCTTGTACAAGGTATAAAATCATCACTATATTGGAAGTACCTAGAAGTCATGCATGATCTAACGATTAAAAATCTCCCCTTCTGTGCGAAGACCAGTTCGTTTTACTGTATATAAAAGGTTATTCTTTACATGAAATAAACATAGTAAACAATTACTTTGAGTATTCTTGAGGGTGGAGGCTTGTAATTAGGTACAGAGCACAGTCACACTATCACCAATCGCTAAAATTGACAATTATTGACAAATTTTAATAAATGAAAAGTCATGTAATTTTGAATAAACAAAAGCAAATACATATTTCAATGAATGTTTTTTATTTTAATATGGGGATTTTATAATAATATATATTAAATATTTGACATGTATCGTTTTCTTACTTGTGTCAGCATGGTTGAACGGAGGATCCATATTGTAATATTTCAGGAAACTTTCCTTTGACTTTCAAATGTGTATATTATAGGTTCATACCATGATTAAATATTTTTTAGCCAATGTGAATTTTCTAAGAATTGATATAACAGTTAAAACAGAGCAACAATTCTTTTGTAAGATTAGTTGAGATGTTTTTATGTGTTTTAAGTCTCAAATGATAAGCACCACAATGAACTAATCGATAAATCTGACAATTATTTACAAATTCCAGTTTTTTATTGAAATGTGGGGATATTTTAGTCACAGTTAGAATCTTTGTAGAATTAATTTTTCTAAGAACAATGAGAGCAGGTAAGAAAGTCTGTTGATTGATTCTAAAATTTGCCTCCAGTCAGGAACTCCAAATGTTAAATCAACCTGTCAAAAGAAATAGGCATGTTCAAAATGAATTCTCAATAGGAAAATTACAACCCAGTTATGTTCCACTGGATTTAGTGTTTTTTTATTTATTTTTTTATTTTTTACATGAAGAAAACTTTTATAGCACAATTTTTTTTTACACTTAATTTTGTTTCATGAATATGATAATGAGTAAGAAAAATACGTTTTCTTGAAATGAGATTGTAATGTATAAATTTAAACTGCAATACTCCTTGCTCTTATAGACCTTGTCTATAACACTATATAATATACATATATGTGTATACTTATATATGTTCGCATATATTTGCACACTGTTCTGTAAAACCCAGAAGGTCATGATAACATGCATGTTTGCCCGTGCAGGAATTTAAGTGTACTAAAAATTAATATAGTAAACGTAGTATTATATTTAGTAAATAAAGGAGAAAAAAAGAAAACAATCAGTTTATTTTAGGTTAAAATAATAGCGCCCATGTTTTTTAATGTCCAGTGTGTTCGTTTATTTATGAAGATGTGCAATTTTGTAACTTGCAGCCAATGAGAATAGCCGGAACTCATTAAGGGAGAAATTATTATTTTTGTAACTGGAAATGGAAAGATAATGGTTTGTACACGAGTTTATTGGCCAGTTACGAAGGTAGATATGGCGGTATATGCATAATGTGTTCCCAGTGTAGACTGGTTGCAGTATGAAGACTTCAGATTTAGAGGAAATAATACAAACTACTTCCTATAAAGTTAGCGCTTGTGATGATGTTTCTCCTAGGATAAAAAGGTAGGAATTTATTATAATAGACAAATGTGTCTAAAATGGCGTTCTAAAGTTACATAAGATGGTGGGTAATAGTTCAGACACAATAAATTTGTATGGTGGAATCTGTTGGTGCAAACGTTGTGTACTCTGGTCTAGAGGGGAATTTATGCAATCATTATATATAGACAATCTATGACAGTTAAAAGATTCTTAAAATCTATTCAAAGATGACAAACAAAATACATTCAAATTTTTCATAAGTAAAATATATTTACAGATATATATAAGGAAAGAGAGAGAGAGAGAGAAGAGAGAGAGAGAGAGAAGAGAGAGAGAAGAGAGGAAATAGAAAAATTCTATTCAAATCAGTTTCAAAAAGAGATTAAGATGATGAAGAGGTAGAGACAACGGTTATAAACATATCAAACAATTTCCAAAAAAAAATTGTAGAAAGGTCAGCAGGTCATTTCAAATAATCAAGCATGCCTTGTTAGAAAAAGTTAGTTGAACAAAGAAAAAAGTCCACAAGCAGTTAGGGGATGGTTAAGGGTCATCATCCTGCAAAATTAAGAAAACTTACATAACTCTGTGATACCCGCAGGCACCTGTAGCTGCATCTGAGCTGCATCTGCACTTCCCATTGGGCTGTTCAAAGCAAAACTCTAAAGCAAGAAAAAGATTCCAAAGCATCGATTTGAATTAGAAACATTCAATGCAAATATATAGCAGTTCTAGATAAATTTAAAATTAAATCAAATATTAACTTTTGATCTGGAATTATTAAATCTTATTTAAATTAAACATTGATATTTAATCATTTTAGACTTTTTTTTTGCATGTTAGAATACAAAGTGACCCCACCCCCCAAAGTTTCCGATGCAGACATTTTTTTTTCTTTCCTTCATTAATTCATCAACTACCCTCGTTTTACAGAATATGAAGGAAGCAACATTCATAAAGTCAGATCTCAAATGAGGGTGCCATCAAAGAATCTATTGAATTAAAAATTTGTACAAAACAGACTCATCCAAGAAAGTGCAGGTCACTTGTGCACTAGTTTTTTTTTTTTTTTTTTTGAAACTTTATGTAATGACTAAAAATGGGCTGGAATACACAGGTTGAAAGGAGAAGAGTTTATTTTATTAAAAAAAAAAAAAAAAAATATTGACTCTCTTATACATAGAACACTGGGATATATTTTAGAAATACATTTAAGATAAAATTTCATAAAGCTGTCCACACAAAGAATTACATTTTACTTTTGGTAATAAGTTAGTGGCTTATAATTGCAAGACTTGTATGAGTTCATACATCATCGAACAAATAGAATTTTAGCATTTTTTAAGAGAGTTTCAACAACTCTTGGAGAGAATTTGGTTAATATAGATAATTTAACCGTTTCATCAGTGTAATTATGTAGCAAACGGTACTAATATATATTATCTTGTAGATTTTAAAAAGAAATTATTTATTTTATTATATTATCTTATAGATTTTAAAAAGAAATTATTTGGTGTCCTATTTGGGATATAATGGGTTAAATGTGAAAAGGCCACTTAAAGAGGAGTATTTAGAACCACTTTAGAGGCAGTAAAGAATTTCACAGACAGTAGCAAAAGTCATCTATTAAGAATTTATCAAGAAGTGTACAAATAAGCTGATCGTGAGTGTGAGTTCAGTGAACATCGTTGCTTATTGTAAATTTTGGTTACAGCAAGTTAGAGCAAGTTCTCACATCTCAAACTTGTCTCAAAATTGATTGAAAGCACACTTTGCAGGTTGCCTGAGCAGTTTCAAGATCAATTTTGAATGGGCATCACAACCCAGAATTTATTTGACAGTGTTCACATTATCTTTTTCTGGCAACTTTCCGACTACTTGCCATAAACTGCTGGAGGAAGCCAACATAATCTCTGGTTAGGTTCTGGATCAGTACTTTATTTTTAAAGCCAAAGATTCAGCTATTTTGAACCAATCCAATTTAGAAGGCTTTAAAACGTTGGTTTCAATGACTCAATTTGTGTTTTGTCCCAGGTTATCAAAATGATATCAGAATTAATGTTGACAGACATATAAAACAGACGTTTAACCGAGTATGATGATTATTTTCTGGTGTAGTTTCTACAATTTCATTACTTGTATTTAATAGTATTTATTTTGCATTAAGATGTTTTAAAACAATTTTCTGTAGTGTGTTTTCGCTTCAAACATTTCTAAACTGCAAAGACTATTTTACGTTTCTGAATTCTTGAGATAAAAATTGATTATTTGGATCATTCAGATTACTTCCATAATCTTTGACCTTCTTCAGTTGTATCTTGTCAAACTCTGGAATCTTTCTGTCGAAGCCGGAAATCTGCATGGAATTTCAAATGGAACCCACGGGAGTAACATGCTCTCATCCCATCTGCTGTGGCTGGGTAGAAATCCTAAGTAATTCACAATTGTATTTCGAGTGTCACCTGCACTGAGGATTGAACCTTTAACCTCCAGAAGAACCTTTGACATATAAAGTACTTGGTGAAATTCACTTGTAAGTTACACTCTTCTGGAGGTTGAAGGTTCAATCTTCAGTGTGGGTGATACTTGAAATACAATTGTGAATTCTACCCCGGTCATAGCTGATGGGGTGAGAGCATGCTTCCTCCATGGATTAAATAAATTGTTTCATTAGAAATTCTGTGTAAATTCCTGAGTTTGACAGGATATATCTGGACAAGGTCGAAGGTTACATTGGAAATGTTATGAAAATAACACTCAAGATAAGAAGAGTACAAATAATACAAACGGTTTATTTTATTTATATCTTGAAAAAAGTTAAAATGTTAATGCAAGGGTTGAGAGTAGGAACACACACAGATCCCCATTCGTGGGCAATACCAGGAATGCTGGCTTGCTTTGTATATATTTGCTATTTCACCTGATGTGTAATCATTTAATATTGCAACCTGAAATAAATAAATAAAAAAGAAGCTGTTGCTCTCCGGAACTCCAGTACAAGGTTTATAAGAGAAAAATTCAGCAGAACCCAAAACTTATAATAAAAAAAAAAAAGAAAAATAAGAAAAAAGTAAACATGTAATAATTGATGCAAAAAGTAATTGGATACGTTAATCAGAAGGTATGAAGGATTGTATTTGAGAGAAAGAAAAGAAAGAGAAAAAGTAACAATGTTCGCTTCTATTCTTTTAAGCCCATCCTTTACGGTTGGTACAGTTTCTCCCCTCCCTCCCCTGCATTTGACAAGAAAGAAAAAATGTACAGTAAAATTCTAACCAATATATCCATCCCAGCACTTTCAAGGGCACTGATGATCAACATCTTAGTGCAATAAGTGGTTTGTTAATTTTAACACCTTTAAAACAAAGTTTCTCTCTTTTCACCATGTAAAAGTGCATATGATTGCGTGGGGAAATAGCAGCAGCAGCAACTAAAAAAAGCGCATATGCAAATTAGGAAGTGTGTGCGAGAAGAAAAAGGAGAAAAAAACCACTATGTGGTTAGAGAAGCAAAGTGTGTGTCAAAGAAAAATGGACGTGTAAAGTCGAAGGCGAGAAATGGCTGGCATGAGGTCGGAGAAGAAAAATTGTACACCGGACGAGATGGACGGGAGAAATAAAGAGTAATAAAAACTTTTGTTAAAAAAGAAGAAAAAAAAAAATGCCGACCCGGATTTTTAATTATATCTTTCCAATTTTATTTTTATGAATTACTAAAGTAAAATGTAACGCCATACAACATTACAACCACCTATGCTCAGATCCTCACCCCCCCCCCCAGGTATAATGAATGCCTCTTTCATCAAAGAACACTCCTTCTCTGATAAGTTTCTAGAACTAACCTTCACACCAGACCTGAACTAGAAAACTTACATCAAATCTGTTGCTGGAAAAATTGTTGGATCATTCTATCGCTTCAGAAAGAAACGGATTCCTAATTCAATCTTCTATTTGTATAAGAGCCAGTTTCGCCCTAACATGAAGTACTATTGTCATATCAAGAGAGATGTTGATTAAAGCACTTTTGTCTTAACAGAGTACAGAATCAACTTCACAATCTAGTGGGAGATAATCTGTGCCCTTGCAACCTCTTTCACAAAGAAAGCTTGTTGCTAGCCTCTATTTACTGTATCGTTATGTTTATAGTATGTGCTCGACTGAGCGCCAATCTTTGGTCACTCCCTATAAAACATTCATAGAATGAACTCGTCTGGCTCCAAACACAGTAAAGAAATTTCCTTTATCTCCCTGGCTGTGCCAAGAATCAAACAGCTTTTACAGAGTTTCTTTCTGCAGAACAAAATACCACAAGTCTGCTTTTCAACCGACTACAGCATTGTCATCTTTAAGTTTAATGTAAACAAATACTTGTCAAATTGTCCTCTTGGAAAATCAAGTCTTCTTAAGTAATCCTCTGCCCATTCCATCCACTATTTGTGATGACAACCAATGCCTAACAAACAAGTCTCCTAATCCGTATCCTCGAGTGCCCCCATTGATAAGTGGTGATTCAGCAGTAATTAAAAAGAAAGAACAGATCTCTATTATATAAAAGAAACTGTGTGTGTGTGTGTGTGTGTGTGTGTGTGTGTGTGTGAGTTCGTTCACTATGGACTTGAAAACGGCTGGATTGATTTTTCTGAAATTTCACACGATGGTACTTTATGTGCCTGGCAGTGTTCTTAGATAGGTTTTGTATCAGAATGCGTTCAATAACTGAAATAATCCGATGAAAAAACAAACAGGTGATTTTGACTAAAGTTAACACCTTACACAACCTAATACCAAAAGTGCATTTGAAAAGTTTTATTACCACACAAGCCAAAAGGTCCGACATATAAAATCTTTGATATGATAGAGGCATGTTCGAAATGAAGGTTTCTGTTTAGAACACAATTGAAGCATGATACTTGACTTTGGCATTTTAAACTTTAATCAAAACCATTATATATGAAAAGATAATTTTATAAAATCAACAGTAGGTTCTCTACAGTGCAATGTAGACTACAATGTATTGTGGAGTAATTCACTGTGGGGAGCATGTGAAGCTTCCTCCTCGTGTACCACAATGGGTCGCCAACTAGAGCAGGCAATCAATTGATTTGATTGTAAAAAGGGGCAATTTCACTGATTTTAGTGATAAAAAAAATATGAGAATGGGGAAACTTGTTGATCATCATTCAATCTCATGTTGAGTCTCTCTGCTAGTTCATAAGAAATACTTCAAACTCAAAGCCACATCTTGCTAAAGATATATTGTATTTGCAGCGCAATAACAGATCCATGATCAGATAGATCTGTTATGTGAAATCTGACCAAACCCGTTAGGTTAGAGGATTTGCTGAAAGCATTACAGTTGCCCAGCATAGAAATTATCTTAAGGACAAATTATCTTATATATATATATATATATATATGTTTTATTTTTTATTACCATTTTATCTGTTTGGTTACATATGTTTCAGATGTTGGACCATTTCTGTAAGGTCTGACGAGGCTGTTGGATCGTAAACATGGTCCAACATCCAAAACATATGTAACCAAACAGATAAAATGGTAATAAAAAAATAAAACACATATTTGCTCTGCAATAGTATTGAGCACTCTTCAGGTTTTTACTAATTACCAGTTTTACCATAAATATATATATATATATATATATATATTAGTTATGGCTATTTGAACTGTTTATCTCAGATAAACTATTGCAGAAGCATGGATGACTTGAATTGCAGGAATCTTAGCCAGCCACGGACATTTTAAAGAAAGCAATTAGACAGGACTGTCCAAAGTGGAGTTTCAAGACAGCTGATACATGGGACCATTAGGACTAATGAGTGAGCTTGCGAAATATTAAAAAACGTCTGACCCATAGACAAGGGAAAAGTGACATTAAATGAAGAGAGGACACATACACACATGAAATTTGTCTTTGCAAGCTTACTGCATCATTAATGTGAGATTTTTATAGCACATGTATTGAACATGGTGGAGCTTTTCTAATATTTTCTGAACTTTCACTTTAATTTAAAAATAAATTGATTCAACATGAAACATTTATTTGAGACCCGGGAAAATTCAACCTAGGAAAAGAAGGAAGTTAATACAAATTCACCAGAAAATACTTTGACTCAATCAACTGCGGTAAGATAAAATCTATGCGAAAATAACTTATGGGTGGAGAAGATTTTTATTTTATGGGAGAAATCTATTTAAATGTTTAGAAATCAATATTATCTTTTATCTATTATTTTTTCTTTTTCAACTTTAGTTAAACCCAAATAAGGTATACTGCCATTTAAGCATAAGGGCCATGTGATAGGGACCAGATTTATAAGGATGCAACCTATGTGGGGAGTTGGCCAGAAAGATGTTTAATCACATTATATTTAAATTTCTGTATGTTGGTATCATCAGGAAGACAGGGAGGGAATTCCAAGGGCAAGCAGTCCAAGGAAAGAAGCTATTTAAGCAAAAAAAATCTTTCATCATTTAGAAACTCCTGCAATGAAGGGGTGGGATTTTTATGCTCGTCAGATAATGGAGTATGTAGAAGTGCAACAACATTCATCAAAGCATATTATGTAGAAGTACTTGTAAAACCAGCCTAGGAATACAATAAGGTGATGCAACAGAGGCTGGAGCTTACCAAACAGTGCGTGGCCTGCTTAATTCTCATTATAATCAAAGGTTTTAATAAAATCCAATGACAGGAAGTGATGCCATACTCTCTACAGAATATCTCTAAGTTGAAGAATTCAGGCTTCAAAATGATTAAAATCAATTAGGGATAGATTGAGGTAAAACGTTTACTTGTTAGATTTCATAAAATTTACTTTAAATAAATTGTTTGATTTTGATATAGGGCTTTGTTTTCAATTTCATCCCTACAGAGAGAGAAGGGTAGATAAAGAGAAATTAAGAAATAGAACGGATTTACAAAACTTTAATTCTAAATAAGATATTTTTAAGTTTTAAAAATAAAATGCAAGAAAATATAAAAAAAATCTTTGTTACTGGTTTTTTTTTTTTTTTTTTTTTTTAAAGCACCAAAGAATGAACACTATTTAATGTGTGGAAATGGAACCTGGCTAGTGAGAGTTGAGGATATGTGTTGCATGAAGAAAAATGATTTGAGAATGATGTGTAGTATGAGTGCTAAAGATAGATCTGATGACCTTAGAGGAAAATTGAATCTAGACTGAGGGACGTGTGCAGAACAGATGACTGCAAAAATGAACAAGATTTATTGGATTAGTAAACGTAACACAGTTGAGGTTTAGCTTAACAAGAAAAGAACATATGAGGAAATGATAAAGATGATGTGAGGAAAAAAAGGAGATAACGACCAGAAATAAGTTTGATACATGCAAGACTGTCAAAAAAGTAAATTTGAGCAGGTGTTGAATTACTGTATCCACTTCTGTGTAAAGTTTTACTACCCTTTCCTACATGGCATTGAAAGCACAATTGTTTCATTTTTTAAACTAGCATAGGTGCCCAGCGTTGCCCGGATGTTTGGAGGTATGTGTTGAGCAAAAGAAAAAAAAAAGTCGTAGTAGTAAGGCAGGCTCGAACCCATACCGCGAAGGATGAAAAGAATGGGGGAAAAAAAGTGACATCTTTGCTGTTACGACTACCACCAAACCGGAAGTGACGTAGGTTTTAATTAAGGCTAGACAATCGAAAAGAGGGGATCACTTTTGACAATATCGGCAAAAAAAGCGACCCTTCCCTATAGAAAAGTGCCCAGTTGAAGGTGAAGAAATTAATGGTTTTAGCCAATTTTTCGATATTTGTCGTCTGAAAGGTTGAGCTTCAAAACGATACTGATCTTGTGAAAATCCATTGCTTCTGTCAAAAGTTTTAGGCAGACATGCAAACATACATACATTTATATATTGGTAGCTCAAATTTTCGACCCAAACCGATTAAAAAGCTTGCCCTATCTCTGAATACCCTTTATGTAAAATTTCAAATGTTTAGACCAGAAATTGTCTGAGTAATTTAGTAGAGACTGCAGCGGTCAATTTTTTTTTTTTTTTTAACTTTGATCCCTATTATGATCCCTAAACATTTATTGTTATGGGCTCAAATCAAGTTATTAAGTTAAATCCATGTCCAAGGAACCTATATCTAAAATTTCAAGTGTTTACGCCCAAAATTGTGGGAGGAATTTTGTAGAGTTGTCAAAGGTCAAATCATTGAATTTTAACCCCTTAACAGTCAAATTTCCGGCCGAAAAACAATTACAAAGATTTTCCCAAATCTCAGTACCCTGTATATCAAATTTCGAGTCTACAGACTAAAAATTGACAGAGATATTGTGTAGGGAAATGTACACTGACAGACAGACACTTTCACTTTTATAGATAGATTATATTTTAACTGTTGATTCTACTGTTCAGGTGATAATTCAAATGAATTGCTTATATAATATCAGGTTGACAAGAAATTTCTTGCTGTTTTTAACTTTTAAATTCGGCTCCAACAAAAATTTATTGATTAAAATCAAGAGACTTTTTGCCAATGCAAAACAAGTGTATTTATGCCAGTAATGTAAAACGTCTTGTGTTCTTGTTGCAATGAAGTAACTGAAGGCGTTTTTGATATCGCTTGGGTTTTTGAAGCTTTTCTCGTGCAGAAAGTTGTCAAGATGCTTGAAAAAGTGGTAGTTGGTAGGTGAGAGGTCTACAGAGTATGGCAGAGGAGGCAGAGTTTTGTAGCCGAATTCATTCAACTTCTGCAGCAATGTGCAGTCAGGTATTGTCGTAGAGGAGAATTGGGCCTTTTTTGTTGACTAATGCTGAGTGTTGTTGTCGAAATTTCTGATGCATTTCATTCATTTGTTGACAGTACTTCTCTGCCGTAATGGTTTTGCCTGCATTTAAAAATCTAAGGGAGGAAACCAGTCACAGACCATCAAACAGTTAGCATGACCTTTTTTTTGGTGCAACTCTGGCTCTGGGAATTGTTCTGGAGCTTCATTGGTGTCTAACAACTGAGCATCACCAGTTGTTGTAAAGAACCCACTTTTCATCATAAACAGGTTGTTCTTGTTGCGTAAAAGGGAAAATGACACTTGATAACAGCATTTTTTTTGCTTGTTGCTCAATTCATGAAGTACCGATTTATCAAGTTTTTTTGTCTTTCCAATCTCTCTCAAGTGGTTGGAAATCATTGTTTACATTACATCTAATTCAGAAGCAAGTTCTCGAACAGTTATGCATGGATTGGTTTTGACTAAGGCTCTTAATTGATTGTTCTCAACATCCAATGGACATCTTCAAGACTCATTGCCACCACAAAATTTCTGAAACCACCATTGTGCTGTGCGTTGATATTGTGAGCGGTTTCAGCATCTTTTCAGACTAGCTTGAATTGAAATAAGAAAATTGTGCAAATTTGCTTTTTTTTCCATCTCGTATTCAACATTCTAAAAAGAAGACAATTGTTTTTAAACAATTGTAATTTAAATGATCAGAGCAAAAAACGCTTTTTGAAATGATATCTAAAGTAGAGGTATTATAACAAAAACTTATTTGAAAATATATCATTTGAAATCCAAATTATTTCTGCAAGAACTTTCTTCTCAGCCTAATAAAAGAGGACAACTTGTTCTGTGCCACATCTTATAAGTATTAAAAAACATAACTGACCTGTTTGTGTATATTGTCAGCTCTGCCAACTGTAAAAAAAAAAAAAAAAAACTAACTCCTGTCTTTTGGTAATTTGCTGCTAAAAAGGGCCATCATCTGAAAAGGAGAGAAACAAAAATCAATAACATTTTTCAAGAAAAGGAAATGGGAGACAAAGAAAAAAAAAACATAAAAGTTAAAAAGAAAAAAAAAAAGTTTTTTGGGAACAGGAGAAGTGCTCATTTTATCTTTAAAAAATTGAACAAAAAACAAAATATCATTTTACTGCTGTAGATGGTTTTAAAATGTATGATTGCATATTATATATATATATATATATGTCTATCCATCGATTTCAATGAGTACCATGAAATATCAGAGCTGATGTGACTTATTGCATGAAACTTCTGTGGCAAGAGTTGCGCCATCTCTAACCACACCTCTCCTGAATCGGCACTGTCAAATACCAGTGATAATTTCAAAATAGGAAACAATGCCGAGATAAGCAGAGAGTACATACAGCGCCTGCTATTCCCAAATGGTCAACCATCTGATACTGGCCAGGCTCATTGTTGCTCAACTTTGGTAATCTGAAGAGAACTGGTGTGTCAATGTGATATGTGGTACATATACACTTGTGCCCGATATTATTCATACCCCTCGGATCTTTGACATTTCTATAAGAATATTGCTCAAACCAGAAGATAGACAATATTAAAGGGATTTCAAACAATAAATCAAGCATAAGCATTTAATTTAAACTCAACAAATAAATAAATTATGCAAGTTTGAAGCATTATACTAAGAAAAACAATAATGGCACTAGTACAAAATTATTCATACCTCTCTTACTAATAGTCAATAGCATGCCCTTTATTCTTAATAACTGCCTGTAACCGTTTTGGATATTTATCAACAAGGTTTTTACAATCATCAACACTGATTTTTGACCATTCTTCAATGCAGTAGTTCTCTTAATCCCTCAAATTTCTAGGTTTCCGCTTTTTAACCTCAGTTTTCAATATGTGCCAGAGGTTTTCGATAGGGTTCAGGTCAGGACTCTGGCTAGGCCATTCCAAAACATTAATGTGATTATCCTCAAACCATTTCTTGACTATTTTGGCAGTATGTTTTGGATCATTATCCTGTTGAAGGACCCAGTTTGGTCCTAAATGGAGCTTCTCCGCATCCTGTCTAATGTTTTTCTGGAGTATCTCCAAATATTGCTCCTTCTTCATGGTTCCATCTATCTTGACCAAACTACCTGGACCACTAGCCGAAAAGGAGCCCCAAAACATTAGGCTACCACCACCATGTTTCACCGTGGGTATGGTGTTCTTTGGGTTGTAAGCTTCTTTCTTCCTCCAAACGTAAGAAGCATCCATATGGCCAAACAATTCAATTTTTGTTTCGTCAGTCCACAAAATACTTGAGAAAACGGACTCTGGAGAATTCACATGGGTCCTAGCAAACTTTAGACGTGCTGCAAGGCGTTTTCCGGTGTGCAATGGAGCCCTTCTTGGTCTTCTTCCTTTCGGACCATTTTCATGCAGAGTCCTTTGCAATGTTTGCCTTGATATTTTTATGCCAGAAGACTCCAGATTTTCTAAAATGTCCTTAGTAGTGGTGGTTGGATTTGCATTAACACTTCTTACAATATTCTTGGTGGCCCTAGCAGACAGTTTCCTTTTCCTTCCTCTACCAATCAAGTTGTTTGTTGTGTGGTGGCTCTGGAATTTTTTGATGATGCTCTGTACTGTTGCTGTAGGGACCTCAAATTTCTTGGAAATTGACTTGTAACCTAAACCATCCTTATGTGAATTCACAATTTTAGTCCTAAGATCATTACTAAGCTCTTTTTTCTTCCCCATTCTAATAATTTTTATTCTTTTTTTGGTTTTCAGTTGATATCATTTTAATTTCTGGAAAATGCAAAAAACGAAATGAAATTAATCAAAGGTTGTATAAAAGCATTCAAAATAAGAATCAAACAGGAAACAAACAGTCAGAAACTCGATTAATACTGAAAAAATAAGGGGGTATGATTATTTTTGAACATTGCAGATTTTATAAATAGCTGTATATTTCTTTTATTACAAGTATCCCGAGATTTTAAAATGACGAAAATGATCAGAAGAGGTTTATTAAGAATATGTATCAATATGGACGTAAACAATAAATTCTTACAAAGTTACACCTAATAAACTCAATTTTCAAGAGGGGGTATGAATAATATCGGGCACATGTGTATATGCCCGTTCTAGGACAAGTAATATATATTTCCAGGTCAGAATGGATTTGCAACACTATTATGACCCATTAAGATATAATAATAAAACTTATGTTTAGAATCCTTATTCTATTTTTGATAAAAATTGATTACATGATTTTGATTCTAGAAAATATCTAAGACTTAAGTTTAAGAGGTCTTAAGCAATTGATTCAGAGAATTTTGCTTAATTTGTATTTAATGAATGTGGATCAAATTTAATGAAAACCTAAAAATATTGAATTCTCATAAGGAAACTTATGGCCCACTGAAAATGCCTTCATAACATTCAAAATAAGCAGAAATTTGAGGATATTTATTAATTTGTGTCTAGTGCTTATTGGTAAGATTTCAGAAAAATCAGAATTATCTGCATTGGCATGAGGGACTTCCATCCCTTCTTGGCTCTGCATAAAAATAAATCAAATTAAATATAGGCTACATCACACAACCATATTCCAAAATTCATAATCAGTTAATGAGTTTAGAAGTGAATTCTATGAATTCAAATATGTAAACACACACACACACAAATATATATATAAGTTATGAAAATATATATGGCAATTAAGCTACACAGAACTTTGGGTTTTATCCTCATGAGGATTTTTCAGACTATTGCATGGAATTTAGGTTACCACGGTCTTTTATATATTCATTTGGTGTTGAGTTTGCTATTCAGCCAATCAGATGTTTTGTTATTTCCACACACATTTTTCACTGCCAATGGGCAGGCATTTATCAAGCAGATGTTCATGTAACCTGTTTTTTTGTTCGGTTTTGGAGGGAATAATTTTTTCTTTGTGTTAGCTGATCTAATCTTAATCGAGATGTGTTTAGATATGTCTGTTTGTATTTTTGTTTATACTAGTTTATTTGTTGATAATAATTATTATTGTTATTATATGCATTTATTTTTTTATATGTTGCTATCCTAAGGTAAAATTCATTCTGTTTATGCATACGTTTGCTATTTCACTTCAGTTAAGTAAATTTTGGGATGCTTTAATATTTAGAATAGCTAATTTCTTATTCACACATAATCTACATGGGTTGTCTAAATTCCTACATGTACTGGCTTGTCATATTATTTTCCACCTACTTAGCTCTACTCACGTATTGAGCACTATTGAAGTAAATATTGAAAATAGATACATAAAATTTAGGAATAATTATTGAATTTCAGAACCATTTCAAGTATTCACTTGTGGTTAAGACTAATGGATTTCTGTTTCTGTATACTATTTACAGGTTTTAGAGCTGAAGATAATGGACAATTGAAAAATTGTAACCTGCATCACAAATAATGCTGGAATGAAAATTTCTGACATTTTAACCTGCAGCTGTGCTCCTTGAATACATTGAAGGCTGTGAGATGCAAGCTAGAAAATTGTGATGGAGATGTGGAAGCAGTGGCTCACAGGAAGAGGATCATAGCAAGTGTTTTTAAATGTATCCTTAACAAAATTTGTCGATAAGCTGCACAAAAAAGTGAAACAAAGCTTCAATAAGGCCTTCCTGATATTGGCAAGCGAGATTGGCAGTTAAAAGTGGCAACAATAAAGAACGTGCCGATTGAGGATTTTCGTTATTCTTTATACAAGAGTTAATTACTCACTGACAAAGCTCATAAAAAGGTAAAAAAAAAAAAAATAAATAAATAAAAAAAAAACTTTAGAGAACTCTTCACTCAAAACAATCGCCAACATGCACCCAACAGCAGCACCAATACAAACTCAAACAATAATGCCAACATAGACTAAGAGCAACCTATGAAGCCACTGATGAATGACTTGTGTCATCCTTATATCACTCCTGGCGAGGGTATTCTTGTACCTCAAGGGGTATCCAGTGAGAACATGCACACTGTTCTCAGGTGCTTCTTTCTGCACATGCCTGTCACATAAGGTACAACATTCAGTTGAACTGAAGATGCACTGGTTCTTCTGAGAACTAGTTGCATAGTGCACAGAACTGGTGGTTAGCTTACAGTCCACATGAAGTCTTGTGCTTCATAAAGATTAAATTCTCCCAAACTGTGATGGTCTTTGTGTGTGTTTCCAGAGACAGCCACATCATGTAGTTCTGCATCTGCAAAAACGAACTGACTCAATTCAGATGACTAGACTGAGTTGCTGCATACTGTTGTCATGCACCAAGGCAGGAAGGCTATACATATGGCAGCAGTACTCAACATTGTGTTGCACTTCAGAGAAAACCTAGATATGGTTGTCTGAGAACTTCTGTGATTTCATCATTACCAACATTTGCAACTCCCCTCCCAACCGAGTCTAATTGCAAAAAAGTATAATCACGTTGTCACACCAGTTCCCATTAAAATCACCAAAGTTAAGCGACACTGAGCTGGGTCAATAATAAAATGACCATTTGATAAAACCAGGTGCTGTATGTGCTCAATGCCTGGAGAGAGATGGGCACCGCCAGACTATTCTTGCCTAAGACATGCTGCATGAAATAATGCAGTGCCCCCTCCCCCACAACCCTGGAGGATTAAGGGACTCATTCATCCAATTGCAAAGCCATGTACTATTACGTATGGAGAGCGTTTCAGAAAAATACCAACCTGTCTGATCACCACAATGTTGCATCCCTATACTTGTTTTACAAGTACTACAAGTGAATGTTCTCTGACAAACTTACTGTAATTGCACTTGCTCTAGGCAAGTGCTTCTGACTAACCTGTCAATCAGCAAAATCCAACCCTTTCACAATATGTATCCCCAGATTCAAAAAAGCTTTTTACTCTAATAATATCTTTTAACTGCTTGCTCTTACAATTTCTGCCCTGCTTCCCGTTTTCCATGACAGTCGTAACATGCAGGAATTTAAAAGTAATATCAACAAACATCTTTATAAATTTGATCCTTAAGTCTCAGAATCCCCTTACATCTCAGTGGCCGTGTATGGGATAAATATTGAAAAAAAAAAAAAAAAAAAAAAAAAAAAAAAAAATGGAATCAAATATCAATTTGCATGGAACTTGAATCATAAGTTATATATTATTAGAAACCAATTAAATGAACTCTTTCTTTGAAAATGAGTAACCATAAAATATTTAATCTTTCATCCTTACTGTACTGTTACATGAACTATCAGCTTCTACTCCACGCAAGAAACGCTAAGTCTTTGAGTTTATTATACAGTAGCAGCAGAAAGGTGATGGTGGCTCAGTGTTTAATGACACAGGATGATAACCTAGATGTGCCAAGTTTGAATCTAGGTTGTTCCACAAAAACGTTTTCACTTAGAGACATTGTCAACCTTCATATTGTCCCTGCTGTAAATACCCAATACCTTTCTAGAAAGAATTCTTAATAGAAAGATATCAGAGAAACAAAATACCCAAAAAAATCATCACGAACAACAACAGTAGCAGCAATTATTGATCTTTGATTTTTTTTGCTTGTTTCTTGTATGACTTGCTACACAACATCATGATTTTTCGATCTTTTCAGACAAACGTTGAGTTCTTTTTATAAAGAGTTTCATCATTTCAAAGTAAACCAAAATGTTGATTTTAGTGTTCTACATTCATCCCCTCCCCATAAAATGTTATTGATTTCCTCCTGCTTAAAAAAACAAAAAAAAAAAACAATCTGTAATCTACAATGCATTTAGAGAATTGTACAGTGAATGATTGATTACAAACTTGAGCGAACCACTCGCTCATAAATACTTGATTTGTCATATAACTAGTGCAAACGCCTATTACTTTTGTTAGGATAACAGTTATCTCCCTTGAAGATACTTGATTCTGTTAGAACTATTTTTTAGAACAACTAGCAGTTCAGCCCGGCTTTGCTCGGGCCCTATGTACTGTTCATAACTTTCCCTACGTGTGAATACCCTTGATGTAAGATTTCAAATGTTTAGACCAAAATTTGTCTAAGTAATTTTGTAGAGACCGCAGGTCAATTTTTTAAAACTTTGACCCCAATGTTGACCCCTTAACATTTATTATTTTGGTCTCAAATCAAAATCAAAAGTTTTACTCATGTCCAAGTTACCTACATCTAAAATTTCAAGTCTTTAGACTTAAAATTGGCAGAAGAAATTGGTAGAACCTACAAAGGTTAACTCTTTCATCTTTGACCTTTTGGCAGCCAAATTTTCACCCCAAAACTGATTAAAATGCTTGCCGCATGTCTGAATACCTGTTATGTATAAATTTCAAATGTTTAGACTCAAAATTGGTTGAGTAGTTTGCTAGACACCGCAAAGCTAAATTTTTTTTAATTTTGACCCCTTGGCAGCTCAAACCCAAACCGATTAAAAAGTTTGCCCTATCTCTGAATATTCTTTATGTAAAATTTCAAATGTTTAGACCAGAAATTGGCTGAGTAATTTGGTAGAGACCGCTGAGGTCAATTTTTTTTTTTAAACTTTGACCCCAATTTTAACCCTTAAACATTTATTTTTGGGGGCTCAAATCAAATTAAAAAGTTTGATCCATGTCTAAGGAACCCACATCTAAAATTTCAAGTGTTTAGACCCAAAATTGCCGGAGAAGTTTGGTAGAGTTTTCAAAGGTCAAATTGCTGAACTTTAACTCCTTGACAGCCAAATTTCTAGCCGAAAACTGATTAAGATTTTCCCAAATCTCAATGCTCCTTATGCCATATCTCGAGTCTGTAGACTGAAAAATGACAGAGTTATTTGGTAGAGAAATGTACACAGACATACACAGACAGACATTTTCACTTTTATAGATATATAGATTGAATAAAGGTAGGCTTTTTCCCTTGCAGTAAAAATTTGTGTCAATCTGGTTTCTGTTAATGACCATTGAATTTTTTTTAAAAAATATAATCACAAAATTTTTTAAAAAATATAATCACACAAAATCTAGTTTTCCTAACAAAAATGGATAAAATTAATTCTCAAAACAGTACAATTTTACATCACTTTTATATCCTCTTACGAAGATCAAATCAACATATAACGATACTAAATCTTATATCTAGAATTTTTATTTTAATCATAATCCATTATACTTTGATTCTAGAAAATGTCAAAAGTTTAACAGATCTTAGGAAATTGAATTTCAGAGAATCTTGCTTAATTGTTGTTGAATGATATGGACCAAAATCAATGCAAATCCAATATTATTGAATTTTCAAATGGGTGAGTGTTCCCATTAATGTCCCTTAAATTTTTTAAAAAATTATTATAAACAAACAGAAATGAGAGGAATATCTATTACTTCATGTCTAATAGCTATCCTTAAAATTTCAGAAAAATCAGGTATGAAACTAAATATAGCTCAAATTTGGATCTCTTATGTTTAGCAGACATGGTCCAAAATTTATAATTATCGGTTGATTAATTTAGGAATGAATCCTGTACATACAAATATATAAACATTTACACACAACTCTTTATGGATAGAGGTATATTAAAAATTAAGGAAATACAAAAATACGAATTCATAAGTTTATATATCTATAAAAGTAAGAATATGTGTGCGGATGTTAGGACAACTCTTAACCTATATACTCACCGAAATTGTAATCTACAAACTTGAAATTTAGTATATAGGGTATTCAGATATGTGGAAAACTTTTTAATTAGTTTTCACTAGTAAAAAAGGGCTGCTAAGGGGTAAAAATTGAAAAATTGGTACTTGGGGGGGGGGTCATTGGATTTTTATCTGTCAACTGTTTCATGACTGCGCATGAGAGAATCGTTCACATGACAGCTTCCTTATGTTAAAAATAAGTAGGTTTGAAAACACTTTTTAAAATAGTGTGGCAAGCTAGCCTAATGGTAATCGTACTTAATTCAGTTTTAATTTTGATCTCAGCTTCAGTATTTTTTTTTTTTTTTTCTTTTTTTACTTACAAGAAGTGAACTGTTTAGAAAAAAACATAATACTTGCATGCACATGTCTCAGTTTCTTTCTGTTTTTTTTGTTTTTTTTTACTTCATTTTTTAAAGGAATTTAACGTTACATTTAATACCGGGCAAGGCCGAGTAACATCTGCTAGTGTTTCAATAAAATTCAACAGTTTTGACGAAGAGAAGTGCATCCAGAAGATGCACAGAATTAGACAAATTTAATAAATAAAACAAACATACGAAAAATAAGTGGATAATCAAACTTAATAGATAAGATAGAAAGAGATAGAGATTAGCAACCAATGAACATGTTTGTTTCAAATCACATTCATATATAGCAGCAATAGCAGTAACAAGCAAAAACCTAACAGCCAATTATGGTTCTCTCCAAAATGTGCTGCTGCCATTGCGCACAGAAATGACTTTTTCCATTGCTTCCAACGTAACAGATGTATGGAGAATAAAGCCGCTTTCAGGACTGCCAGCAACCATTATAAGAAAGTAATAAAGAACGCAAGAGAGTTGTATGCTCAGTCCGTCAAGTCCAAAGTAGCTGAGCAGCGGCTTGGTTCTCACCAGTTTTGGCAAATAGTAAACAGAATCCTGAACAGAAGCGTGTGCTCTATCCCAACTATCATCAATGGAGCTGAAGTAATCTCGTCAGCATCAGATAAAGCCAAACTCTTTGCCAAGAACTTTGCAACTAATTCTACCCTTTGTGACCAAGGCTGCCAACCCCCAATATTTCCTCCTGTGTCAGAAAACACGCTATGTGATATACACATATCTGTACAGGCCAATAAGTCTCCTGTGCGTCATGAGCAAGTTGCTGGAATCTGTGTTAAATAGAGAAGTAATCAACTATCTCAACAAAAATAACCTTAGTGACACACAATATGGTTTTCATTCTGCTAGATCTACAGCAGATGTGCTTACATTTATATCTCATAGGATTAGCGGATCTCTCGACGGGGGCAACCTTTCTAGGGCAATTGCTCTTGACATATCAAAGGCCTTTGATAGAGTATGGCATAAAGGTTTACTTCACAAGATCTCCAGCTATGGTATGGCTGGAAATGTCTTCTCAGTTATTAAATCATTTCTCTCTGATAGGTTCATAAGAGTAGTAGTTGATGAGCAGAAATCAGAAACTCACAGTATTAATGCTGGAGTCCCTCAGGGGTCCATCCTGGGCCCAACTCTTTTCCTGATCTACATTAATGATCTTCCAAATCACATCTTTACATCATTCGTAAACATGCTTATGACACTACCATCTATTGTAGCACATCTAAGACAGTAAACGACCAAGTTCTCTCCGATTCTCTCTCCTCTGATCTTGAGCACATGATACAATGGGGAAAGGAGTGGCTGGTTACTTTTAATGCATCTAAAACCAAGCTTCTATCTTTACATCATCAACGTTCTGATCCCCATCTGGTATCAATTGAAATGAATGGCTCTCGTCTTGGGGAGGCCTCATGTTTTGACAAGCTTCTGGGCTTGACCTTTACTTCTGATCTTAAATGGAACACGTACATCAAATCTGTTGCTAAGGCTGCTGGAAAAATGGTGAGATCCTTCTATCGATCCAGTAGATATCTCACTGCTGATGCAATTCTCTATCTATATAAGAGCCAGGTACGTCCAAGGATGGAATACTGTTGCCACATTTGGGCAGGAGCTGCTAGAAAGGACTTATCCTGTCTTGATAGAGTTCAAAATAGACTTTGTAGTCTCGTAAGAGATGTCCTTTTCTCTTCCCTGCAACCTCTATCTCATAGAAGAGATGTTTGCGAGTTTGCTTTATCATTATTTTCATGGCAAGTGCTCGACTGAGCTTCAATCTATGGAACCCCTCGCCAAACTTTCACAAGAAATACCCGTCTAGTTGAAAACACTATCAATAATTCGCCCCACTCTTTATCTGTGCCTAAACCTAAACGTAGATTCTATGAACAAAGCTTCTTTCTTAGAACTGCACGCCTATGGAATTGTCTTCCATTTTCCTGCTTTCCGGCTGACTACAATATTATTGTCTTCAAGTCCAATGTAAACAAGTTTTTGATGAGCCGTTCCAACAAATTTATCAAATTTCCATTACTATCGATTACTATATTATCCAATTGACTACTGTACACTTTTAACCCTTATCATCGAGTAATCTCTGGCCTTGATAAGTGATTATGCCTATGTAATCCCCCCCCCCCCAAAAAAAAATAACCAAGCAACCATTTGAATCTCTGCTTGATTTTTAAGCTGGCCTCTGAATGGTTCAAGCATTTAAGTTCGTTTCTAGTTTGCCAAATTAGAAACAAGCTCTCAAACGAACTGGGACAATCCCTGGAGGTTATAAAAAAGCATTTACGCTTGTCCTACTTTTGGCACTGCTGTCTACTCATGCGTGTTACTCAGATTAATCACAAAATCTTTTCTCTTTGCCTGCAAACTTCTTGCCGAGACACCTGGCTTCTGTGTTGATAAGACTCAAGGATTCAACATGGCAATCAGAAAACGCACATGGACTGATAACACACACACACTTCTTTTAACAAATGCGTATATGCAAACTTTCTCGTAAGAATATTCTTCTTAGAAAAACTATTCTTCCATTCTATTGGGACGTTTATTGAACACATGAATCTTATTCTTCGTCCATTATATATATATATATATATATTATATATATATATATATATATATATATATTATATACACACACACACATTAGTAGTATTCGCCTTGCGATTGGAATCAACATTCTAGACATACGGTTTAGTATCATATCTTCAATAGTAGTAGTAGAGGAAATAAAAGTGGCACAAAAAATGTTCTGTTTATGGAGTTAATTTTACTCATCCCAGGATGGGTATTCTTCTAATAAGAATATTCGTACAGAAAATTTAGAAATAGACAATGATTGGTTTAGACACTTAACTTCTATGATTAGCAACAAAAATGAATTAACTCTGGAATGTTAATTGCTTTTCTCCGTGCAGTACGAGGTCTGCTTTATCAATAATATTACGTGAATGGTCAGGTGTAACTTTTAATCCTATAACAAATAGCACATGAGCAGATCCTAGAATTTAGGTTAAATGGTTAGCTGTGTTATATATAGAATAGAATAATATTAACAACTAAGATATTCAATCTTAGGCAATGTTGCCCTGCCTGCTAGTAACAGAAAAATTAATTAAAAAAAATAATTTTACAGAAATGTAAAAATATACTTTGGTCTTTCGAAGTATATTTTATATTTCTGTAAAATTGTTGATAGAAACATATTTTGTTTGTTAATTCAGGCTTTCTCGCTTTCATTCCATAATCTCATTGAGTTATAACTTGTTAACTGATGGTTTGTTAAGTTTTGAGACATTGTGTTGAACAAAGATGGCGGCTTAGTTCAGATCAGTAACCAAGATGGCGACCAAGAATCAAATGCGGTCCATCGCATAGTTAACCTCTTAAGTTTTGAGACATTGTGTTGAACAAAGATGGCGGCGTAGTTCAGATCAGTAACCAAGATGGCAGCAAAGAATTAAATGCGGTCCGTGACGTAGCAAATGGCGAACTGATTGAATCCAAAATTTGACGATTTTTATAATTTTGCGACGTTTTGATTGGTTGTTTAGCACAGCCATTGGTTATAAAAATGATTGGCAAATCCATTCGTCTCATACCCCCATTAGAAGTCAAAAACATTTTACACATGTTTTTATCCAGCTTTTCATTTGCCAATTCAACTAGATATGTATTGTTAACGCTGTTCTAAGCACTTTCCAAAGATTTCAGCAAAAAACACTACATGTAGCCAAGAGCAACATTACACATTTGAAGATCCTAGAATTTATGTTACATGGTTTGCTATATTGGACAGTAGAACCCCGGGATACGGCATTAAAAATTAACAAAATACAGTACATTATATAATACACATGTATATAATCAAATAACATAAATAAAACCGTAAGGCGGAGAAAATACCGTAACCAGGGACCGGCAAACATCGTATTCCACATAACCTGAAAATTAACGTATCCTACGTTCTACTGAATATAGAATACTATTAACTCAAATATTCATTCTTAGGCAATTCTTGGTCGTAAGAGCAAAATATACTAAAAAAGAAAAAAAAATGTTTTTTGCTTTAAAGATAAGTGTTTCGGTTTTAAATGACCATCTTCAGGGATTTTTTGCGAATATGCTTGCTTTTAAAATAAAATCCTTAATTTTTCATAATAAAGTTTATATCAACGAAAATGCATAAAAAAAAATCACTCGACTATTTTTGTAAGTCTTTTTATATACAAAAAAAAAAAAAAATATTTTAATGTTTTTAATGAATGGTGAGGGGGGATTTAAAGTACGAAATTAGTTCAAACATATTTACCTTATTTATAAAAAAAATATTCTAAAAAACTGACAGGAAAAACGTACCCCCCCCCAAGGAATGGAGTTAGAATAATTATTTCCATATCTTATTTATTGTAGAAAGATTATTGTAACTGTGCCCTACCCAAAACACATTTTCAACATAGTGCTGAGAGTAACTATATTTATTGAGACAGAGAGGGAGGGAAAGAGACGGCAGGGTTGTAAGGGGGGTATTTAGGGATGAGTACATCACATAACAATCTAATGACACAGTTTTCTGACATATGGAAGGAGATGCTATTTACATAAGGGGATTCTGTGTGAGCACACACACACACGCACACGCACACACTTGCATGGTTTTTGTGCATTCATTTATTTTCAAAACAAATGTGTATAAAGTTGTTTTTTTTCTAGTAAGAAATGATTAGATTATCTTTTGCACGTGTTTGTATTTGAGTGTATTCAAAGCAAGAATATATTACCCATCTCCATAAAAGGAACTGTGTGTGGGAGTTCGTTCCCTACGGACTCTAAAACGGCCGGGCCGATTTTTATGAAATTTCACATGAAGGTACTTTATGTGCCTGGCAGTGTTCTTAAGTTTTTTTTTTTATTGGAATGCCTTCGATAAGTATTAATAGAAATAATCCGATGCAAGAAGGAACAGAAGGAACAGGCGATTTTGACTAAAGTTAACACCTTAGACAGCTTAACATCACAAGCGCATTCAAGATGTTTTATTACCACACAAGCCAAAAAGACAGACATAAAATCAACAGCAAGTTCTTTGAACTGACAGGGGCGCGTCTGAAATGAATGTTTCTGTTTTACGTACAATTGCGCCATAATATTTGACTTTTCATTTTAAACTTAAATTCAAGCCATTACCACTGCACAAGCAGTAAGGCCAGGCATATAAAATCAACAGTATGCTTTTGATATGACAGGGGCACATTCGAAATAAATGTTACTGTTTAGAGCACAACTGAAGCATGATACTTGACTTTGCATTTTATACTTTACTTCAAGCCATTATATATAAAATATAATTTTATAAAATCAACAGTAGTTTTTCTATAGTGCAATGTAGATTACAACGTATTGTGGACTAAGTCACTGCATGTAAAGCTTCCTCCTGGTGCACTACGATGGGTCCCCAACCAGAGTAGACAATCAATCGACTTGATTGAAAAATGGGTGATGTTACCGATTTTGATGACAATAAAAATATGGGTGTGTGAAACATTCATTGATGGTCATTCAATCACGGGCAACATCAAGTCTCCCTGTTGTGTGTATATATATATATATATATTTCTGGGAAAGGTTTGCGAGAGAGAACTCCAGTAAAGTGTTCAATTATAACGAAAATAGACTATCCTTAACCTCTGGTGAAACAGATTCGGTGCTAAACTGATTCCACAAGATAACAAAGTCATGGATGCAGATTTGCCCAACTAGATAAAGTAGATTTTTATCCCTCTATTATAAAAAAAACTCTAGAGCTGCCATTCTCAACCTTTCCTCCATCATTAACGGCTCGGCTTTATATATTTCTCCATTTCCCCCTACTCTCAACAAAAAAATTATAGCTATCATAAAGTGACAGCAAGCAAGAAGGTAAAACAAAAAAAAAACCCAACCTTTTATTGTTTAGGATTCAAGTTTTTGTATAGAAATAGTATTATATATTCGTCTCACAAAAAAGAAAGAAAAGAAAATCAAAGTTTTGAAATTAATTTGTATTACGTTTCTTAGACATGATACAATCTGAAAAGAAATATTTTTTAAATTATGAAGTGATTAGATTATTTACCCCAACTATATATACCCTCTAGGTGTAAAGTTACCCCTTGTTGAACACCTCTGCTCTAGAGAAAGCATTATAATTTGCATCGACAAAGAGAAAATTAGTGATCTAGAAAAAGAGACAATAATGCAGTCTAGGCAATCTTTTTTGCTCTTTGAAGGCAAAACTTAGGTAAAAAAAAAAAAAAAAAAAAAAAAATCAAACTCTGAGAACTCATTTGATATAGCAATGGGAAAACATGACAGTGCAGATGTTGCAAATTAGTTGGCCTTTTTATACTGATAAATTTCCATATTTCTACGGCCTTTATACAAAAGACGGTTTATGCCTTTCACACAGCTGCAGTGCAAACACCAAAGATAGGTTTAGAAAGGATTTAACTAAAACATTTCAAGAACTAAGATTTAAGATCCCTATTAAAACCAATCTCAATAACGTAGATTTCCTAGACACAACCCTAGATCTAGTTAGTAAGACAAACTTTTCCACAAACCAAATAAAATTCTAAAATATATAAAGGACAGTCTTCAATAATATGGTAACTAACATTAGTAAAAGAATCTCAGACCTCTCATCAAATTCTGAGATTTTTAAACAATTTTTATTACAATGAGAAAAGAGAAATGGGTTCTCAAGAAGATCTTATACCAGTCCACTCCAAACCAACAAGCTAAAATAACTCAAATAGGAAGCGAGATATCATTTGCTTCTCGCCTTCCTCTATTTGCCTCAACACCAAAAACATAAATAGGTCATATATTCCTCAAGCTACTAGAAAACAAAAAACAAAAAACAAAACCTCCCCACCCTCCATAAACTACACAAATTATTTACTACAATTAAAACAAGCTACTCCACCAACTCATTCATAAAGAACAACAGAACCGAAGGTGCGAGAAAGTGTGAGCTGCTTTTTTAAAATGGAAGAAAATAGAGAAGGTCAACGTACTCTTCAACCTCAACTACACAGAAATATACAAAGGTCATTAAGGATCCTAATAAAATTTATATGAGCTATTCAAAGGATGTGTTCACAGAGAGAGATATTGTGTAATAATTTTAAAGTAAAATCCAAATCCAATCCTCATTTCATAAGCAGAAATAAAGGAGTTGATCGCGGACATATAGATAAAATATCAAGTGGACAAGAAAGTTCTTGCTGTTTTTAACATTTCAATAAAGATGAACACATCTCAACTCAGACAAAAATTTATTGATCAAAATAAGCACCATCAGAATCAACACACTTTTGCCAACGTAAAACAAGTGTATTTATGTCAGTAACATAAAAATCTTGTGTTCTGGTGGCGATGAAGTTGCTAAAGATATTTTTGATATCGCTTAGATTTTTGAAGCATTTCTCATGCAAAAAGTTGTCAAGATGCTTGAAAAGGTGGTAATCAGTAGGTGAGAGGTCTAGAGAGTATGGCGGATGAGGCAGAGTTTTGTAGCCCAATTTGTTTAACTTCTGTATGGTCGGTGAAACAACATGCGGTTAAGCATTGTCATGGGGGAGAATTAGGCCTTTTCTGTTGAGTAATGCTGGGTGTTGTTGAAGTTTCTAACGCATTTCATCCATTTGTTCACAGTATTTCTATGCCATAATGGTTTCGTCTGCATTAAAATGTTCCTGCTAGCAGTGGATCTAATTAATTTTAATCCTTGTTTTTTTTTGTTTTTTTTTTTAAATATATTTTAGGTTTCTAATTTAATTTTTAAAGTTAGTTTTCATTTTTAAATATATGATTTTAAATTTGACTTTATTATTATTATTTTTTTTTTTGTTTTATTTCGTTTTTATTCGAAACTGCTTCTGTGAAACCAGAAGTTTATAATTAAGTGGCTGTCAGGAACAAAGCTGACAAATGTATCAATTAAGGGGGAAAAAATATTTTATTCAACTACTCATATATCGACAAAATTCAAAGAAAACAAGAAAGGTTTAAAAAATAAAAATAAAATAACATCGAGAATTATAAACATCACAGAATTTTATGCAGTCTGGGAGGATACAATTTCCAGGAAAAAAGACGTAAACAAAGGCTGAACCGAGTCCAGCATAGGCGACCAGAGACTGGTCCCCTTCCTGTTGGATTTGAAACCAACAGTACTAATCTTTTTCTGATCTTCTGTAACATTTTATATATATATATATATATATATATATATATATATATATTCCCAAAACCTCTGGTTGTGATGGAGGGAAGACAAAAACTTGTTGCTATGTTTCAAATAATCTGAAATAACAGCAAGGAGAGACTTAATTCCAAATATTTCTCATATGTTAAATGTCTCTTTTAGAAATAGTGTACGATTATGAATATCCCCAAGTATCAAATCTTTATACACTGTGAAATTTACTTTATGTATGAAAACCAAAAAGGGGAGATGTAACATAAGAAATATTTGGAATCAAGTCTCCTCTTGCTGTTATCTCAGATCATTTGATACCACAGCAGCAAGTTATAGTCTGCACCCCCTCCCCCATCAAGGCCAAAGGTTTTGGGGAAATAACATATTTTGTAATTCATATGCAAAACTAAGAAAACAAATGGCTATGATTGAAATATTGGTAAAGGTGCAGTATCTTTCTACCAACAAAAATCCTTTAAAATTCTCACTATTATGTTTTTGAGGGTGCTGAAAACGAAAACAATTAAAATCCCAAGAAACGAGTAATTTCAATGATATGAATAAATTATAGAAATGGGGTATCACTTTTCTATATTAATTTAATGTAAAATAAACAACCACTTCAGAGCCAAAGTGGCCATAAAGTGGGTGTACATTTTAGGTTAAATTATTATAGAAAATTGATCCCCCACTTGTTTAAACAATAATGTCCGAGCTTAAGGGCAAATTTCACCCACTACACAATTCAGGTCATTAGCTTTCCAACGAGCCTTTATTTGCTAAATTCTGATCAATAGTCGCTGAGATTTAGAACTTATAAAAATGCCGCCCAAAAAAAGTGGTTAGCCAAATTGAATATTGAAATGTTCATATGTTTTGTTCTATGGGCCGAAAGTACATGAAAATTTGCAGGCTATTCTATAGTTAAAATATTATGACAATTGGTAAAAAAGAGCCTATATTTTCAAACCAATAAAATACACCCAAATTTGCCTACATTTGTATATACAGTGTCCTGGCAAGCCAGCTTTAGTTTTGCTGCTTTGGGATGAATTTTATTTAGTTTTTTTTTTTTGCTTGGTTGTCTCCCCTGTGGGTTTGCCAGGCCACTAATATATATGTGTGTCCCAAAAGTAACCATTTCTTTTTAAATATAAATTAGTATCAAAATAGACATTAATTTAGGAACATCCTGAATAATCCAGGTAAGTTTACGTTTACATGATATAATTCAATGAATCCTTATTGGATTTATATAAAAGTGCTTGATAATTAATAGAACTATCTATTATATTTGGTATAAATATTTTTATTTCTATTTTATTTGGTATAAATATTTTTATTTATACAAACACCTTCACATTTTCAAACATGTTTCAGTTCTAGCTGGAAACCAGAACTTCTTTATTTTGGATTTTTGCATCCATATTAAGTAGTGGTATGAGGAAGTTCATCTGGCTTCCAGCTAAAGCTGAAACATGTTTGCAAATATGCAGCCAAAATTGATTCCACGAATAAAAAGTTTCAGACCAAATAATATGCATACACAAATATTTTAACATAATTTTTTTTTCATACAAACATTTCGGCTACATGTGTGCAGAGGTGTTTCAGCTATAGACATATTTATAGCCAAACCTGTTCAGACCATGAATAAGGTTATAGCCAAAAGATCTCTGCACATATATATAGCCAAAATTTTTGTATACAGGAAAATTTAGCTCTATTTGTTATTGAGCACACTTACTTAAAGTAAGGTATCATAGGATTAATTTCTATAAACAAAAAAAAAACTTATCAATGCACACACACACACACACATATATATATATATATATATATATATATATAAAAAGGCTTCCTTCAGTCTTGACAGACTATGGATACCCACTGTAAGGGTGCCTGCCCATGAAATTTTTGTGGCAAGAGTTTTGCAATCTCCAACCACATCTCTCCCGAGTCGACATTGTTGAATACCAGTGGCAAGTGAAGGTTCAGGACGACTGGAAACAATGTCGAGATAAGCGGAAAGTACAAAAACAGGCCCCAACTCTAATTAGGCCTCGTTTCTTAGTGTTTTGTCCGAATGAAATGAAACTTTGGTCATAACTAGTTTATTATATTCAAAACATCACATCAAAACACTAGGGTCTTTGGCCTTTTTTTCTCCGTTCTACAGCATATGTTCTAGATGGCTTCCATTTAGCATTTGTTTTTTTTGGGGTCACCCTGTATACACATATGATATTACTAACGCCCCCTACCCAAGTGTTAGTAAGTAAAAAAAATCGGAAATAACTTTATCAGCAGAGTACTGGTATAGGAAGTTTTCCACTACGAAACACAAAGGAAGCTGAAATAGGATTGTTAATCAAAGTGCGACAGTGATTGGGACAAAAGAACTGGGCAACAGAGGTCAATATGAACCTGTGTGCACCCCTTTAGCAGCTGCCAATGTGACAGACGATAACACAGCCAAAAGAACAGAAGACCATAGAAACAGTGTTCAGATCGGCCTTTGTTGAGTAGAACAGTGTGTGGTGTCATATATAGACTAGCAGTTCAGCCTGGCTTTGCTCGGGCTCTATGTACTGTTCATAACTTTATGTGCAAATGTATATATATATATTAAAAAGTTTGACTCCTATCCAGGTAACCTACATCTAAAAGTTCAAGTGTTTAGACCCAAAATTGGTGGAGGAGTTTGGTAGAGTTTCCAAAGGCCAACTATTTAAACTTTGACCTTTTGGTAACCAAATTTTCGCACAAAAACTGATTAAAAAGCTTGCTGCATATTTGAATACCCTTTATGTAAAACTTCAAATGTTTAGACCAAAAATTGGCTGAATAGTTTGCTAGAGACAGCAAAGGGGCACTCCTGCAATTTTAAAAATTGCCTGAGAAACCCTGTCGGCATTCCCCGGTCGGGGTGCCCCAGGCAGCAAGCAATAAACTTGCCCCACCGGAAAGCCCGGTGGCAAGGCCTGGGAGGGTGGACCTCCTAGGTATTACCCAGGTGGTGTACCTCAGTCCAACAGGTGCTGGGCCGGTTCCCGGCCCCTCACCTGTTGGGCCAAGTGTCAAGTGACGAATCCTTGACTTGTACTACCCTGCCTCCCTGCAGCCAAAGCCGCTAGGAGACACATCCCATCAGCCCGGAGGTTAATGGGGTATGATCCCACACAGTCGGACGATTCTATTTATAAACGATGCTGCTAAGAACTGACGAATCAAATTAATTCACGTTCTGCTACCAACCAATCACAAACCAGAATTGCTTCATAAATATTAAACCTTTTCTGGGGCAATTTCACATATTCTTTTCCCGGGTTTCGACACGGTAAGAATATTTTGTTCTGTGGAACTGTCTACTACAAACAAGTCACCTCCCAGGACTTGTGTGTAACAGCGAACCATCTGAAACTGTTCTGAAACTCAAAATGGCTTACAGTTCTACAGTGTTCAGATCGGCCTTTGTTGAGTAGAACAGTGTGTGGTGTCATATATAGACTAGCAGTTCAGCCTGGCTTTGCTCGGGCTCTATGTACTGTTCATAACTTTATGTGCAAATGTATATATATATTAAAAAGTTTGACTCCTATCCAGGTAACCTACATCTAAAATTTCAAGTGTTTAGACCCAAAATTGGTGGAGGAGTTTGGTAGAGTTTTCAAAGGCCAACTATTTAAACATTGACCTCTTGGTAACCAAATTTTCGCACAAAAACGGATTAAAAAGCTTGCTGCATATCTGAATACTCTTTATGTAAAACTTCAAATGTTTAGACCAAAAATTGGCTGAATAGTTTGCTAGAGACAGCAAAGATTAAATCTTTTGAACTTTGACCGTTTGGCAGCTAAATTTTCGGCCAAAAACCAATTAAAAAAGCTTGCGCTATGTCTGAATATACTTTATGTAAAATTTCAAATGTTTAGACCAAAGATTGGCTGAGTAATTTGATGGAGACAGCAGAAGTAAATTTTTTAAAAACGTTGACCCCAATTTTGACTCCATAACATTTGTTTTGGGCTGATTAAAAAGCTTGCTGCATGTATGAATACCCTTTATGTAAAATTTCAAATGTTTAGACCCAAAATTGGCTTAATAGTTTGTTAGAGACCGCAAAGGTAAAATCTTTTGAACTTTGACCCCTTGGAAGCCAAATTTCCAGCAAAAAACAAAAAACAAAAAACAATTAAAAAGCTTGCCCTATATCTGAATACACTTTATTTAAAATTTCAAATGTTTAGACCAAAAATTGGCCGAGTAATTTGATAGAGACCGCAGAAGTCAATTTTTTAAAACTTTGACACCTTAACATTTGTTTTGGGCTCAAATAAAATCATAAAGTTAGATCCATGTCCAAGTAACCTATATCTAAAATTTCAAGAGTTTAGACCCAAAATTGGCAGAGGAGTTTGGTAGAGTTCTCAACGGTCAAATCGTTGAACTTTAACCCCTTAAAAGCAAAATTTCTGGCCGAAAACCAATTAAAAAGACTTTTCCAAATATCAATACCCCTTATGTCAAGTCTCGAGTCTGTAGACCGAAAATTGTCAGAGTTATTTGGTAGGGAAGTGTACACACACACAGATAGACAGAAATTTTCACTTTTATAGATATATTAGTTATATGACATCAGATATTAAATTGTTTTTTGTCAAGAGAAATTCTTGTCACTCACTAGCCGTTCTAAAAAGAAAAAAAAAACCCAACAAAAACAAAAAAACAAAACAATACAAAAACAAAGTCAGATATTACTACATATTGGCCCTAGTAATATAGCTAAAAAGGTGACACGGACGATATTTCATCCTTCTAATAATACGTTATCATATAATTTTGCTCATCGACTATAGTCTTTTTGGCTAATTATTGCTTAATTGGGTCAGGATCAAAAGGATAAAAAGACTATTTACAAATGTTTTTGGTGCCAGAACCCTCCAGAAATCTACATCCCGAAGTGTTAACATAAGTCATCAAATAACATATTAAACAAAATAATAGCTTTTAGACACAGTCAAACAACACTTAACCGACTTTTAAATATGCGTGTATCACATTAATTAAAAAACAAAATGATTGTCCTAGCAGAACACAAATGCATAACATTGCCATTGTTTTTTTTTCGGATAAACTTGCCTAAATTTCACAAAAACCCCTGTCTACCTACAACCACTATCAACAATTTACTCACTCTCTATGCCTAAATCTAAACACAAACTTCCTAGAACTGCTCGCCTGTGGAACTCTTTCCAGCTGACTACAATATCGTTGTCTTCAAGTTTAATGTAAACAAGTTTTTGTTGAGCCCCCCCCCCCAATAAATCACTCACAATCACTACGGACATAGTGCCACATGAAACTCTTAACCAATAATTATACTTAAATAATTCAATAAACATTTTTTTATATAAAAAAAATGCAAACAACAAAAAACACGACAGTCTTATTTCGAACACATTAATACCCAGCAGACTAGGACCTTATTTCCTTTTTTTTTTTCATTCAACAAAGAACACAGGAGTGTTTGAAATATTGAATTATATAAAATAACTAAACTGGGTGCTCGGCGTTGCCCGGGTGTTTGTTTATAAGTGTGTGTTGAGCAAAAAACAAACAAACACAAAAAAAGTTGTAATAGGCAGGCAGGTTCGAACCCATGACGCAAAGACGGAAGAATGGTAGTAGAGAGGTAGGCTCGAACCCATACCACAAAAGAGGAAAAGAAAGTGAAAAAAAAAAAGTGATGCGTTAGCTGCTGCGTTCATCGCCAAACCGGAAGTGATGTAGGTTTAAATTAAGGCTAGACAATCGAAAAGAGGCGATGACTTTCAAAAATATCGTCGAAAAAAGCGACCCCTCCCTGTAGAAAAAAGTCCAGTTGAGGGTGAAGGAATTAATGTTTTTGGTCAATTTTTCGATATTTGTGGTCCGAAGGGTCAAGCTTCAAAAGGATACCGATTTTGTGAAAATCCATCGCTTCTGACGAAAGTTTTTGCGATACATACGTACATTTAAACAGACAGGTGAGATTTATATTATAGGAAAAGATTATGAAAACGACATCATCATTTTATGCTACAAACACCACCCATTAATTTCAATATATATCTTTTTAGTCTCGAGATACAATGGATACCCACTCTAAATCCCCTCTATAGGCATCTTAAGTGAAATAAGGGTCACGAAATTTCCAACCAACATTATGTACATTTGCAAAGAGAAATTCAGGACAACTGGAAAAAATGTCAGAATAAACAGAATGACTAGTGTTTTTTTTAAAAGTTTTCTTTTTTCTATGCTCATGACACAACCAAGGCTTTTGAGTCTTGTCTACTCTACTCTTAATCCATAGCTGTAAGGAGGGCATATGGATTTATACCTTGTTCAAGAGTATGTGAAAGTTCACATGCTGAGACAGAGACCATATCTATAATCACTACATCATACCATTACATGTATGTAGTGTGTGTATACATATTCATATTTATTTAAGCATCTATAAGTGTATGTGTGTGTGTGTGTGTGTGTGTGTGTGTACACACACATACCAAATTAAAGGTATTCAGGAGTGAAAACCCATGAATTTAAATGAGGTTATTAAGAGTGCTCAACAAAAAAGAGCAAAATATATTTTTATTTATATAGACAAATATTACATAGTCGCTACACTGAACATGCTAATGTTTCAGACAATTGGTTTATGAAAAGTTCCTCGTCAGGCATCAGAAATAAAGTTGATGAATTTTTTGTCCCGGCACCGATTAAAATCAGAAGACAACAAGAAAGATGTACCATAGCACAATCAACTAGTCAATTAGTAAAAGGAAAACCAATGTTCTTAATTTCTTTATTAAGTCAACGTCTGAAAAGTAAAAAAGAATTTAATGGAACACTCAAATATCTATGTATCTCATATAAAGATTAAGTGTTAGTCTCAAGAAAAGCTTTCTTTGTTTTCTGACGTTGAAATAAAAAAATATGAATTTGAATTACCTACTAGACACCATTTTGAGCGTTTTCATTTTTTTTCTTTTTGTGCAATGGTTGTCAGGACAACTTGACATGGGGATGCTTTATCACACGAGTAAACCGTAACCAAATATTCAAAATAACAGTATTTTAGCACCAAATAAGATCCTGTCAACATGGCTAAAACCGATCACATAGATTTTCCCAAATCTCAGTACCCTGTATATCAAATTTCGAGTCTGTAGACTAAAAATTGACATAGTTATTGCGTAGGGAAATGTACACACAGACAGACACACAGACACGTTCACTTTTATATGTATGTAGATATGTAGACACACACACACCACTTATCAAGGCTATATGAAGATAAAGGTAAATGAGTGTAAGGTGGTCACTGAGACAACAGCTTAGTGATCGTTTTTGGTGGAGATTAGGTAGAATTAGATTATTTAAAGAGGTGAAACAGGAAGAACTTATCTACATTGGACTTGAATATGACCATATTGTAGTCAATTGGAAAGCAGGCCAGTGGAACAGAGTTCCACAAGTGGGCAAAAAGAAACTTATGGAATTTGCATTTAGATTTAGGCACAAATAGAGAGCACGGGAGATTGTTGATAGTGGTTATAGCTTAAGGAGTGTTTTTTTGTGAAAGTTTAGTGGGGAGGACCATAGATTGAAGCTCAGACGAGCAGTTGCTATTAAAATAACAGTAGAGCAGAGACAGGCTCACAATGTCTCTTCTGTGGGAAAGAGGGTGCAGGAAGGAGAAAAGAGGATCACCTACTAGGTTTTGAAGTTGGTTTTGACCTCTGTCAAGGCAGGATCGGTTCTCTGAGCAGCTCATTCGCAGATGTGGCAAAAGTATTTTATTTTAGGGTGTAGTAAACTATGATATCTTCTGGAACGGTAGAATGATGCAACCATTTTTCCAGTGACCTTGGCAACAGATTTGATGTAAGTCTTCCATTTCAGGTCAGGAGTGAAGGTCAGTTCAAGAAGCTTGTTGAAGCAGGTGTTTCTTGGAGACAATATCAATTGGGGCCGAGTGGAGATTAGAGCATCAATGATGAAAAGATAGAAACTTAGTTGTGGCACAATGGCTAGCCCTTTTTGAGGGAGATGGGGGCTTCTACATTAATAGACCTTGTGCCGAACTTGGCCTGCACTTATGTGGAGGCAAACACACACACATTTCAGTGCGGACACATTTTTTAAAAGGTTAAAACTGTCGACACACAAAGATTGGCAGGTGTTTATGATTCCAGTGTACAATAAAAGTTAAACTATGTTGACATTATAATTTGAAAAACAAAACATTGCGAAAAACGCATATTTCTCTCTTGCTCTCTCTCTCTCTCTCTTTCACTCCCTTTCTCTCTCTTTCTTCATTGAAAGAGAATTGAAATATGATTGTATTGTAAAAAACAGTTGAAGCTTGCACCCCATACGTGGAGGATATAGTATCTTGGTGCGCGCGCAATGGGTCGACTAATATGCTTCCTACTTGTTAAATGTTAAATTATATATATTTTTATAAAAATGCATTTGTTCGCTATTTTTGTACAAGTGTTCGATTTCAGCCTGCAGTTCCTCCCATTAATGCAACAACAGAAAGCTGGCTGTAATGACGCAATGAACACACAAGAAGCGACTCATGCCAGACAGTTATAGCCGACCACATATCGACCGGTTTTTTGTTGATGTTTCCAATATGTACCTATCGTTTGGATATCGTGTCTAACACCCGGGGAGCTGGTTGCGTTCTCAGAATGTTTCTCAACCAAGTAACTTTTCCTGGGAAAGTGATAGTGTCATATAGTTTTGAATATGTTAAAATTAATCTGTCACCTTCTGCTCCATTGCAGCATATGCACAAGGTCAGAGGAGAAAAACTGAAAGATGTTGGTCGTTGCTGGCTTTTGAAGTGTTATCATAGATGGTAGTGTCATCTGCGTATATGTTGACAAATGAACTTAGAATGTGATTTGGAAGATCATTGACGAAGATAAGGAAAAGAGTTGGGATTCACCAGAGTTTTGAACTTCTAATTACTGACTAATTATTGCATGAACCTATCGAGCAAAAGAGTTTACTGGTTGAAAAGACATTTCCAGATATTCCATAGCTGGAGATGTTATGAAGTAGACCTCTATGCCAAACACTATCAAATGCCTTTGGCTTTTGATATGCCAAGAGCTATTACTCTAGAGAGGAAACCTCAGTCGATAGATTCACTGATCTTATGTGAGATTACACTTAGTACATCAGCTGTAGATCTTGCAAGATGGAAACCTTTTTGCTTGTGACTGGGTAGGACCTTTTTGCTGAGATGGTTGACAATTTCTCTATTTAGTATGGATTCAAGCAACTTTCATGACACACAGAAGATTAACTGGTCTGTACTAAGAGGCAGAAGACAGATTGCCAGTATTTTTAAATACTGAGCAAACTAACCAGGCTTTTCAAGTGTAACAGAACGTGAATGAGCGCAGGTAAGAAAATCAGTAGCAGCAGCCAAAGGATAGCTGACTCGTGAAAATATTAGCAACAGCAGCTAAAGGATAGCCGACTCGTGAAAATATTAGCAACAGCAGCTAAAGGATAGCCGACTCGTGAAAATATTAGCAACAGCAGCTAAAGGATAGCCGACTCGTGAAAATATTAGCAACAGCAGCTAAAGGATAGCCGACTCGTGAAAATATTAGCAACAGCAGCTAAAGGATAGCCGACTCGTGAAAATATTAGCAACAGCAGCTAAAGGATAGCCGACTCGTGAAAATATTAGCAACAGCAGCTAAAGGATAGCCGACTCGTGAAAATATTAGCAACAGCAGCTAAAGGATAGCCGACTCGTGAAAATATTAGCAACAGCAGCTAAAGGATAGCCGACTCGTGAAAATATTAGCAACAGCAGCTAAAGGATAGCCGACTCGTGAAAATATTAGCAACAGCAGCTAAAGGATAGCCGACTCGTGAAAATATTAGCAACAGCAGCTAAAGGATAGCCGACTCGTGAAAATATTAGCAACAGCAGCTAAAGGATAGCCGACTCGTGAAAATATTAGCAACAGCAGCTAAAGGATAGCCGACTCGTGAAAATATTAGCAACAGCAGCTAAAGGATAGCCGACTCGTGAAAATATTAGCAACAGCAGCTAAAGGATAGCCGACTCGTGAAAATATTAGCAACAGCAGCTAAAGGATAGCCGACTCGTGAAAATATTAGCAACAGCAGCTAAAGGATAGCCGACTCGTGAAAATATTAGCAACAGCAGCTAAAGGATAGCCGACTCGTGAAAATATTAGCAACAGCAGCTAAAGGATAGCCGACTCGTGAAAATATTAGCAACAGCAGCTAAAGGATAGCCGACTAGTGAAAATATTAGCAACAGCAGCTAAAGGATAGCCGACTCGTGAAAATATTAGCAACAGCAGCTAAAGGATAGCCGACTCGTGAAAATATTAGCAACAGCAGCTAAAGGATAGCCGACTTGTGAAAATATTAGCAACAGCAGCTAAAGGATAGCTGACTAGTGAAAATATTAGCAACAGCAGCTAAAGGATAGCCGACTAGTGAAAATATTAGCAACAGCAGCTAAAGGATAGCCGACTCGTGAAAATATTAGCAACAGCAGCCATTAAAATGTTTATGTGTCACAAGAAAAAGAGAGAAAAAAGACAAAAGAAGAGAAGCAAGTTGCATGCCAGCCAAATTGGATGCTAAAAGTTGAGGGCAAAAATACGCTGACTGTTGTTGGTGGGGAGTAGCAGCGACAGAGACTTTTAAAAGATGTATGTATGTGCGAAAGGACTTTGGAAATATAATGAAATGTGTCGTTTCGGAAGAACCACAAATTATTGCATTTCATTTGCACTTGAAAAAAAAAAAAAATGCACAGATTTATTTCTTCCCTGTTTTATTTGTGTGTTCCTTTGCAGCGGTACTTCCCTTTTAATTTTCTTCCTTTGAAGAATGTAACGCTGGGTATGGGGCAGCCAAACCAGTTGCCAACATTACCTTGCTTTTTATTGAAACCAACCGAGAGCTCTTTTTAGTATCCTCGTTGTTCCCTTAAGTGCAATTATCTGGATCTCTTTTGCACTTGGTTCACTAAGAATATTAGTTAGAAAGGACTTCAAATTCTTCTTCATAAGTCTTGTGGTACCTATAATAACTGTTATGATTGATATCTCCCTAAGATTACAGTTTCTTTTCATACATGAAACCTTGATATTTGTTCTTTTTTCCCTTGAGGTTTGAAGTGTAATAACACAATTAAAAAGTAACAGCCACATTACACAAGGGGTTAGGAAGCAATTCTCTTATTTAATTAACTAGCGGGGGAGGGGGGTACCCGGCGTTGCCCGGGTGTTTGGAGGTGTGTATGTAGGGGGGGGCCTGTTTTAATATTATAAAAAAAAACACGATGTTATAAAAAATTGGAAAAACCAAAATAAAGCAAAACTGTGAATAAATGTAAAAAAAAAAAAAAAATATAAAAAAGGTGTAAAAGAGGAAAAAAGGTTTAGGTAGGAAGACAGGCTCGAACCCGAAGCATCAAGGCTAAGGCGGAAAAAAAAATGCCTGACACGTTACCTCTATGCCAAAGAGACACACAATTGAGAACGGATAAAATTAACCTTTAAAAACACTTGCAGGTGGTTGAAACTAACGTCAACGTTTTCTAGGTCAAACATGACGTCATTGTCGTAGTAGCAGGAGGAGGCCGAGTTTAGGGTGAAGGAACACCCACACACACACATTTAAGCTTTTATACTTATAGATGCTGCCTGCCCTGAATTAGCTAATATATGACGTGTAAAACGGAAAGGAATAAAAAACAAAACGAACGTGAAAAGAAAAAAAGAAAAATCCCAAAAAAGTTACTGCATAAAATGCAAATATGTTCATTTAAATCTAATTTTTTTTTTTTTTTAATGGAAAAACAAAATTCAAAAAATAAAACTTACCATGTATAATGGAAATATGTTTATTAGATTTTATTTATTTATTTTTCTTTGTTTCAATGAAAAAGAAAAAAAAATGAATAAATAAAACCAGAAAACTGAGTGTTTTTTATTCTTTTTAATGTTGGTCGCTGTTAACCAATTTGAATGTCGTCTGATTCCAATATCGATAGCGTAGTAGTAATTGTGCTAATGAAACTCTCAGAAATGCAATCTATAGAAATAAATAATGAATAAGTAACTAATCCGAAAATAGGAAGTCAGCAGTAAATAAAATATTAAAGCGACTAATCGGTGCAAGATTTGAAGAACGCTGGCGGCTGACTGCTAAAGTTTCTTGTAAAAACTGGAATCCAATGTTAGTCCGTTTTGTTTAATTAATCCTTCGAATCACAACCCCCACCCACCTAGAAAAAGAGAAAAAATATAAAGGGAGGAAAAAACTGAAAAAAGAAATTTATAAAATGACACAAGTAACCCACAAAATAACTGGAATGTAAAGTCGCGTTTCACCCAACGGAAAAATGCCAATCCATATTTTTTAAGCAACTAAGAACTCAAACAGGTATTCCTCGTATATTCCCCTGTAGACGTATCCGTAGCGGTGTTAAGTGGTCATGGGCGGAGTATGAATCAAATAGAGAGAAAAGATTTTACAACTTCCATTGATTTTAACCGATTGTGGCAGTAAACTCTCACCGGAAAAAATATAGAAATGTACGAATATCAAGGAACTGTAAAGGCAGTAGGCCTATAGCACACCTCAGATCCTATACTGAAGTGTGGGGACATTACATTTGAATATAATGCCGTGATTTTTAATCCTATTAAGATCAAACTCACACGCGAAAAAAAGAGTTCACTTTATTTATATAGAAGAAGAGAAGATTGAACAGTTTTGCAAGAATGGATGCTTATTCTTGTTGTAACTTTTTGAGTACTATGATTGGAATATTGTCAGGACCAGATGCTTTGTTAACACTAGCGTTTTTGATGAGATCTCGTATAGAAATCAAATGTTAGCCCTTAGAAACGTCCCTTTGATTTCTAAGACTTTATACTGAAGTAAAATGATAAAAAATATAAAAAAAAAGTTCTAGTTATTCAGAAAAATATTCTATATTTCATTAAAAAAAAAACCCAAAAAAACTTTAACCCATTTCGAAAATATTTTATACAAAATAAAATGTATACAAAATCTACAAAATTTATTTTATAAATAAATAAATATTTATTTTATACAAAATCTACAAAATTTATTTTATAAATAAATATTTATTTTATACAAAATCTACAAAAACAAAAACTCACAAAGAGGCTTCATCAGTCTATAACTTTCCGGATGAAAAATTAAGATTTTCTACATTCATTTTTTTTCTTTTTATTACTCCAATCAAAAGGAAATAATTTTAGACTTTTTTTTTCATTTAAGAATTAATGATTATTTCCGCAATATTTATATGCATCGACTAAAAAGAATTAGTGATTACTGCGTTAAAAATTAAATTAGTAATTACTACATTAAAAATTAAATTAGTAATTACTACATTAAAAATTAAATTAGTAATTACTACATTAAAAATTAAATTAGTAATTACTACATTAAAAGTTGCAACATGAAATTGAAGTAATATGTATTGCTAAAGTAAACAAATTATAGAGAATACATGTAAAGTAAATATGATATTTTTGATATGAATACTACAACTGTGTTATTCTGGAATGGCTGAAAGGACTATGGTTGAATATATATATGACAATTATGACATGTAAATAGGACGTCTAAACAATTTTGCAAAAAGATTTACAAAGAAAAAAAAATATATATGAAAAATGTTCTTATCGCTGTTCGAATTTAACATTTTTTCATGCCCTAACCCGAGCTTCTTTGAAGGGTTCATTGTGGTTAATTATAAAGTTGCTCTTTCTTTCAGGTAGAGAATTGAAATAAAAGTCATGTTTAATCGCTAGTCTATTCACGCACCTATTTATCTATTTATATATGACCGACTGTAAATATCATCAACAGATGTTGTTGGTTTGCTCTTTTGTCAAAGGAAAGCGTTACATTACCATAACCCCCTTCCACGAGCCCTTTTAAGAAGCACAAATTCATAAACAGTCACTTTTCACATTCTGGTTTTCATAACATGGGTTCAAATAGAGAAAACTTCAAAGAAAACAGTTTTTTTTTTCAAACAAAACCTTAGAAAAGTTAAGAATCTGTGCTGCATCCTTCTTTTAAAACTCACTTTCCTGGCAAATGGGGAAAAAATAGTTGACAAATTACTACACAATAACATAAAATAATGCTAAATGTCACCCCACCCTCCCCGAATAATTCTGCTCCTGTTACACACACACACACACACACCTTAGTGGGTATGTCTTGTGTGGTTTCTGACTTTTAGCTGCTGGGCACAGATGATAATCCATAATATAAATCTCACCTGTCTGTTTAAATGTATGTATGCATGTATGTATGTACCCTCACTTCTAAAAGTTGAATGAAAGGTTTTTTTTTTTTTTGTTTTTTTGTATAGGGAAGTGGAATCAAATGTGGGAGCGGCTGGGATTAAATCAAACTATCGGAAAGAAAAAAAACAAAAAATGGGGGACCAGTCAAAATAAGTCTATCGTTATAATTATACTATGGAGAGGAAACGCCTTAGAGACTAATCACGTTCAGACCCAAAAGACAATCCCTCTGCTTACAGAGAGAAGGTCTCTTTAAACAGATGTGAATAGTCTTCAAGATCTTCAGATGAAATAATGAATGAGTGAATAGACTTAGAATAGAAAATGAGTCACGGCTGAAATTCATTGCACATCGCGGGTTTTTAAACAAATGGTCCATGATTTTTTTTTTTTTTTTATATAATAGTTTGATATTATTTTGGTCGTTCCCCCATTTGAATTCGTTTCCCTATACAAAAGGAAAAAGAAGACTTGATTTGGCTTTGAGGAGTGGGGGTGAAGCCTGGTTGATGTACTCCACCCCCTTATTTAGTTAATTTATTTATTTTTTTCAGCTTCCATTAGATGTTTTCCCTTGGTCCTTCTTTTTACCATGGATACCAGAGAAAAAAAACTTTTTTTTAATGCCTATAGTATATATATATATATATATATATATATATATATATATATATACATACGTACGTATGGGTATGGCTCAAAAAAGCTAAGCATAAGCAATGAGGGTAGATAATTGTACGTTTTGGTTTTGATTCTAGCTGATGGCACCCAAGTCGTATATATATTTTTGGTTTTGATCTCACTACCATATATTAGGTTCAATATATTAATCAATAGAGAATTGCCTGCATGAATATTTAAGCGTATTTTAAAATCGGGTCACGTCAGACGACCTGCTAGTATGTGTTTGTGTGTATGTATGTGTGTGTTGGGGTGGAGAGGGCTCCTGTAAGCCGTGGTGAAGGCAACCTTTCTAGGAGAAGCAAATCTCTGATTTAAAAAAACCATAAAACGGGAGACCAGTACCCACATTAAGCTGGTCTGCAGTTTAACTTGTTGCTGGCTATCTTGCTCTTGCTTGTTGCTGGATCTCAACATTTTGAACCGAGAGAGAAACTTAGCTGTCGTACAAAGCTAAGACTCTGTAACATCATCTGTGTATAGATACTCCCTCAGGGATTTGTCTATAAAAATGGTCCGGTGGTGAGAGAAGTCATTTTTGGGCTCATGGACTTTAAGTGTCTGAGGGAGTGGCACTCGTCTGACAAGACGTTGCAATCATCATCATGTACATTTGTAGGTCTACCTAAAACTTTCGATAGAGGCAACAAATTTTCACGAGATCGATATCATTTTGAAGCTCGATCCTTCGGACAGCAAATATCGAAATATTGGCTAAAAACATTAATTCTTACACCCACAACTGGACACTTTTCTACAGGAAAGGATCGCTTTTTTGATTGTCTAGTCTTAATTTAAACCTACATCACTTCTGGTTTGGAGACGTTTTTTTTTTTTTTCACATTCTTTGTCTCCTTCATGGTCCGGGTTCGAACCTGCCTGCCTACTACCACTTTTTTTATTTTTGCTGAACACACACCTTCAAACTCCCGGGCAACGCCGGGCACCTATGCTAGTTCTTTATAAAAGACTTTTAAGACATACATAATGGTTTTTATGCCCAAATTCTGTCTGAGGCTATGCCAAAAAAGAATATATCAGCTTTGTGATTGTGCTGTGTGTGTTTAGTGCGCGCGCGCACACACACACACACACACACACACACACACACAAACTTTATATAATAGAAAACTAGCAACACTATACCTCCATTTTGTCGATCCCTTGTTTGAAGCATGGAAACAATAAAATGAATAAGACGAAATAAAAAAAATATGACCTGCAGCTTGGATTTAGAGAAAAGCGATCATAGACTATTTCACTCTAGATCGATTTGTGACTGGAGAAAGATGGAATAGCGTTTTGAAAACAATTCAATGAAGTCAAGAATGAAGGATCTAAAATTCTACAATATACCATCCTTATTTTAGATTTTACTTAACAAGTGATTATGGCTTGCAAAAGAATGGTAATTCTTAAAAACGATTCTCCAAACTAGTTAACAGCCGGTTTTATTGAACTTAGTGCCCCACTCCCACCCCACAGTTAATGACTTGATCTATATATTAATAGGATAGCCAACGAGTTATTTATTTTGTGTGTCACGCTTACATCCGAGTGACTGTCGTTTAATTGTTATGGACTTTTATTTCCTGCAATAAATAATTTTACCAAGAATTCTGCATAAGAATTGGTTTCGGTTTATATTATAGCTGATGGCACTCCAGTAATCTATTTTTTTTTTTTTTTTTATAATTTTATCAAGAATTCTTCATAATTTTGGTTTTGGTTATGGCTGAAGGAACTCAAGTTTATATATATATACTAGCATGGGTGCCCGGCATTGCCCGGATGTTTGGAGGTGTGTGTTGAGAAAAAAAAAAGGGGTAGTAGGAAGTCAGACTTGAACCTGTACCGCACAGGAGGAATAAACGTGAAGAAAAAAAAAAAAAAAAAAGTGACGTCTTTGCTGTTACAACCATCGGCAAACTGGAAGTGACATAGGTTTAAATTAAGGTTAGACAATCGAAAAAGAGGGGATGACTTTCGAAAATATCGGCGAAAAAAGCAACCCCTCCCTGTAGAAAAGTGCCCAGTTAGGGGTGAAGAAAATGTTTTTAGCCAATTTTTCGGTATTTGTCGTCTGTAGGGTCGAACTTAAAAACGATACTGATCTTGCGAAAATCCGTCGCCTCTGTCGAAAGTTTTAGGCAGACATGCAAATATACTTGCATAGATTTATATATTTGTAGCTCAAATTTTCGACCCAAACCGATTAAAAAGCTTGCCCTATTTCTGAATACCCTTTATGTAAAATTTCAAATGTTTAGACCAGAAATTGTCTTTAGTAATTTGGTAGAGACTGCGGAGGTCAATTTTTTTTTTTAACTTTGAGCCCTATTATGACCCCTAAACATTGATTGTTTTGGGCTCAAATCAAGTTATTAAGTTAGATCCATGTCTAAGGAACCTATATCTAAAATTTCAATTGTTTAGACCCAAAATTGGTGGAGGAGTTTGGTAGAGGTCTCAAAGGTCAAATCGTTGTACTTTGACCTCTTAACAGCAAAATTTCTGGCCGTAAACCGATTACAAAGATTTTCCCAAATCTCAATACCCTGTATATCAAATTTTGAGTGTGTAGACTGAAAATTGACAGAGTTATTGTGTAGGGAAATATACACAGACATATATATATATATATATATACATACACACACAAATTTTTTTTTCATAAGTTTTGGTTTCAGTTTCGATTCAAGCTGATGCACCCCAAGTCATATGGATAATTTTTTTTTTATTTTTGAAATCGCAACTTTATAATATATAAAAATTGATAGAACCGTAACTCTATAATAATATACATTAAATCTGCAAGAATTAAAATATCATATTTAAGTGTACTTTACGATTGGGCTATGCCGGGCGTCCCTGCTAGCTTAGATAAATACTTTTGCAGTTTTAACAAAAGAGCGATATCAGAATATCTCCATTTATGCTGAACATCTACAGAATGCCAACATCAACATATTACATATGAATGAATCCCCTGTAGAATTTCCACAGGTCTCGCTAGTATCTATTAAATACCAAACGTCTCAATTATTGTGAAAAAAATTAGGAAACTATTTCCAAACTTACTGGCAATGGCAGTGGTGAGAGCAAGATTATTCAGTCATTCGAACTAGTAAAATGATTACCAAATAAACCGGATATAACCTTTAAAAATTAGAAGTTTATTTCATTTACAGACAGTTTTTAACACTGAGTGTAAAGTTTTAAATGATCCCCCCCCCCCTGAACAAATGTTCATAGGTTAACTCTGGGGCTGTTTTTCTCATGCAGATCCATGAATCAAAAACACACACACGTTTTTTATTTTTTTATTTTATTTATTTAATTATTATTTTTTATTGTTTTTTTTTTATAAGGGGGTCACTACTTACGAAGGCCTGAAAGCTACTTCAAAATAAAGGTTAATGAGTTTAAGGTGGTCACTGAGACAACAGCTTTGGAGATTAGGTAGATTTAGATTATTTAAGGGGGTGAGACAGTAAGAACTTGTTTACATTGGACTTGAAGACGACCATATTGTAGTTAGCTAAAAGGCAGGTCAGTGGAACAGTTCTACAAGGGGGCAGTTTTAGGAAAGAAGCTTTATTCATGGAATTTTTGTTTAGATTTAGAGAGAGAGAGAGAGAGAGAGGGGGGGAGAGAGGGATAGAGAGAGAGGGATAGAGAGAGAGGGATAGAGAGAGAGAGGGAGGATAGAGAGAGAGAGGGGGGATAGAGAGAGAGAGGGATAGAGAGAGAGGGATAGAGAGAGAGAGGGATAGAGAGAGAGAGGGATAGAGAGAGAGGGATAGAGAGAGAGGGATATAGAGAGAGAGAGGGATATAGAGAGAGAGAGGGATATAGAGAGAGAGAGGGATAGAGAGAGAGAGGGATAGAGAGAGAGAGAGGGATAGAGAGAGAGAGAGGGATAGAGAGAGAGAGAGGGATAGAGAGAGGGATAGAGAGAGAGAGAGGGATAGAGAGAGGGATAGAGAGAGAGAGAGAGAGAGGGATAGAGAGAGGGATAGAGAGAGAGAGAGGGATAGAGAGAGAGAGAGGGATAGAGAGAGAGAGAGGGATAGAGAGAGAGAGAGGGATAGAGAGAGAGAGAGGGATAGAGAGAGAGAGAGGGATAGAGAGAGAGAGAGGGATAGAGAGAGAGAGAGGGATAGAGAGAGAGATAGAGAGAGAGGGATAGAGAGAGAGATAGAGAGAGAGGGATAGAGAGAGAGGGATAGAGAGAGAGGGATAGAGAGAGAGGGATAGAGAGAGAGGGATAGATAGAGAGAGGGATAGATAGAGAGAGGGATAGATAGAGAGAGGGATAGATAGAGAGAGGGATAGATAGAGAGAGGGATAGATAGAGAGAGGGATAGATAGAGAGAGGGATAGATAGAGAGAGGGATAGATAGAGATAGATAGAGAATTGTTGGTAGTGGTTATGGCTTGATGAAATCTAAACTGCATTTAAAATTACTATCAACTATTTATATGAAATAATCGGGAAAGGCAAAATTTCAAACTAAGTTTTATAAAAAGCCACAGAATTTTTGCAGGCCAAACTGTAACAAAAGACCAAATTTGCAAAATCTGGCCTTAAAAGGGCCAATCTGGCAACCCTGGACTGTAAAACTTAAATGTGATCCTGATTGTAAATAATTACATTCTCACTCATTTTATTGTTAATAGCGACACACAAATATTAGGTTGGGGGCAAAAATAATATCGTTTTTTTTTTTATATTTAACTTCATATAAAAAAAAAAAAAAAAAAAAATTGCACCAACCTAATATAAAGAAATAAAAGATGTAATAAAAGAAGAAAAAACATGAGTAATTATAAAATAATTTTTTGTTGAAACGAATTAAATTAGGGAATTATTTTCATTTGTTTACAATCAAGCCTATGATACGATTTAACTTCTTATACTCTTGTATAGCATTTGACATATTGTGGAGGGATAAATGTATAAAGAATGTTTATAAGACACCAATCACTGCAACAAAAGATGCTTTTTTGATAACTGACCAATCAAGATAGGAAATTGATATATTGCAATTACAATGAAACAGACAGCACTCAATGAGCTAAATACTGACCGACTTCTATTACGATATTTATTCAAAAGAAAAAACTTCAAGCATTAAAATCATTTTGGCAAATCGGTTTCGATTTTAGTGATCATCATATGAAAATAGGGTTTATAAAATCGACTTTGAGCTCTAGCAACAATAAAAAGAAATTGCCGGACCCCCCCCCCCCTGCCGAATAATTCAAAACGCTAAAAACAAAACTTTAAGATAAGTTTAATTATATGAAAGAAATGGTTTTATTTTTTTTTTCAAACCTTTCAAAGAAATGTTTTCTTTTTAAACGAAAACAACGAAAATGAAAAGTTTTTTCATAGAAAATATCTAAGTTTATTGAAACTTTTCTTAAAGATTTTTTATGTAACAAAGAATTTTTTTTCTTATGAAATCTATGATTGAAAACATTTTCTCAAAGAATAATAATAGAAAAGTGATTTTTTTTAACACAAATATTTTCTGCTGACAGCTCATTGGCTGTGTTTGATTTTCTAGTTATTTTTCCAGCAGCTTACTGTAAACTGTCGGAAACTGCCAATGCAATCTTGGGTGAGATCCGGAATCAGTACTATAATTGGTTTAGAGTCCTAGTAGCATTAGTAAAAAAAAAACTTTGCTAAATTTTATAGAACAAGGAAAATTTCTGGGAAAATTAAATTTTAAGTTTATTCTTATATTTTGAAAGATTCTTTAGATAGTCAAAAGCAATGGATGAATTTTCAAATATTATCAGACTAATAGCTTACAAAACTATTTAAAAAATGTTATAATCCAATTATAATTACTAAAATTTAACGTTTAATTATAAAAAAATTGACGGAGATTGAAAAACTAATATTGACATTAACTTTACAAAAGTCTGTTCATTTCATGTCAGGAACTTTGCACACATCCACACAGACCGTTTCGTGAGTGAGACATACTTTGACGCAGACCTGAATGATGCCTCGGACACTGCTCAACAATGAATTTCTAGATGGAGCGAAACACTATGATGACGATCTCAGGAACTAATAAACCAGTTGATCCTTAAATATCACGTGGTCTGGAATACAACTTAAAAATGGTATCACTTTATTTACTTTGGCATAACTCTGGACTATACCATCTCATCCAAGAAAAATATAAAGACAAAATGAAAGTCAGCTCTTAGAACAACACCCTATAGAAACTGTTTAGCTCTAAGTGGGGAGCCACAGCACACAGATGCAAAATGTACTGTCTCGGTCCAATGTTATTCCTCATTAGAGTACGATTACTTAGGAGAGATCAACGCATACCAAAAACGTAAACTCGGCATTAAGCTCTTGAAGTATACCAATCTGAATAAACTGCATCTCATCATTTTTTTTTTTTTTTTCATAAGAATACCAGAAACAGGCATTATGAAAGGTAAAAGAAAATACATCTGAGAGAAATAAATTTTAGTTAAAGGAGCATCATGAGTTTAAATTAAAAATATAAAATAATAATGGTATGTGTCCCATAAAAAATTTTTCCTGGTGTATGTCGATGGCAGTTGTATTGTGAGAGCGAAAACTACCTATTTCTTCTATGAAAAAAAAATATCGACAAGGACTATATATATATATATATGAATAAAACGAAATTTATAGTTTCCGAAAATACATATCGATAATTGTTTTATTGATGTTGAAGCATATTTTGTATATGCTGCATTTAAGCAGGAAGCTGTACCCATCAATGGTACAGAGGTAAATCTCAAACTCCTTTATATAGAATACTAGCAGGCTGCCTGGTCGTAAAATAGGCATAAATATATTTTAATTCATGCAGATTTTTTTATTTATTATTATAGAGCCTAAATATCAAACTCTGTAGACCAAATACTCAGAGAGGAGTTTGGTAGAGATTTTTCGCACACACACCAACCACGTCATATATATATATATATATATATATATATATATATATATATATATATATATATATATATGCATATATATATACACACACACACATATATATATACACACCTATGAATTTTTTGTGTGTGTGTATTGATATTCATATTAAAACCCTTTTTCCTATATATTTAAAAAGAAAATACAACTTTGTTATGTATGGCGTGTGGAATTGTATTTATCTACAAAAAAATCTAGCTAATTTGCATATTCTTTTTAACATTCATTTTAATTAATTCCCTATTAGTTTTTTTTTCGGTTTTCTTATAGGATGATCATATTTAGTTAACTATTACGTGTAATTATATTCATGCAGATATTCTACATGATTTATACTTGCGTAATAAGGTTATAGTAAACACAAACCTCTTTCTATATATATTTATGTATGCATATATATATATATGTTTAAAAATTTTTGCCTACTAAACTCCTGTCAGTTTTTGGTCCACAGCCATGACATTTTATATATAGGGTATTCCAACCCATGCAACTTTATAATTGGGTTTTAGCCGGGAAAAATTGGTGCAAAAGTGTGAAAATTAAAAAAAAAAGAAATTTGCCAGATGAAGGTCGAATAACAGTATTACGAATGTGTAACGTAATATCTATTGGTTCATGTTTTAATTTTTAGCCTTGCAACAAACATGTATTCATAGCTCAGGCATTGATGTCAAAACGTTTTGGTTTCAATTCTCGGTTAACTGATTAACTGATTAAAAAGATTTTCTTAAATCTCAATATCCCTTATGTAAAATCTCGAGTCTGTAGACGGAAAATTGACAGAGTAGTTTGGTAGGGAAATGTACACACACAGACAAACACACACAGACAATTTCACTTTTATAGATATACTAGCGTTGCCCGGGTGTTTGGAGGTGTATGCTGAGCAAAAAGAACAAAAACAAAAACGGTCAATTTTTTTAACTTTGACTTTGACCCCTATTATGACACCTTAACATTTATTGTTTTTGGGCTCAAATAAAGTTATTAAGTTAGATCCATGTCCAAGGAACTTATATCTAAAATTTAAAGTGTTTAGACCCAAAATTGTTGGAGGAGTTCGGTAGAGTTCTCAAAGGTTAAATCGTTGAACTTTGACCCCATAAATTTCTGGCCGAAAAGCGGATCACATAGATTTTCCCAAATCTCAGTACCCTGAATATCAAATTTCGAGTCTGTAGACTAAAATTGACATAGTTATTGCGTAGGGAAATGTACACACACACACGTTCACTTTTATAGATATATAGATAGATAATTACTGGAGCTAATTTGAGCACGAAAATATCGAAGGTAAACACGATTTGTCATGGGTGACACTAGAAAACTAATAATTACATTATTGATATACAAACATGTCATCTGAAGAGAAAGAAAAACAAATTTGTAAAGTATTGAATAAACGATAAAATTAATCTACTTTGTTCTTCTAACGAGTGTTAATCCAATCAGTTGGTGGCAAGGGAGATTATTTGCATATTCATAATCTGTAGCCGTAGTAGTAGCATATAAAACAACAAAAAATATCAATAATAGATGTATTGTTGCTTATCAACCTTTTGTCTAATAAGTAATTAACGATCAGCAATTCTGGCTTAAATAAGCATGTCAGGGCCAGACAAAGAGGGAAAGCGAGATTCATTTATAGGTATTCAGCAGTCAGCATTTTGTGCGGGACAGTTTTTAATGAGGTGAATAAATCGGTTTGTTTGTTTTCAAAAACCCGCTCCCCTGTCTGATATGACGAAGTCGACAAACGTTCACTGGCTCTGGGCCTATTATTAGAGTCTAGTTTTGCTTTTTGTTTATACCGAAAACCCGAATGTAATGCGTGCCGATGCGGGAAATGTGGACTAATTAACGTTCGACAGTCAATAAAATTAAATAGACAGGCGAGCTCCGTGGTTAAGTGTGAGATATTACAATTTATAGATGATATAAAAAGTTTTAAGTTGTGAACTGAGCGAGCGCTTCTCTGAAAGAAGCCTTTTGTGGTCATCGAGGAAAAGCGTACATACATACATACATACATACATACATACATACATACATACATTTTCGCTTTTATATATATATATATATAGATTTTAAATAGTGTTGTGCCGATGAATCGGAATCGGGAATCGGTTAAATCGGTAATTTTCGGGGAATCGGAATCGGCATCGGAAAAATTTGTGTATAATTTCCGATTCCAAAATCGATTCTTTGAATATTTTTCAAAAGTTAATTTTCAATTGCTTGTACCGATTATAAATATTTATTTCTTTTAAACTATTAGTAAAACTAAACTCTATAGATCTATGTACTCGTTATAGAATGAAGTTCTCATAACAAAATCACGTAATTTCATTAAATAGTTTTTGTTTTACGCTCCCTTGACTAATTATCGCAGTTTTTTTAGGAAGATTCCGAATTTCCCAAATCGTTTTTACGGCATAAAATAAAAACTATTTGATGAAATTACGTGATTTTTTTATGAGAACTTCATTCCATAACGAGTACGTAGAATATATATATTTTTTTTATTTTTCGTTTTTTAACATAGTGTAAACTGCACAAGCACCCTTTTTTAATACGTGAAGAAAGTTTAGAGCTTCATCCTAGATCTAAAAATAATTTGGTTTTTAGTGGGTTTACAAATATCGTCCAAAAGTAGAATTTCAATGAGGGGGGACTTTTAAATGTAAATATAATTTCTTTTTCAATCTGAAAAATTTCTAAATGTTTTCTCTTTATCTATTTTATCCAGACTTTGATAAATTCATTGTGAGATATTCATGTATATTTTTAACTTTTCCGAAACCCCAGAAAAATGCGACGGTGTCAGACAATGTGGCTTCAGGAAAATAAAATAAAACTCTATTCGTTTGAAATCTTTTCATATTAAACTCCTTGAGAAATTTGGCAAGTGGGTGTGAAAAAGTATTGTTGTCGAAACCAACGGCATCGAAGGTGTTAATTACCCCATAATACTTTCAACTCAACTTTTGAGTGAGATTGGCGGGCTTCAGCGAGGCCTCCGTGATATATATATATATATATATATATATATATATATATATATATATATATATATATATAATCTCACGGAGGCCTTGGCTTCAGACGGCATTGGCGCCGTCGTAGCAATCCTTAAGTATAAACATAAACAATACCGGCAGAATCAAAGAAAATCACACTGGAAGCATATTTCAAATTAAATCAAAGGCCAAGCCTTTTCACAATTTTGCCCATTCCTTGTTGGTCCCCCCCCCCCCGATTTATCGGAGAGGGACTATAGTTTTCAGTGGCGTTCGTCTGTTCGTCCGGATGATTCCCGGATAACCGTCCATTACTTTTTTCTGAAATTTTGCCACAAGTTGTACTCCAATACGTAGATATGCACAACATCGAGTTTTTTTTTAAGAAAACTCTCGTTGCTCCCCCAGGGGCTGAAAAGGGGTCAAAAATGCCCAAAATGGCAAAAATGACACTTTTGGCCCCATAACTTTTTTCCCGTTGATTAGATTTTACTGAAACTTGTCCAAAATGTGAAGGCAATTGTTGCAAATGTAAATTCAGTATCGCTGACCCTGGCAAAACTCTGGTTTGCGCCCCCCGGGAACTTTTAGGGCTAAAAACCACCCCTTTTTTAGGCTCTTTTTTTCATATTTGTCTAAAATGTGATTATGTATCTCTATTTAGTGTTTTTTTATGGTGCTGAACTCAAATTTACATGTCTTAAGGCCTAAAACATAGCCGTTTGTCCATTTTTACAAGTAATCAGCTCCCCCATGGGGGCAAAAGAGGTAAAAAAAAAATACCTCAAAATGACTCTAAATAGACAAAATTGACATATTTTTCAGAATAACTTTTCATCCATTCATTAGATTTTTCTGAAACTTGGCAAAACCATGGGCATACCTGATATACACCTGATGGAAGTATCACTGACCCTGGGAAAAATCAGAGTCACAAGCCCTGGAGGTTTTAGGGCTAATATTGGGTGTGGAGCAAAAGTTGAACTTAGTCATTTTTCTGAAAACTTTTGAAAATTTTTTTTTCACTCAAAATTGTTTTTTTATCAGTTATGTATCACTTTTTTTATCACTTTATTCGATCCCCCCTCCTCACATAGAGGGGGACCATGCATGCACGGCTTGTTATATTTGTCAATACCGATTGCCGAGTGAGGGAGCAGCAAACATACCGACAAAACCCAACACTTTTATATTCTACTTTTCATTTAATTAGCAATAATGTTTGATATTATTTTTCTGGGCAAAATATTTCTTTAATTTTAGACAATTCTTTCGCTACTTTGAAAATAAACTGCATTCTTCTAAAGGTTACCTAGCGAATTTTCGCAAAGTTTCAATTTTTGTTTTGTTTATTTTACGCATATAAAATAAGTTTAGATCTTCTTTAGTTTTACTAATAGTTTAAAAGAAAGAAATATTTATAATCGGTACAAACAATTGAAAATGAACTTTTTAAAAATATTAAAAGAATCGATTTTGGAATCGGAAATTAGGCACAAATTTTTCCGATTCCAATACCCCCAAAATTACCGATTTATCCGATTCCCGATTCCGATTAATCGACACAACACTAATATAAAACGATTAGGAATTTAAAATAGACGGTCAGTTTCACAAATAAATATAACGTAACATGAGCTGTAGTGTGTTACCAATTTTAAATTATGTGCGCTTATTGGGGATAGGGTGTCTACTTTTTAAGCGATTACACATGGTTTTACAACGTTGCAAACCGAACTTAATTTAGTGGGAAACACTTTAGTTAATATCCATAAAGAATTAGGATGGCCAGAAATGATGATCATTTTACGTTAAATTTATATTCGAAACTGATCTTACACTCTAAATTCTAAATGATCGCTTTTCTTTCCGCCAATTAAAAAAATGTTCTAACACGTAATCTATAAAAGTAATATTTCATTTTGGAATAGGGATTTAGCTGCGAGAGAAAGCACAGAAAGCTCACGCAATCTCACGTTAAAAATGGTTTTCATAATAGTAATATTATTATTTAGAAATTCGTTCGTAACAATGAGATGTGGCTTTGCTAAGTGGCGTTGTTAAATATATTGTTCTTACATCGTTTTCTTATTTTGCCTACCAATCTTCGAATATTTTCCACTATTCATGTAAGTAGCATGTTATACAGTAAATACGAACTGGTACAATATAGCTTTGTTTTAAAATCAAAATAAATGTTTTGTTGTGTTACAATTTTTAATCAATTACAAGGCAAACATTTGAGATAAAATATACGCGGACATTAACCAGGGGTTTATGTAATAATTTGAAAATTTACGAAAAAACAAACAAAAAAAAATCTCTAATTAAATATGTATAAATTTTACAAGAATCGGAATCGGAATCGAGAATCGGATCGGAATCGGAAATTTTGAACGGAATCGGAATCGGGAAAAATTTTGGCATCGTCCCATCACTAATTTTAAAGAGCGTTTTTCGCTCTATCTAATCGTTTAAATTACAATCGCTTAAAAACAATTATGTCTTCTTTTCAGAACGTTGAATACAAAATGAAAAAAAAAAAAGCAAATTCGCACAATTTTCATATTTCAATTCAAACTAGGTCAAAAAGCTGCTGAAACAGCTCGCGATATCAATGAAGCATTTGGTTCAAGAACCGCCATTACTGATTTAAAAATTATGAGTGTCAAATTAAAATAGCAGCGTGCGCTTTGAAGATTACGGAGTTGTAGTTTGCAAGGAAGCAGTTGTGTATTACAAAAAGGAAGGTTTTAGTTCTGGGATTGAGATTGATTTAAAGAAAAAAAAAATTCAGTTTTTAAATTTTTCTTATCTTGCTTGTTGCATTCATATAACCTTCACATGTATTTTCTTTCAAACATCGGGGAAAAATATCCTGTAATATTTATTCCCATGAATCAAATTATGCATCAGGGAAAGTGAAAAAATTATTACTGGCGAATGTTTGAAAAACAATACTGAAACTAGGTTAAACAGTCAGCTGCTGATTACTTTTTTTTGTTTTTTTTTTTGTGATATTTTTCTCCTTTGGGACGTTGGTAATCTTCACATGGTTTCTCCTATAAGTACTCAATGTCCTTCTAGAAAGAATTCTTAATGGAAAGATATCAGAGAAACGAACACCAACAAAATTATCATGAATAACAAGAACAGCATGCTGCCGAACTTGTTTTATGGATCAAAAATCTGGTCGAACTGAATCGTGGCTGAACTCCTGTTTATCTTATTGCTGATTATTAAATTGCATCCGTCTTAAACCCAATTCTTCAAAATACTTACTGCATTTTTTGTTCTAAGCTAAAACAACCGTTTATTTTTCCGATGATTAATTAACCAGGTTTTCTTTTTGTAGAAATTGAGTTTCAACTAACAATGAAAATCTCAGCTGTGAAGCCATTCAAAATATTTTTTTCATTTTCTGCTTTAGGATTAACTTGTATTTGCAATTTAAGAAACACTACACTTTTTTCATTTATATGTTTACTAGCAGGCCTACCTAGCATTGTACAGGGTCCTAGAAAAGAACTGATTTTTAAAGTCATTTTCACATTCTAACATAAATTGGGCAGCTTTAAGAAACTGACTTCCAAATTACACTATCTTGGCCATTTTTATTTGGGTTGTTCGGACTACTCTTCTCATCTTGAGTATCATTTTTACAATATTTTAGTCGATATAACCCACACTGAGTTTGCAATGACCCATGGCACAGTGGTTAGGGTACTTGAAAAATCAATTATAAAAAAGCGATATTCTCTTGAAGGTTGAAGGTTTAATTCTCAGTGTTGGTGACTGAAAAATACAATTGCGAATTAGTTAGGACCTTTATTCAGTCATGGCTGATGGAACGAGAGAATGCTATCCCTGTGAAGTAAATAAAGGGTACCATTCAAAATTCCATCCAAATTCCTGAGTTCGACAAGATATACCTGAAGAAGGTCGGAGGTTAAATCGACTGAAACGTTGTGATAATGACACTCAAGATGAGAACAATAATCCAAATAATATGAATAATCAATCTTCATCTCAAAATTTCAGAAACGTAATATTTTGGTCAGCTCTATATTTATCCCTCAGGTCCATTTTTATCAATTTTACTCCCATGTTTTTTCTTGTGAACTGAACCTGCTACTTCAACTATTCTACATCTACTGACCCAAGAATTCTCATCCACTCTTTCAGTATGGTCATACCATCAAAGTCTCCTGTGCTTCACATACCTCTCTATGCTCTCCAGATTTAATCTTCTGAAACCATTAGAACTGAGACTGTCTTTAAGACTCAGATTAAACATCCATCATATCATTCTCATATCATTTCCATCCATGCAATGCATGTCCTCAACCCTCATTGGCCAGGCTTCACTTCCATACATCACAATACTTTATGAATACATCTCTCCTTTAGACTGTTTCTAACTGATTGATGCGCAAACTTTTGCAACTGCTTCATCATTTCATTGTGTGATCTCACCGATTTATGTCCATCTACGTCTAGTGTAAGAAAGCACAAAAAGTGCCACCAATTATTACAGCCGGGCCTGATCATCTTTTTCTGGTCAGACCTATTTTTATGTGCCTTGTTACATTGTGGGGTTACTATGACAATGTATTATAAAAAACATAGTAGTTGTTGCAATATTTTTTATCCATATTGGGGTATAGTCCCTCACAATTGGAAGATTCTATTTATAAACGATGCTGCTAGGAACTGACGAATCAAATTAATTTACATTCTGCTACTAACCAATCAGAAACCAGAATTGCTCCATAAAAATTAAATCTTTTTCTTTAGCAACCTTGCATATGTTTTCTTTGTGTCAACACGGGAAGAATCTTTTGCTCTGTAGCTACAAAATTATAAAGTCAGGAACCTGAACAAAAGAACTGTCTACTGAGAACTGTAGACTGGACTTGTATAGAACAACTAAGCATAGAAAACTGTTCTGAAACTAAACATGGCTTCCGACTCAAGTGATTACTATAATTTTTGGACGATAAACAAAAATATATAAAAAGCTTAAATTTTTTCTTCACTTTTTGGAAGATCATCATGTTATTTATTTAGAAATATTTAGAAATAGACTGATTTTGTATAATGAAACTAACACGGTCAGAAAAAATGAAATTAAACTCGGACAGAATGAGTATGTAAAGAAATTGAAATTTATCCCAGTGGAAACTGGCAGGAATATTAACAAAAAAATATCCACAGTGGAAATTTCTGAAATCAGGCAAGTTATCGGCCAACTTAACTGGCTGGCTACCCAGACCAGACCCGATCTCATCTACGATGTCAGTGCATTAAGTTCCATCCTCAAACAAAGCAATGTGGAATGTATAAAACATGCTAATAGAGTAGTAAAGAAAGCCACAAAAGAAAAATCCCAGGTAAATATTCCTGACTTAGGAGATCTCAATCATTGCCTACAGTGATGCTTCATTCGCCAACCTGACAGACGGAAGATCTCAAGGTGGTTACATAATCTTTTTAGCTGGCAATAATCACAAATATACACCAATAACCTGGCAGTCCAAGCACATTAGAAGAGTGGTCAAAAGCACACTGGCTGCTGAAACCCTAGCCATGGTTGACATGTCAGAGGCCTGTCTATTTTATAGGAAACTACTATTAGAAATACTGCAATTAAATACAAAAATAATCTGCAAAACAGATAATTCCTGTCTCTGACTCCGTACATTCATCCACCCAAATACTAGATAAAAGGCTTCGTATTGAGATGACTATTTTGAGAGAAATGCTGGAAAGAAAAGAAATAGAGTTCTCTTGGGTACCTACTAATAGACAGGTAGCTGACTGCTTAACCAAGAAGGGAGTTCCTTCAATTAAGATACTTGAGTTCGTATCTGAACCCCAAAAAACTGATATTTAAAAATAATTGTTTTTTTCTTTCTTTTTCAGTGGTCATCTAAAAGATACGAAAAAGGGGGAAGTATTGTTAACTTTACCCAGTTGTGTCCCTTGAACACTCTCTACAACAGAGAGTTAACTTCCCTACTGGAAATGGTGTAAAAAGGACTTTCGAAATATATAGTGCGAGCGGTACACACATGTTAAATAAATGGTCTTCGACCTTACTCCAGTTGTCCGTGTTTATTTGCTTTTACAATTTCTGTTCACGTAGATAAATAATCAATCGTTAACTATTCTGCACTTTCCCAAATGAATTATTTTGCTCTTTTAACTAACAATTTCTGGGGCTAAATTCGACACACATGAGCAAAAGGATGGTACAAAATGGGGAGAAAAAAAAAAAGGAAGAGAGAAAAAAAAGGCAAGGAAAGAGAACGAATGAAAAATAAAATCCAGACAAATAGTGATGTAAAAATAAGGAGGTAAGTCAGAAATCAGATTTTTTAAAAAAAAAATTTCGACTAAAAATGGAAAAATTACATCCACAAGATGGTCTAACAATTTAAGCGAAAATCCGCTTTTTCTGGATAAAAAAAATTCTAAGAGAAATAAAGATAAATAGAATGCCACCAAATAGCAACAAAAAATAAGGCGGTAAAGCTCTAGCAATTTGGAAGACATCAGAAAAGATCCACCACCCCTCTCCCGATGACAAAAAAAAAAAAAAAAAAAAAAAACTAAAAAAACCCCCCCAAAATAAAGAGGAATTTTGCTAAAACATAGAATACTTACATCTCTTATTAATCATGTCTTAAAAGTCTTTATATTTTGTCTACCTTTTAAGGATTCAAAGCAATTAGTTGAATAGATTTGTTTTTTCTGTATTCATCTCCATAATATCTGGCACTTTGCACACAAATTTAGCATTCAACATATTGCTAAAAAAAAAAAAAAAATAAATAAATAAATAAAAAAATAGTAACTTCAAAATTATAATAAATGATTCCCATTGATGGAAGGAGATCTTTATTCCATTGACAATCTATTTTAAACATTTTGGTTTTTATCCAATTAAGTGGCCCCTGTCTTGTAGCAGTTCCAGCCTGATGGGCACTGACCAAATGTCAATACAGCCAGAGTCCGTTTCCAATCAATATCTTGATTCGATTGTTGTTTACTTCAACTGGTCTCCTCAAGCGTAGAACACTATTTACTTAGGTTTCTATACATTCTCTATAAACAGTATTATTTTATGTTTAGTTAAACAAAGAAAGAATAATTTGGTAATCCAATTAATTTTTATTCATTTTTTTGTTTTAAATATTAGAATCTAAATCATAATTATGTTTATCTGTTAGTCACAGGTTTCCAAACTAATAAAATGCCTTAGAAATTGATACAAACCTGATTTTATGCAGCTTCTAATGTTCTGTGGCAGACCAAAAAGAATGAAGAAAAAAAGGGGGCTACTGCTTCTATTTATATGCTTGTGATCTCGTGAAGTAAGGAGATTTCTGATCACTTCATATGCAAATGAAATGCTGCTGGTTTGAATAAAAAATCTGATTTGGAAATCAGAGATTAGACGATTCCTGTAATGACCTGTTCCCTGTCGATTGTGGTGCAATACTGGTTCTGTTTAGTTCTAAGAGATTCACTCTCCCAGGATTTGCCTTCTCCCTTTGAGAAAGGGTTAGTTTATTGCTAATCGCCTGTGACACCTCTGACAAAGAATGCTGATGGGGTAGCACAGGCACCTTATGCAGAGTGCTTCTATTCTGGCGTTATCTTTTCAACCACACTATCCGCTACTAGTGTATTGCACTCTGAAGAAGAAACAGAGCAAAAATGGATGATCACATTTTAATGCTATTGAAACAAAACTTCTTTCCTTTTTCAACCATAAAAAAAAACGTTTCCAACCACTGATTGTCATGGATGATAGCACTCCCACCGAGAATCCAACGTTCAAACTCTGCAGCCTAACATTCTCAGGCAATATTAACTGGAATAAGTACATAGAAGATGCTACTAAATTTGTGGTAAGGTAAGTAGGTTTCCTCTACTAGGCTAAAAAAAAGAAAAACTTTTCATACCTACTAGAGTCTTTATAAAGTTACCATTCATGCATGTGAGGAGTATTATTGCCAGATCTAGGCCAATACATCAATCACTAGTCTCACGCTCTTGAAAAATAAAAAATCATTTCTAACCTAATAAATCCCACACTATATGCCAAGCTCCAGCCTCTGTTGCATCACTGCATCCTTGTACTTGGTTTGCAAGTATTTCCACAGAAATAATGAACTTACTGCACTTGTAATCCCCCCCTCATCAATGTAAATACACTCGACTTTACTGGCTAGTAGCAAATTCCCTCCTTTCAATGTAGAGTTCAATATAGATAACAGAAGATTTTCTACTATAAAAAGGTTTCTTTACTCGAACCACTTGGTGTTGAAATTCTCTTCCTGCTCCCCTGACTGTACAAACATGGAGAAATTTTAATTTAACCTTTGGGCTACGATGGTATTTTTACACACATTTTTGCCTACGATGAGTGTGAATTTGTTCACATCACATAAAATCACTTGTAGAGTTTTTGAAAAAGTTTTTATCAAAAAACAATACAAACATGGGTTTTAAGCATGGGTTTCATTCATTGATTAATGCAGTTAGGGTAAAGAAGAACTCCATACTCGCTGAAGACACCATTGTTTTAGTAGTTTGTAATAGAAAACTGGGTGTTAACAAATAAACAGCCAGCGTAGCCTAAGGGTTAATGTGAATAAACATTTTGCTGTATAACTTCCCATCTAGATTGTTCCTCTCTTAAATCGGTAGCCTCTACTACTACTACTACTACTACTACTACTACTACTACTAATGATACTAATGACGATTATAATAAAAAAATGTTAAGACATGTCATAACAATTATGTCATAGAATGGTGCAGCAGAAGTTAAATGCAAAGTAATCTGCATACTTCTGCTGACACCGGTACCACTGCACTATTGATTGAAGACAACGTCTGATGCGTTGCGTATGTAAGAAAAAAAAAGAAAATAATTGTCCAATCAAAACGGAGCCAATGCAAATCCTGAAAACGAATAGAAATAACTGAACTTAGCAGATGACCTATTTTGTCAGCCGACTAATATTTTTGCCTCAATCAAAACATTTTTCAGAGGCAGAAACCGGTTGCTTGCCATTAATGTTTTTTACCGAGCATTCAAGTTTTATGTTACAATAAGATGGCTACCCAGCATTGCCCACAAATTTTGGTCATTTTTTTTCTTTATGGAACTTTTTTTTTTGATTCTGCTCATCTTAATCTTGAATTCAGCTCTTTCCGCATTTGTTTCAGATGTTGCTAATGTTTTTTTTGCTGTTCTAACATTTTCATGTTCTCATAGCCAAGACAGACTCCCAGGTTTAAATGCTATGAGATAGCCTCCTCATCCGTCATTTCAGAAAGCCAAAATTACAATAGTACAAATCAATAAACAGTTACGGCTCAAAAATATTTGGTAGAAATGCACCGAATGATCCATAAGGAACTCTTTAGATATCATCATCATCATGTTCAGTTTAATGTCTGCTTTACATGTTGGCATGTGTTGGAAATTGACTAACCTATCTCTGCCAGGTATTTATTTATCCCTCTTTCTCCCAAATCCTAATCACTTCCTCCCATGTTTTCCTTACTCTACAAATTGTCCATGCTGGCTCAACTGTTCTACATCTACTAAAAAATGGAAACGGCACTAACCCTATGCAGGTTTAACTGGCTTCTTCAAAAGGAGGAAGTTCCATGGTCGTAGTAAATTCACAAGCAGTTCCCAGTTGCATGTATAACCTCGTTAGGGGAGATAACGATGTTAGGATTTTGCAACTCTTGCAAGATGTTGACGCCCTCCATACATCCAATACATCTAAGCACTCATCAATTCCTTCAATGGAACCAAATATGTAATGCAGTTAAGTATACAATTTATGCATCTTAACCCTGACATCAAGAACTAAACTAAAAAGCAGCATTTTGTGTTTCTTAAGTAAATAAATCTATCAACTTTGACAACTATTTTTAAAACAAATCAATTCTGATTCTTGAATAAAGTTCAAACAAAATTCGTAAACATCATCGAAATGGAGACAGCAGCTATTCACTTTATGCTTTTAGCGATAAAGATACTATTCTAAACTAATGCATGACACACCAAGGGAAATGCCATTTGTGTGACGCACCACGGAAAACGCCATTCCAAACTTATGCCGGACACGCCACGGAAAACGCCATTCCAAACTTATGCCGGACACGCCACGGAAAACGCCATTCCAAACTTATGCCGGACACGCCACGGAAAACGCCATTCCAAACTTATGCCGGACACGCCACGGAAAACGCCATTCCAAACTTATGCCGGACACGCCACGGAAAACGCCATTCCAAACTTATGCCGGACACGCCACGGAAAACGCCATTCCAAACTTATGCCGGACACGCCACGGAAAACGCCATTCCAAACTTATGCCGGACACGCCACGGAAAACGCCATTCCAAACTTATGCCGGACACGCCACGGAAAACGCCATTCCAAACTTATGCCGGACACGCCACGGAAAACGCCATTCCAAACTTATGCCGGACACGCCACGGAAAACGCCATTCCAAACTTATGCCGGACACGCCACGGAAAACGCCATTCCAAACTTATGCCGGACACGCCACGGAAAACGCCATTCCAAACTTATGCCGGACACGCCACGGAAAACGCCATTCCAAACTTATGCCGGACACGCCACGGAAAACGCCATTCCAAACTTATGCCGGACACGCCACGGAAAACGCCATTCCAAACTTATGCCGGACACGCCACGGAAAACGCCATTCCAAACTTATGCCGGACACGCCACGGTAAACGCCATTCCAAACTTATGCCGGACACGCCACGGAAAACGCCATTCCAAACTTATGCCGGACACGCCACGGAAAACGCCATTCCAAACTTATGCCGGACACGCCACGGAAAATATGGAGCTTCTTTGCTAGAACTTTCAGTAGAATACAATACTATAGGGCTGCTTCTCAGCTGACTGGTTGTTTTCAAGTCTAATATAAATAGGTTCCCATTGAGTCATCCTTTTAAATAATTAAATGCTACCAAGTTCCACCATTACTGATCATCATGGTGTTGTCTCACCATTTACCTGAAACTTATTAACACTTATCCTAGAGTGGCCTCTGGGCCTGGATAAACCACGAACCAGAATAATAATAAAAAAAAAAAGGCATTCTCAGAGATGTGAAAACATTTAGTCTCACCCCCTCCAAATGATCAGTTTGAAGTCATTTGAAACAATGATTGATTTTAGTGGAAAATCAGCTCTAAGGGGGTTATTAATACCATCTAATGACAACTACAGAAAAATATTTTTGGTTTACTTAACTTGATTCGAAAATAGCACTAAAACGAAATTTAAAAAAAATGTGTACAAGTCAGATTCAGGAAGTACAAGGAATTATTAATCAATTATGAAGAGATCAATTTATGATTGGCAAACTTCCGAAATAGTCGCCAGAAGGAAGATGATGGAAGGAGGAAAAGATGAGGAAGCAAAAAGAAAAAAAAAAAATCAAATTTCAGCCAAATCATCATCATATTCAGTTTAACATTTACATCTGTTCTACACAGTGGTATGTGCTGGATCGCTTTTAGGAATTAACTTCTATACCAACAGTATCTCTGGCCAGGTATCTTTCTTGCAAATCCAACCCTATCAGTTCCTCCCATGTTTCCATAGACCTTCCCCTGCCAACTAAGACCACTACTTACACTGTTCTACATGTATGAACCTAACAACTTTCCTTATCCTTTCAATGTGACCATAAAAACAAAGTCTCCTGTTTTGTATACATCCCTTTATATTATCCAAATGTAACCTTCTTCTGAGGTGATTGGATTTAAGTTTGTCATTCATCATATTCTCATATCGTTGCTCTCCATGCAACGCATATCCTCAAGCCTCACTGACTAGGTTTCACTTCTATAAATCATCACACTCTGTACACAGTTCTGATAGACCCTTCCCTTGGTTGACAGCAGTAGGGCTTTATGTTTACAGTGAAACAATCGCATTTGTGAGTGATTTTTCAAGTGGCGACTATAAATAATAAAACGCTTATCTTTTGGCGATTGAGTTTCTGTCACCAACAATCTTCCAAAGCTCATTATTTAGTGAAAAACGTTTTTTCAACCTTTATTTTTTATGAAATGAGCAAAATCAAATCATTTAAACAATAAAAGTTTAATAGAACAGTATACACTTTTTTTTTTAACGAAGACTGCTTTAAAAAAAAACAAAAAAAAAAAAACAAAAAAAACATCTAAAGAAATTCGAATATCTTAAAATCTTAACATAAAATTCAGTGCATACTTAAAATTACTTATTAAAAAGAAAAAAAAAAAAAAAAACATTTTTATAAAATATGAACTCGTCACGGAACGAAAATATCTTATTCTAAAAATCATGTGAGTTTGGCTAGTAAACGAAAATATTTAGTTGTCAAAGGTCAACTAAAGATAAATTTATCGGTAGAGCCCTGAGCAGTAACGCTTTGCTGGCTAGCAACGGTATAAACGTCCTGAATTTATTTCATCCCCTACCAACCTTTACTATAAGGCCAGCAGCAACCCCTCCCTATTCTACAATGATATCACCAAGATAAGTCAAAGAGAAAAAATAATGTTCATGTTTTGTTTTTTCAGTTTTTAATGCGAGCATTTTTTTTTCAACTTCCCAAAAGCACTAAATAAGACAATAATAATGTCCTGGTTACAAAAGATTTCTCCTCTGACCAAAAATTGATACTACATTTTGATCTCAGCCTGAAGACAAAGTCGGCTGATATTTCCCAGTGGTAACTAATATTACTGGCAATAAACCAATTCCAACTAAAAGAAAAAGTCTTTGAAGAAAAGAAAAAATTTGAAAAACAAAACAACTTTCAACTTCTAGAATAGTGTAATTTAGAACTGATTACATAGCGCATGGACCCGTGGCATAATGGATATAAGTACTAAGTAATTATAAGTTCTTAGTGACAGTCTTTCAATTCACAATTACGAATTACTTAAGATCTCTACCTGGTCATGGCTGAGAGAATGAGAGCAAGCTACCTACATAAAGTAAATAAAAGGTTATATTACATATTCTGTATAGATTTCAGAGTTCGATAAAATATATCTGAAGAAGGTTGGAGGTTTCATCGTCCGAAACGTTGTGAAAAGATGAGAACAGTAATCTGCATAATCCAAATAATATGAATAATCAATCCACATATAAAAAATTTGCATACATTCTGCCATTCACCGTAATTTCTTTGAGTTTTTAAACACGTTTTGTGAACGTTTCCATTGTTTTATTTTGAATATATATATATATATATAAAAAAGATAAATAAAGAATAAATAAAACAATGCTTAACATACCAATAAAAATATGAATCATGATTTTCATAATGTGAATACAATATCGGACGTAATGTCTGAAAACTGGAGAATTATAAAAAAAAAAAAAATATACCTTTTAGCAAAAGTTATAGCCCTTGACTTAGAACGAGTTCTTTATGCCAAATTGATGGTTGAATACAGTTAAATTTGTGCTCATTTTTGAATTGATACTAATCCCTGTTAATCAATAAGTGTACATCGAATGGAGACCAAAATACTTAGCTAGCTGCACCTTATCATAATAAAAGGTGCAGAGCGATGTGGTAGTTTCCAAGAAAAGGTAGAACGGCCAGACAGAAGGATAGACGAAGAAAAATATAATATAGATTTTATAATTCTCCAGAATTTATAATTTATGGTTCTCGGAAGGTTGGATAAAGTCAGGTGAGGTTCAGTGTTAAAAAAAAGTAATAGTTTTTTTCCATTTTTGGAGGAAATTAGTCTAGATAAGTGTATTTACACTCCTACCACCACCACTGCAGAAAAATTAGAGATGAAGTTAGGAGGTACTCTGGATGGGTGCAAAATTGGGCGTGACTGCAGTGATCAGCATTAAGCGAATCATCCACCCAAAAGAGGAAGTAATATCAAAGCTAATGATTTCTGAACCTGACCCATACTCTACTTTCACATAAGTTTGAAAGATCCTGTTTAAATTGAAATAAGTGTAATATGTGTGTACAAGTGTTGATTTAATATTCGTAGGCCCAAATATTGTAAAACCAGGCTTAGGGTCAAACAAATCCAACTTGCCTCCTCCCTTGAGGCTTGCATTCACAAATATCTGTGGGCTTAGAACTAATTTAGCTGATGTTGAAGCATTTCTCCTAACAAATACCCCGGATATCTTAGCACTAAGTGAGACTAACCTACACTTCTCCATCCCCTCTAACTACTTTAACATGCCTGGATATCTCCCACTCTGCCGTAAGGACTCTGACAGACACATGCACGGACTTGGAGTTTACATTCGTAATACCTTTCCCTTGACTAGAGAAACAAACCTAGAAACGGATGATCAAGCCTTTATGTGCTTTATACTAATCATGCAACACAACATTAGCTACTTTTACTTTCTCTACCGCTCTCCCTCGACCCAAGACTGCACCATAATAAACAAAGTCTCTGACAGCATAGACACAGCACTCTCCCTCGACACTAGCACACAAGTACATGCATTTGGTGACTTTAATGTCCACCACAAAAACTGGCTTAGATTCTCTACTTACAGATGCAGTGGGCAGCACTACTCATAGCTTCTCTATATCTCACTCCCTATCACAAATTGTTACTTTTCCAACCCGTTTCCCTGACCAGGAAGAACAACACGCATCACTTTTAGATCTGTTTTCGACCACAATTCCTGATGATTGTATAACGAATGCCGACAGCCCACTTGGGAACGCTGATCATACAGTGATAATGGTTGAAATCGCCCTAAACTCTAGAGCCAAAACTGAAGAGCCAGTGCTCAAAACAACGAGATATTATAAAAAGGCTGACTGGGAAGCCATCAGAGATCTTATCAGAGATGCCCCATGGGGAAATATTTTTTCTCTTCCTGCTGAACAGTGTGCAAACGAGACCACTGAATGGTTCAAAACTGCAATCGAAGCGCCTGTTCCCATGCGGAAATTCTATAGCAAGCCCCACTCTCCCTAGTGGTTTTCTTCGACTTGCGCAACTGCCATTGCTCAAAGGCAGCATGCATACTGCAGATTTAACCAACATAAGTCCAGTTCAAACAGACAGAAGTACATAGAAGCTAGAAGTAATGTTAAGAAAGAAATAGCGACAGCTAAGAGAGAATTTACGGAAACCACTAAAAATGCATCAAAGCACAAAAACTAGGAACTCGTGACTTCTGGAAAATCTACAACAGTGTAGTAAATAATGGGCAATCAACAATTCCCCACTAACCAACAATCACGAGGTTGTTTGCTTAGCAACCGAAAAGGCTAACATGCTTGCCAGTCGGTTTGCCTCAAACTCCACACTGGACCCTTCTAACCACCCCCTACCTGAATTTCCTATGCGGACAGACGCCATGCTAGAGGATCTGAAAATCACCTCTGCTCAGGTGTATGCCATCATAAAAAACCTTGACACTTCAAAAGCATGTAGACCCGATCTCATCCCAGCTGTACTATTAAAAAAGTGCTCAGTCGAAGTAGTTCCAGTTCTCTCCAAACTCTACAACAAATACCTAAATGAATCTTGCTTTCCGGGTTGTTGGAAAACTGCTTCTGTGGTACCAGTATTCAAGAATTCTGGCGAAAGAACTGACCCATTAAATTATCGTTCCACTTTTTGCCAAAATATTTGAGACCTTAATTAACCATGCTCTAGTCCATCACCTTACAGATGCTAAACTTCTGACTGACAAACAATATGGATTTAGACAAGCCCGTTCCACAGCAGACATCTTAACTTTAATCTCTGAACATATATACCATTCACTGGACAAAGCGGGGGAGGGCAGAGCGGTAGCTCTAGATATATCTAAGGCTTTTGACAGGGTATGGCATGAAGGTCTCTTCAGGAAAATTAGATCATACGGTATCACTGATAGAATACTTAACATAATTAAATCCTTCTTAGATAAGAGAAAAATCCAGGTTGTCCTCGACGGTCGTACATCTAAACAATATGATATAAATGCGGGAATGTCCCAGGGGTCTATCCTTGGACCTCTACTGTTCCTGATATTCATAAATGACCTCCCGACAAAATTGCCTCTGAGATGGGTATACATGCTGATGAACAGGCACGACAGGAAAACAAATGAACATACATCTAAAGAAATGGCAGAAACACTAGAGGATGACCTCCAATCAGTAGTGGAATGGGGACAAAAATGGATGATCACGTTCAATGCCGCCAAGACTAAACTAGTTTCATTCAATAATTACAAGAAACCTTCTCTACCACCTATCGCAATGGCCAACGACTGTTTATCTGAGAGTACGTCTTTCAAGCTCCTTGGCCTAACATTCACAGGAAACATTAGTTGGAACAATTACATCAAGGGCATTGCCAGGGCCACTGCAAGGAAGGTGGGCTCTCTCTATCGTGCTAGAAAACTACTAACACCTGAAAGTATCCTGTACCTCTATAAGGCAACCATTCGCCCATGTATGGAGTATTGCTGTCATATTTGGGTTGGTGCATCGGCTACTAGTCTCTCGCTCTTTGACAAGGTTCAAAAGAGAGTCGCAAATCTGATAGGCCCTGAACTGGCATCTAAGCCTCAGGCTCTGTCCCATCGACGAAACGTTGCGTCCCTCTGCCTGATCTACAAGTATTTTAATAGTGAATGCTCTGATGAACTGCAGACACTTGTGCCCCCACGACGTGAACACCCTCAACAGAACCGACAGGCTGCAAAATCCCACCCCCACACTGTAGAGATCTCTAGATGTAAAAGATCTTTCTACTCCAGTAGTTTCTTCCCCAGAACTGCTAGACTTTGGAATTACATTCCGGGTCACTGCTTCCCCAACTGTACTGACGTGCAGAAGTTCAAGTGCAACGCGAACCAACATCTTGCTGCTCAAATCCCTACATAGTACCCCAGTAGTTGTTGCCCCTGATATAGCCCCCTACACCAAAGTGGCAATGTGCCTTGTTTAGGGTGAAAATGTAATTAAAAAAAAAAAAAAATCCTTTCGTCTACTTTAAAGAAGATATTTTTAATATTTTTATTATTTTTTTTTTAAATATATCTGCACGGCCTCCGAGCCTCTCAAACTGAGCGAAACAAATACATTTCTCAAAGACGTGCGATGCCATTTCATACCCGCTTTCCTTTTTTATTCAAAAAGATTTCATAAAATTTAACCAATAGATTACAGAGATTTATTACCTATTCTAAAAAGAAAAGAAAAATCATTAAATATTTACATAATAGTTTTGTTTGGTCTTTTCTCTAGCACAAATGTTGATAAAAAAATAATTTGGTAATGAATAGAACTAGAATGGACGGTTTCAGTAAAAAAAATTAAAACAAAAAAAAACAAAAAACTTTTTTTTCTTGTATACAAGTGAAAAAAAAAAAAAAAAAAAAAGATCTCTAGTCTAGACCATCTCCAGATTTTCACAAGGTTACTTATATTTACATGTTCAAATCCCTTTAGATTATGAAGCATCTAGAATTTATCTTTACACAGATCAGCAATAAAAAAATATGTTTGGGAGCTAAGTAAACCATGGGACACCCGCCCGTTGAGATGCATACATCTATTCTTGATCTATGCATAAAAATATACACACCACACCCACTGAAACATGCATATACATTCATAAGTGAATAGATGTTGGATCGCGGGGAGGGGGAATCCCATATTTTAAAGGTTAGATTCAAAAATAGACATCAGCACCGAAAGAAGAAGAGAGATAATGAAAGGTGGAAGATAGTAAAAAGAAAAAAAAAACAGAAGGTGAGTGAGAGAGAGAGAGAGAGAGAGAGAGAGAGAGAGAGAGAGAGAGAGAGAGAGAGAGAGAGAGAGAGAGAGAGAGAAAATGATATTTCACATGCAATCCACTGAAATTTTGTCAGGATTAAAAAAGAAAAAATATATATTTTTAGCATAATAACACAGGAAAATACTTATATATGTAGGTTTATCAAGCTTATTGTATGTCATTTATAAAAACTGGGGTGGGTATGTGTATAGGACAGAGAAGGAGAAACAAGAGAAAATGATTTTAAATTATTCAATCCAATTTTTATCATTTACTTGAAATGTAGATTAGTTTGTATATACTGATCGTAATAGATTAAACAAATTTTTTATATGTATTAAAATTTATTACCGTCAATCATGGCTTGGGCTCGACCAACAATCAGTGGATAAAGCTGAACGTAGCAAAAATGTTGAAACGCTAAATGTTTTTTTTTTTTTTTTCTGTATACAAAAATGTGAGTTAGTAATTGATATTTGAGTGATTGGGGGGGGGGGGTACTATACACAGATTCGAAAAAGTCGTCCAAAAACAAATAAATGAAAGCAAAGGTAAGGTAAGTTATGTTTCTACCTAACTGGATAATTGTTTAGTGTTTTTATGTAATGTAAAATGTTTAATCGGCTCGAAAAACAGAAATGGTTGCAGACTCTGTTGAATACGTTAAGTTTGGGAAAGTAAGTTGAAAACTAAAAATTATACAATACAGTGTCAAAAACCCACCGAATATATGTTACCATGACATAGGCTGACATAATCGGTGGGTTTGTGACAGTATTTTGTATAGTTTTTTTAGTTTTAACTCACTTTCTCAAACTTAACGTAATCAACAGTGTCCGCCACCATTTGTATCTTTCAAATACACCGATAAACATTGTTTTTCGAGCCGACTAAACGTTACATTAAATGAAAAGGGTTTGTATTACTAAACACAGATACAAAGAAGTTGTCAAAAAATAAATATATAACAAATAAATTTTATCAAAGGCAAGAAAAGTAAATGTTCTACCTAACTGGATAACATTGTAGTGTTTTTATGTAATGTATAATCGGTTCAAAAACATGCAGTGTTTATTGGTATATTTGAAAAATACAAATGGCGGCAGACTGTATCGAACATGTTAAGTTTGGGGAAATTTTGGGAAAATGAGTTTAAACTAAAAAACTATACAAAACACTGTTAGGAACTCACTCAATATATGTTACTGTGACGTAGGCTGACATATAATCAGTGGTTTTAAACTTTTGCTCGATACAGATGACGACTTTTAAGAGTCCCTTTTAGTGATTACCTGGTTTGAGGATATTTGTACAACTAAACTGCAAATCTGCCCCCAAAATCCGGTATTATTTTACTTTAAGGCCCGTCTCATGTTCGTATATAACAAAATATTTTATTGTAGATTTCAGTGTACTAAAAACGAATCTGCAAACCGTTTCCGTCGCAAAAAGAAAGTTTCATGATATGAAGAAATTACTTTTTCGAAAAGTGGGTGATCACTTTGCAATGTAAATTTAACTTAGAATGAGCACCCACTTTCTGACCACCTGAGAGAGGGGCATTTTTCTGTGTGTTTCTTGGCTAAAAAGTTTTTTGTTTGATTTCTTTTGCATGGTAATAACCCCTGGAACTATTTCCCATTTCACAGCCGTAGCCTTTGTTTATGCTATGCGCGAGCATAAACGAAAGCTGTTTAGCCAATAAACATGGGAAAAAATCCCCCCCACCTCACTCAGGTGGCTAGAAAGGTGCTTATTTTAAGTTAAATAAATTTACATGGAAAAGTGATCGCCTACTTTTCGAAAAAGTAATTTCTTCATATCATAAAAACTATTTTTTTGCGATGGAAACGGTTTGCAGATTCGTTTTTAGCACACCAAAATCTTTAAAAAATTCTTTTTGTTATATATGAATGTGAGACGCACGGCCCTTTATGGAAAATTTTATCAAAAATCCGGGAGAAAATAGTTTTCAATAAAAATAGCAAATGAATTCGATAGAAAAAAATGGATGCTATTTTAAAAATTTTTCTGTGTTTCTTGGCTAAAAAGTTTTTTGTTTGATTTCTTTTGCATTTTGCAATTTAAACAGGTAATTTTAAAGGATTTTCCAAAGGTAGAAAGAAAGTCCCCCCCTCAAATCGTGACCACAAAGTGGGTGATCATTTTACGTTAAATTATTATGGAAAAGTGACCCTCTACTTTTTTAAACTAACATTTCTTCATATCTTGGAAACTACTCGTTTGCTTTAATTATAAATGTTATTTTCGTTTTCAGCGGCCCCGAAAACCTATAAAAGTGGTAATTTTAAAGGAATCTTCATATTTACCTTCATTTTTTTTTTTTTTCCAATAACATACGAAATTAAGAATTAGACAAATTTATTTTAGGTAGGCCTTTAAAAATAAAAAAATTAAGATAAGCAAATGGTGCTAGTGCACTTACCGATCCGCGCATTTTTTAAATCGTATTTCCAAGTTTAATTAAAGTTTTATGATATGTTTTTTTTATTCAATTGTAAGGTTAAAGTACAAATATATATATATATATATATATATATAATTTAAAAAATAGGGAATTTTTTTTTTTTTTTACCCATCCATTAATTAGATAGTTAAATGTTGTAATTCGAAAGTCATCAACCACGTGAAAGGCTCATTTCTACCAGAAATGAAATATGGCGAACAGTCTCCGAGTTACGAAAAATATTTTTATTTTATTTAATATATTTTTATAATTTGCCATCTTAACGATCTTAATTTATTTTAATAGCATGCAAACATTCCTTGACTTTACACATGAATTTTCTGAAAATTTCAATTAAATTGGTAATGTAGAAATATGGTTTTATGGACTTTGAACGAACCAAAAATTACATTTATATATATTATATATATATATATATATATAGATGTATGCATATAAATTATAAAATTTTATACCGTCCAGCCGCACTTTCTTGCTTGAATCTTGTCTTCAATGATCGGGCAATTCCATCTTTTAAAGAGATTACAGGTGAATTTATATATATATATATATATATATATATATATATATATATATATACCCGTCGTTGACTAGATTCAAAAACAGCCTACAGAAAATGGACTCTGATTTATGAAAGTATGATAGGTTATGAAAAGGAAGGGTTGTAAAGAGATAGCTTCAAAACCAAAGCAAAATATGATGAAAGTAAAAATAAAATAGATAAACCCCATAATTTATTATGCCATACCTCTTCACACTGAAACACTTATCACAATATTCTGTGGATCTATATTAAAAAAACCTTGTTAAACTTTGTGACATATTTCCATTCTATGGAGGTCAGGTGTGAACGAACTCCACATAATTTTATACCATATTTCTTCAAACTGAAACATAATTATCAAAGCATACTTACACAGACAGATATGAAAAGTCTTTATTAAAGTTTGTACCTATTTTTATTCTATGTAGGCCAGGCCTACAATTTTATCATACCATCCCTATTTAAGGTAAAACATACTGATCAAAGTATTCTTATGTACATCTATATCAAAAACACTTTTTTAAAATTTAAAATTTTTTTATTTCCATACTTTGTGGACCAGGCGCATACGCAGACCCCACAATTTTAATGAATCATCATTATGCCAGATCAAACATACTCATTCCTGTGTCTCGATACATCTATCATTATATGTGATCAGTTTTCTATAATAGTCAACCATATAGGAGCCTATTCGTGACCAGACACACACACACACATGTTCAGTTTTATATTATATATATATATATATATATATATATTAGTCCTCGTGCGAAAGAGCAGGATACAAAATGTTTTAAACAATAATAGAATAACAAAGACTTTCGCTGGCGAGGACTACTATTGACCGTAACAAGTTATACAGTCCTCTGGAAATTTTAATCTATTTTTCTCGTTATGTACTGAATATTTGTTACTGAAAGCTATATGAAATATGTTCCTTATTAAATTTTAAAGATTTTCTATTCTGAAAGAAGTTTAAAAAAATGTAATCTAAAAAAGGTTATTTTAAAGTTTTTGTTAAAAAATTTTTTTAGATTTTCTCATTATTCAGACCCGTATTACAAAGAGGGGGTTGCAAAAAATTGAGTTGTCGTGTGAGGAGAAATACAAACTTAAATAGAGAGAAGGAGAGTTTAAAAATATAATCTTAAAAAGATAAGGTACAAGTTAGAAAAGCATTTCATCCAAGGCATGAAAATTGTTAAACAAAATGTTTTTACTATAGGCTTTAAAAATAAAGGTACAAGATTGAATTTGAAATTTATTTATCTTCAAAGTGCACTTTTATAACTTTTACAAAGTAAGGTATAAAAATTTAATTTAAATTGAATCAAAAAATTACCTTGGATTTATTTTTTGTAATGTACATCCTGTTACACTTTTTAAAAAAAATCATTGAAAATTTTATATCTATATCATTAATTGCTAGATGAAAGATAATATTTTTAAATTGCAACAGAATGTACATTGCATAAAATAAATCCAAGGTAATTTTTTGATTCAATTTAAATTAAATTTTTATACCTTACTTTGTCAAATTTATAAAAGTACACTTTGAAGATAAATAAATTTCAAATTGAATATTGTACCTTTATTGTTAAAGCCTATAGTAAAAACATTTTGTTTAACAATTTTCATGCCTTGGATGAAATGCTTTTCTAACATATATATATATAGGCCGTGACTCAGAGACTAAGGATTGAGGATGGAAAGTTGTTTCTGTTTCAATTCTAGTTGACGACACCCAAGTCATATATATATATATTTATAATTTTGATCTCACTACTATATATTAGATTCAATATAATAATCAGTAGATAGTTATAAAAAATTTTTTTCAACTGCCACAATTAAGCTCAATGAAAATGCATTTACACTTTTGGTAATGAACATTCCAAAGCCATATATTTATTTTTTATAATATATATTTTTTATAATATATTTTTTTAAATATTTTATTGTATATTACACGTGTTTTGTTGAATGGTGGAAAAACATCAAACAACTCATCAGATAAATATTTTTTCACACAGATAAGTCGAGAAAGTATATTTGGATGACGAAGCTATTGAGGTTGATCAAAACTTCTATTACTTTGCTGATATCATTGAAGCACAGGATAGTACGAGTGCTCATGTGATTGCAAAAATTAGGATTGGATAGGGTAAGTTCATGGAATTTATGTTATTATCAGCTGTTGATTTTAAAACAAGTCTGTCAGCATGTATATGTTGTGTGATGATGTATGGAAATGAAACCTGGCCAATGAGGATTGAAGACGTGTGTTGCATGGAGAGAAATGATATAAGAATGATAGGATGGATGTGTAATGCGAGTCTTAAAGACTAGTTCTGATGACCTCGGCAGTATAAAAAGTTGCATGCAGATTAGCAGATTTTGATGGTATGACAATGTTGAAATAAATTTTCAGTTGAGGTAGTAGGTTCAAGTTTACAGAGGAAGATCAAGGAAAATCTAGGAGGAAGTGATAAAAATGTATCCAGGGAAAAGAAAGTAAAACAAAGATCTGGTCAGAGATAAACAAGTTCAGATGCCAATTTCTGAAAGCCGTCCAGTGCATGTGAGCAGATGTTAAATAATATAATGCTAATGATGTATATATTTCCCCAAAACCCCTGAACTTGATGGAGGGGGAGACTAAAACTTGCTATGGTTTCAAATGATCTGAAATAACAGCAAGGGGAGATTTGATTCCAAACATTTCTTATATGCTATATCTTCCCTCTTTTGGAAATAGAGTATGGTTATGATTATCTCTAGTATCAAATAAGCCTTATACACTGTGAAATTTACTTTATGTATGAAAACAAAAGAGAGGAGATATAACATATGAGAACTATTTGGAATCAAGTCTCTCCTTGCTGTTATTTCAGATCATTTGAAACCATACCAGCAAGTTTTAGTCTCCCCTCCATCAAAGCCAAAGGTTTGGGGGAAATATCAGATATTTTGTAATCCATATGCAAAACTTGGAAAACAAATTATTATGAGTGAAACATTTTATGGCTGTAAAAAAGTGCCAAAAAATAGGCTCTGGACGATGGATGATCCCTTTAATGTGGGACCTTAAGGGCAAATATCACATATCCCACTACACAATTCAGGTCATTAGTTTTCCAACGAGCCTTCATTTATAAAATTCTAATCAATAGTCGCCGACATTTGGAACTTATAAAATTGACAAAAAAAGGTGGTATCTCTATATCTATCTATCTATGGATATATCTATACTCATAGCCAAATTGAATATCGAAATGCTCATATCTTTGGTTCTATGGGACAAAACTACATGAAAATTTGCAGGCTTTTTGAAAATTATAATACTATTCTATTGTAAAAATTTTATGATAATTGGTAAAAAAGAACCTATATTTTCAAACCATAATATGCCCAAATTTGCATACATTTGTATATATAGTGTCCTGGCAGACAGCCTCAATTTTGCTGCTTCGGTTGTCGTCCCTGTGGCCTTGCCAGGCCACTAATATATATATATTCAATTATTATCCACATGTATAGGAGTTTCAACCTTGCATAATTTTCAGTGTGGAGATATGTTCACGCTAGTCGCACAACTCAAATTCCTGGATACCTTTAACTCCAATCTAAATGCTCCAAACGAGGGTCCCAGTTTCAACAGCAATGCATAATAGAAATAAACAGTGTCTCATGGTAAACAACTGATAATTCCTGAAATATCATTAAGACTAATATGAATTCATGAACGCAAATAGATTCAGCGATTGTAGGAGATTAATTGACTTACTGGCAAAATAATTTTTTCCAACGATAGATTAAAAAAAAAAAAAAATATTTTCATACAGTTTTAAACGTTAAAAAAACATTCAAGCCATATATATTAGATTGAATAGAAGGTTCTTGTGGAATTTTTAATTTTGATTTCAAATGATGCATTTTCAAACAAGTTTTCAATATAATACCTTTACTTTATATATTATTTTAAAGAGCATTTTTCGCTCTATCTGATCGTTTAAATTCCAATCGCTTTAAAACAATTGTCTTCTTTTCAGAACGTTGAATACAAGATGGTAAAAAGCAAATTTGCACAATTTTCTTATTTCAATTCAAGCTAGGTCGAAAAACTGCTGAAACAGTTTGCAACATTAATGAAGCATTTGGCCCAGGAACAACTACTGAGCACACAGCACAATGGTGGTTTAAGAAATTTCATGCCAGTGAGTCTTGATGATGAGCATAGTGGCTGGCCATCGGATGTTGACAACGATCAATTAAGAGCCTTAGTCGAAGCCAATTTTAAATGCAGGTGAAACCATTATGGTGGATAATTAGTCAACAAATGGATAAAATGCACCAGAAACTTCAACAACAACATCCAGCATTAGTCAATAGAGAAAGCTCAATTCTCCTCCATGACAATGCCAGACTGCATGTTGCTAAACCGACCCTGCAGAAGTTAAACGAATTGCGTTATTAAACTACCTCATCCGCCATACTCTCCAGACATCTTACCTACTGATTAGCACTTTTTCAAGCATCTCAATAACTTTCTGCAGGAGAAATATTTCAAAAACCTAAGCGATATCAAAAACGCCTTCAGTGACTTCATCGCCACTAGAACGCAAGACTTATGTTACTGGCAAAAATACACTTCTTTTGCGTTGGCATAATATATTGATGTTGGTATTTTGTAGATGTTCAGTGCAAATGGAGATGCTCTGATATTATTGTAGCTTTTGTTAAAACTGCAAAAGTATTTATCTAAGCTAGCATGAACACTCGGTAAAGCCCGGTCGTAAAGTATGCTTAAATATGATATTTTAATTCTTGCAGATTTCGTATATATTATAGAGTTAATGTTCTATCGATTTTTATGTTATAAAGTTGCGATTTCAAAAATAATAAAATATATTCATATGATTTGGGTGTATTAGCTTGAATCGAAACCAAAATAAAAGCATGAAAAAACATTTATGAAATATATATATATATATATATATATATATATATATATATATATATATATATATATAACTTGAGTTCCTTCAGCCATAATCGAATGAAAACTTCTGAAGAATTCTTGGTAAAATTATTTAGGACAAGAAATAGAAGATCATAACAATTAAACGACCCGGATGTAAGTGTGACACACAAAGAACACACACGCTATGCTATCGTATTAATATATAGATAATCCTCATTTCCAAGCAATTTTTTTTTTTTTTTTAACTACGAACCCCAAGTCTGACTCATGAAAAAGAAAGGAAAAAAGAACAGTCTTCGAATAACTGTTGGACTGAAGGAGTGAATTAAAAATTGTCTCTTATAATGAAATTTTATTATTTGTAATGAACTGTGTAGCACATTACTTTCTGAATATTTGGATCAGTTCTATATTTAAAATACAATGGACACTATTTTCATAAAAATGTTAAACACATAAAACATTTATTGATTACATATATTTCTCATTGCATGGAATTTCCACAATTGCTCTTGACATATCTAAGGCCTTTGATAGGGTATGGCATAAAGGTTTACTTCATAAGATCTCTAGCTATGGTATTGCTGGAAATGTCTTCTCAATTATTAAATCATTTCTTTCTGATAGGTTCATAAGAGTAGTAGTTGGGGGGCAAAAATCAGAACCTCACAGTATTAATGCCGGTGTCCCTCAGGGATCCATCCTGGGCCCAACTCTTTTCCTGATCTATATTAATGATCTTCCAAATCACATCCTTACATCATTTGTAGACATCTATGCTGACGACACTACCATTTATGGTAGCACATCTAAGACAGTAAACGACCAAGTTCTCTCCAATTCTCTCTCCTCTGATCTTGAGCACCTAGTACAATGGGGTAAGGAGTGGCTGGTTACTTTTAATGCATCTAAAACCAAGCTTCTCTCTTTACATCATCAACATTCTGATCCACATCTGGCATCAATTGAAATGAATGGCTCTCGTCTTCAGGAGGCCTCAAGTTTTGACAAGCTTCTTGGCTTGACCATTACTCCTGATCTTAAATGGAACACGTACATCAAATCTGTTGCCAAGGCCGCTGGAAAAATGGTGGGATCTTTCTATCGATCCGGTAGATATCTCACTGCTGATGCTATTCTCTATCTATATAAGAGCCAGGTACGTCCAAGGATGGAATACTGTTGCCACATCTGGGCAGGAGCTGCTAGAAAGGACTTGGCCTGCCTTGATAGACTTCAAAATAGACTTTGTAGCCTTGTAGGAGATGTCCTTTTCTCTTCCTTGCAACCTCTATCTCACAGAAGAGATGTTGCGAGTTTGTCTCTGATGTATCGTTATTTTTATGGAAAGTGTTCGACTGAGCTTCAATCTATGGTCCCCCCCTCGCCAAACTTTCACAAGAAACACTCGTCTAGCTGTAAACACTATCAATAATTCCCCCCCACTCTTTATCTGTGCCTAAACCTAAACGTAGATTCCATGAACAAAGCTTCTTTCTTAGAACTGCACGCCTGTGGAATTGTCTTCCGTTTTCCTGCTTTCCGGCTTCAAATCTAACGTAAATAAGTTCTTGATGAGCCGTTCCATATAAGTTATCAAATTTACCAAATTTTCATTACTAATGATTACTATATTGTCCAATTTCTACTGTAAACTCATTAACCCTTATCCTTGAGTGGCCTCTTGGCCTTGATAATGTGGGGATGCCTATGTAAAAAAAAAAAAAAAAAAAGGTGCTACTAGTTAATAAATATTTCCCAAATCTCAATTTATTTAGAGTATTTAAGAGTATTTTAGGGGGCATAATATGGGCACAAACTCCAATCTGAAAATTCAAATATTTCAGATTTGCATTGAATTATTGTGCACTAATAAAGCAAGATTTCCTAAATTTTAATTTTTTTCTAGGATCCCTGAAGCTTAAGTCTTAAATTTCATACATTTTCTGGAATCAAAATCATGTAACAAGATTTTGCTCAAAATCAGAATAAGGATTCCAGACATAAGGCTTAGTAGCATTATATGTCGGTTTTGCTTGTTAGAAGTGGATATAAAAGTGGTGCAAAACTATGTTCAGGAAATTGTACCCGTCCTGGGACGAGTATTTTTCTAGTCAGTCACACACACACACACTTTCACAAAGGTCTAAGAATAAAATTCATCCTTCCAAAAATGTCTAGACAATGACTAGTGCAAACAATTTTGGCAATAAAATGTTAAACAAATACAATGGCAAGCATGCAAGACATACATGGGGATATTCCACAACAGAATCCCCCCCCCCCCCACACACACCAATAATAACATAGCCAAATTAAATGAAATACAAGTGTCAGTGTCTGTTGACCCATCTTGAAGTTTTAGATACAAACCGCATTCCTGAAGGGACTCACAGAAATAAAAGAATTATAAAAGGCACTCCTACTTCAAAGTGAGCCACATCAGTTTGTCCTCCCATGTCTCTCCATTCAGGGTGGCTAATCTTACCCTCTCTCCACAAATTGGTCATAATTCAACCATTGAGGTGGGCTGAGAGTTCAATTGAAAGGAAAATTATTGATTTTTGTTTTCTGAGGACAACCTAGAGCGTTGCATCCAAGAAGGCCCCACTCCACCAACCGCATAGCAATGCAATGATTCACAGTGGGGAAAGGTAGTACTCCCCACCCCAATCTCCTTTTTGTGCTTGTCTTTTTACTAAGTCATGGAAGGACATTATATAGAAGTTTGGGAAGGAGGGGGGATACAATCTCTCAGGTTCTTTATCTTGGAAATTTGTAAGGAAGAGGCAGAAAAGCTGAAAAAAAAAATGTTGATCCACAGGCGTCAACATATTTCTCCATGTTTTATACTTGTAGAGCTTTTCATTAGGAATGTGTGTGCATGCTTTATTATTTCTAATGCTTTCTAAAAGATATCACGTTTTCTGCAGACAAATTCGACATTATATCAACAGACTAGATACTCCGAGACTGGACAGTTCGCACCAAATTCTAGCATATATTATTTATTAAATATATATTTTTTTTAACACCAATACATAATTAAAGCAAAATAAATTGTTTTGGACTATTTGAAAAAAAATTCCAACAGTATTGATAATTAATTTATATAAATAATATATATAGTATTGATAATTTATATAAATAATATATATAGTATTGATAATTAATTTATATAAATAATATATATAGTATTGATAATTTATATAAATAATATATATAGTATTGATAATTTATATAAATAATATATATAGTATTGATAATTAATTTATATAAATAATATATATAGTATTGATAATTTATATAAATAATATATATAGTATTGATAATTAATTTATATAAATAATATATATAGTATTGATAATTAATTTATATAAATAATATATATAGTATTGATAATTTATATAAGTAATATATATAGTATTGATAATTAATTTATATAAATAATATATATAGTATTGATAATGTTTAACCATTTATTTATTTAATCACATATTTGAATTATTGTTTTGAAACATGTGAATTATACATCTATGATGTCATATCAAAGTTATAATTATTTTGTGAAGGTGATGTTTTAAAAATATTAAAAATAGCTCATCACATTGAAGATCTCATGGTTTTGGTTTCAATTGCCGGTCATGGCATCCACTTTATTTGTTTGGAATTTATTAATGCAATATTTTTCATTTCTAAAAGAAGTTATTTTTATATAGAAAGAAGACAAATTTTGCAATGTTTTTAAAAAAAACTGCGACGCACAACCCCCCCCCTATTACGAGTGGATAATCATTTTCTTTGAGGTTGGAAAAATGAAACTCACTGAACCCGTGATTAAAAATAAGGACTATTTAAAGTCAGTATTGCCTTATCACTGCAATTTATGGCATACTAACCCCATTAAATTATTTTATGTTAGAAGTATAATACATATATACACAGGCATGAATAGACACCCATAGAAACAGTTTATTTCAATAAACATTTAATTTATAGAACAAAATCAAAAATAAATGGTCAAATTTAATAACTAATACTTAGTTAACGTTCCCTTTGCGGTTTTTAATGCTAGGACCCTTCTAGGCATGGCATTGATCAGTTGGCAAATATCAACTTGAGGAATTTATTTCCAAGTCTGACGCAATGATGCTAAAAGTTCAGACTTAGAAGATGACTTCCTTTTCATTTTGTAAAGGTTCTGGTCTAATATGCCCCAAATGTTTTCAATTGGGTTCATATCCGGGAACTGACTTGGCCATGGAAGTTGATCAATCTCATTATGGATCAACCAGTGTTGTATCACCCTAGCAAAGTGACAAGGAGCTCCATTTTCCATAAATAGGGAATAACTTGGTTCGTTTTACTACTTGAGAATATTGGTAGGAGTCCTTCATGTAATATTGAAACATATTTAGCAGAATTGATGTTTCCAATAGTCTGAGCGACCATCACTCCAAATTGCACCCATACCATAACTGAGAAACCCCCATGTTTCAATGTTGGCTGCGGTCTTTAAGTTAAACTCTTGCCTAGGGAGTTTCCAGCCCCATACCCTTCCATTGTCAGGAAATAATGCAAACTGTGACTCATCAGAGAAAATGACATTGGTCCAAAAGACGATAGGTCTCTCCACCATCTCACAAGCTCAATCTTTTCCGCGCTTGATATTGGCAGGTTGGAGAAGAGATTCCCTTGTCGCAGCTCTACCATAACGGCCCAACTTGTGAAGATACCTGACAGATGTTCTGGGACTAACACCAGTGTGTGTTGCAATGTCAGAGACTTTGCACCTAGGATTCTCTTCAACATTTCTTTTCACAAAATGCAAGATTCTTTCAGAGGGCCCGGGGCGACCTTGATGAGGTTTTGTGCACTCCTTTTCCTCTCTTATAAATTGTACGATAACTCTTAGCAGTAGAAAGGAGTATTGAAAGATTTCCTGCTATTTTGCATTGACTAAGACCACCTTCATGTTGATCCATGATTCGTCCTTGCAGAAATTCTGATACGTCTGATGCTACTTTGGTTTGTGGCATGCTTCAATTTTGTTAGAGTATCTCATTAAAACTGCATCTAAGTTATTTCAGCACTATTCTTATTTGTAAATATAAATAAGCATATATAAATTTTAGGAAAAATATTTATCTTAGTGTCTATTCTTTTCTGTCATGTGTGTGTGTGTAGAGAGAGAGATAGATAGATAAGATTCAACACAATATTATTCAAAACTGAACATATTTATTAATAAGAGTCAATTTCTTTGAAAACACAGGTTTTTCAAACAGAAACCTTTTCTCGTCAGAGACGTAATCTATCGTGTGATTTAATAAAAGTATGCTTCAAATATCTTTTAGAAAAGATTTAGATAATTTTATTAATGATATATTTACATTAATGATGAGTACCAGATTAAGAATTTCTAGGATATCTCTGGATATCCGCCTTCAGGATATCCTTGAAAATATAAATTCTTATAATTTTTTAAATTATATATATATATATATATATATATATATATATATATATAAAATGCTCCTTATCTTGAGATGAGCATATTGAGAAGTGATATACAAATTACATTTAGCGATGCTCTTTGTGTAAACAAATCGAGCTTAGGTATTTCGGATGATGTCAAAACATCGTTACTTCACGACTCGCACAGCAGCCACCAATTAGTGTAATGGTTAGAAGCCTTGACTGTCGTACAGGTGGTCGAGTTTCAATCCTGGCTTGAGGTAGTTGCCTGTCTAGCCGCACTGATGAGCTGTGAAACAGCGAAACAGTATTGTATGTGGATGACTATATATATGTATATACACACACACACACACTTTAGAAGAATACCCGTCCCAGGAGAGGTAAATTATTCCCTAGACAGAACAGTTTTGCACCGCTTTTATGCTCCCTTACTAATATATAAACATATATTACTAAACCTTATGCCTAGAATCTTCATTTTAATTCTTATCAAAATAATATATTTTCCATTCTAAGAAATATCTAAAATTTAAGATGAAGATATCTTAACCGGAATTTAAAGAATTTTGCTTAAATGACCATGGATTAAATTTAATACAGATCTAAAATATTTACATTTTCAAATGGGAGCTTGTGCTCCATAAAACACTTGAAAATACTCCAAAGAAACCAGAATTTGGGGAATCTTTATTGACTGATGTCTAATATCTATTGTCATCATTTCACAAGAATCATAGGCTGTCTGAATTTTAATGAAGAGCTGCCACCCCACAATTGTCCCATTTGCATAAAAATTAAACTAAATATATTTGACATTATCCACTCTTACTCATAGCAGCTGTGTCCCAAAATTTGTGATGATCGTTCAATCAGTGTAGGAATTAATCACACACACCAGATTTAAGCCTTCCTTTATTACTCATATTATACAACCATCGTATCATTCTCATAATTTCTTGCCATGCAATGCATATCCTCAACCCTCCCTCACCAGATTTCACTTGTATACATCATAACAATATACACATGTCTGATAGACTCTTCTTTTAGTGAACAATGGTAATACTCTGCTTGTTAGTAATAGCAATCGTTCCAGGAATTTATACCAGCCACTCCTATCTCTTGCAATCAGTATGCTACATTTCTCCCTATGCTGCAATGCTATCAACAAGATAAACAACATTTCTGAAAAAACTCAATAGCATCCAAATGAACTTTCTCCATATTTGAGTACTCATTTGTCTTCATTAGTGTTGAGATGATTAATTGAAAAAAAAAAAAAAAAAAAAAAAAAAAAAAAAATTTGGAACTTTTAAGGGCATCAGAACTGGTATTGAGCAAAATTAAGCTTTATTTCCGATTCCAAAAACGATTCTTATTTATATTTTTGTTCAAACCCTTTTTTCCATTACTGGTAGTAATCATAAAATGATAGCTATTTATTGATTTTTAATTACTAGTAAAACTAAAATGTTTAGATCATGATAACAAATTTAGGTAATATACCAACAAAAGTGGCATAAGTCAAAAGTTGGCAACCTATAGGCCGTGGGCCAAATCCAGACAGTGAAGGAATTTTGACAGATCTGTGAGTGATTACCAATGACTATTTTTAGCATGACAGACTTGACTTTCAAATGAAAAAAAAATGCCTACTTTTATTTACCTCTGATTCATCCAACCAAATTTGAATAATATGACTGCAAAAACATGATCAAAACCCAATCGCCTCCATTTAAAAAAATAGGCATAAAACAGAAACTGAGAGTCGATTTGAGCAAATGACCAGTGACAGACATTATGTAAGGACAACTTCAACGAGACTATGTTGTCTCCTCACCTCATCGCTTACCTTTACCACCTGCGCTATGTAGGTTATCGGAATCTTTCAAGAGGCCATGTTTTTATCTTTTCAATAACAGTTTCAAACATACATATTATAATTTCATCCATTTCGCTTTAAGTGATTTTCACTTTGAAGTATTTTCATGTTCCTTCAGGAAAACTAATTTTTATTAGGCGCTTTTTAATCTCAGGTTCCCTTTGGTTTTTCTGATTTTTTAATGTTTATTTTCATTATGGTTTTAAATATTTAGACCGACAGGAGTCAGCACATGTAATTTTTTGTTAATGGCATTCGTCAAGTCCGCAACCATTATTACAACACAATCAAGCTTGCAGCATCAAATGAGTTGTCGACCCCAATAGAAAACAAAAAGAAAAAAATGGGAAACATTTTTTTTTCCTTCTTCTCTTTGCATTTCTACATTTATAAAATAAGTTATTTGTTATTTTTAATGATCCTGGTTTACTATATTCAATTGATTATGCAAAAAATTTAAACATTTTGACGAACTACTATGTCTTTGTTTTAAAACAGAAAATCTTTAGTTCCCTGGCTATTTTCAGTCAATAACAGAAAAAACATTTAAGAAAATATTTTAAAAATCTATTTGCATAATGTATATATTTGCTACAAGTATATTTTTACTTTTGTGAAATTATATGCACATATTATACAGGTTTTTATGGTAATCCAAAAATAAGAAATAAAACTCTTTAACTGAATATTTAGAAATTTCAAAAGAATCAATCAGAATTGGGAAAAAATTTTTGAATGATCTAATCACTATTTTTGCCTAAAAACTGGTTATCATATCTCAATTCCCATGTTATTTTTTATATTCTTCACAAGTACACACTTGGATTAATATGTGATTTATGTATCTGACAAAAAAGACGACGTTTCAGATATTAAATGATCAACTTTAGAGTTGGTCCATGATTAGTAGTTCAGCAATTATTTTTTGTTTTAATTCTGGTTTGTATTTTGAATCCATTATACTGTCATATGCCGGTTGAAATGAATAGATTTTAATTTGAGCTGGTATTTAATGGTCAACTTTTCTCGTAGTTTCAATCATGCTTCATTTGCCTCTATATCAAAACTGTCCTAAAAAGTTGTAATCATTTGTGATGTAGTATTTATTATTGAAAGGAAAACTTTACATTTTTTTATACACCTGTTTTACAGACACATAAGTTTTGTGTAGCATATGTTTTTTTTCCATGCATATCACAATTTTGTGAGCACAGCTCAATAGTTTATAATGTGCTCAACTGAAGCTCTTTAGGGCTGAATCATTGTTGAAACTCACACATTAAAGTATATAATAACCCTGTCCAATATGTCATGGGAAACTTTCTTAATCTCTGAATATTATTCTCAAGCAAAGCAATAGTTTAGGATTGTTAGGTTCTAATAATCAAAAGAGAATAGTTTTAGAGAGTGTGCAGGCCAATGGTGCTCTGTATGACGAGAGATGAGCTTGTTTTCAGTGAAATAAAGTATTTGAGTAAAACATTAGTGCAGTATTGTGTTGCGCCATTTTGCTAATAAATCACATGACCATTTTCATTGTTAATTTTGCAGAAATAATAGTGATAATAAAATGGATAAGATGAGAAACTAAAAAGCCTTAGGTCAATGTCTCAAACCTCTATGGTATTTAGTATTTGCAGATATGATTGTCTAGCTGATCTATAGATAATTTGCAATGTATTAAAGTTCTATAAAGTTTCATATGGACGACCACGCGCAGCAACTGTAGAAGCTTATCAAAATTATTTTTTAGTTTTTTAATCTAAGATATAAAAGATAGCCGTTAGTTATTAGTTACTCACAGAAACTTGTATACTTCAATAACTGACATTTCCAGATCTTGAACTTTAAGTGTCAGCTTTACTTATGAGTAATTTAAAGGATTTGAAGTGATAGGAGATTATTAACTGTAGTGCAAAAACAATTTTCTTCTGTATTTCTAAGCCACTATGGGTCACCCACAGATAGGTTATATACTTATGTTATAGATTATCCACAGATGTACAGGGATGAGCAACTATGAACTGCTAGTTACCATTAGGTTTCCGACATACTTTTTTTTTTTTTAAACTCTTTTTTACTAAAAACAAGGCATATTACCCCTTAGAACATAAGGGATACTATTTCGGTTCGTGTCAAACAATGGCTGTGAGGAGTTGAGCAACAAGATCTGTTCACATAACATTTAAACTTTTGCAGGTTAGTACAGTTAGGGAAGCCGGAAACAGGGAGGAAATTCCAAAGTATAGTGGTCCGAGGGAAGAAACTATTAGAGAAGAAGGTTTTTCGACATCTAGAGACCTTAACAATGAAGGAGTGGAATTTTACTGCTTTTCAGGATAGTTGAGAGTATGTACATAGAGGTCACGAATGCTATGACTTGTGTTTACTGTAGAATACCTGCACATAAAGTGGTGCAAACATCCAGATTCTGGAACAAATGTTACATAGATTTCTAATTAGATACGGTAAAGGTTTTGAGACTAGTCTTTTCCATGAAAAACAGGCTTATTCTGTATTAGGCCATTGTAATTTACCGAAAACCAGGTTGGCTTTAAGGCTAGGTTTCTAGAATTAAACTTCACTCTCACACTAGATTTTCATGTAGATTTGCAAAAGTTGATCAACCTCGGCAAAAGTTAGTCAACTTCAGTTTTAAAATTTTAAAATGATTTAAAGTTATCCATTTGTCTATTTTGTTTATGCATTGTTACAACTTTCTCTCCATAGTGTGTATGAATTTTGATCAATAACAAAATTATCAACGTTTTGAGAGCCATCAACAACAGAATTTATGCAATTGGTTGCCAACAGAATTGTGATAATGGTGTTATAGGAGGGACAGAGGAATAAGCGGTCATGGTTAGCATGTGCCCACTGAAAAACAACAATTGCTAGTTAAATATGAAAAAGAACAATTGCGTGTGAACTTCAAACTAGTTAAATATGAGATGAGCGTGATTATACAAATTTATGCATTGTTGGGAGCCGAAAAGATTGAATAAAAAGGAAACGGACATATTTTTTAGTAGCTGATTTTGTTTTGGACTCCACGTTCACATGTGTTTTGAACTATTGTTGTTTATCTTTGTTGTTGGTGAAAAGTACTGCTGCTGTTATTTTCTTTCCAGGAACCAGGTTAATTTCCAATTAATCATGTTCCATTGTCTGAAAAGACAGCTCATTATTGGTATTGGTTTATATTTTTGTGGATCTAAATCATATTTTGCTTCATTTTCAAATCAGAGTAATTCTTGTTTTGTTTTTAAGTTTTTATAAATCATTTCTATCCAGATTTTATTGAAGGCATTTATTTCTCTCCTACAGTGAGAAATGTGACATAGGGCAGAAAGTAAGATTGAAAAGTGGGCAATCATGAGGAATAACACTTGTTACAATAACAGACGCCTGTTCTTGTGAGTAAATATGAAATAGGATAGTCAAGGATTCGAACTTGCGAAGCTAGATTTGGAATTGAGAATTCCGATCATAAGTTAAAATAAATATAGAATGCTATTGAAAATAAGGAATGTGGAATCGCAATTGTTTAACTCACACAAAATAGTTAGATATCTGTTTATTGGAAAAGGAATGTAATGATGAAATTTGTGTCTGTTAAAAATGAAAATTAAAATAAGGAATTTAATCGTCAATTGAAATTGTAAACATATTTTGTAAAGAGGTTACTTGAAAAATAGGTTACTGAACTCGTGGGGTCATGTCAGTGTGGCATGTTTTGCAACGTGACGCATGTCAAGGCAACGTGCTCGATGAGCACATGTTAATTATGCGATGACGTGACGACTTCTCAATATAGGTAGAGTTTTAGATGCAGTCTAGGAGAAAGACGGGAGAAGAGCCGAGAGAGAGAGGTCAGAGACAGATGCTGACACCAAACCTTGGAAGCGAAGGTTAGAGAAGAAAAGCCATGTAAAGAAACTTTGAATTCCTTGAGCGAAATCAGGACCAGTCATGAAATAAAGGAGGTCATCATGTGTTTTTGTATCTGCGTCGTCGTGTTGTTATTCAACAGAAAAGGTATTGTCCATTTATGCTATAAGAACCTTGATAAAATCATCTAAAAAATATGTGTTAGAAAGTATATGTGTCAAAGTATAAATGTTAGAGAGACACTCCCGTTCACAGAACTGTCAAAACTATAAATGTCAAACTCTCGGTCTATCTATCTATATATATATCAAATCTCCTCTCATTGAATTGGTGTTCTTATAGTAACATGTACACTGTCTATTATATATAAGACCTGTCTATCTCTACATACATGAACATACTAAGACTCTTCCTAATACGAAGTCAACAACAAAGAATAATACATACGTCATCTTAATACCACCCATTACATAACAAACTGACCCTCAAAAAATATCTGAGCAACACCGTCAGGATTCCCCAGTAGAGGCGCTGGTGCAGCTTTACTATAGTGCGTCTTCGAAAAATATGCATTTCAGAGAAAACATGATTACATACTTACATGTCATTCTGAAATTGGTATAAATTCCAAAAATTCCAAAAAAATGGTTTAGTAGAAAAATAATTATAAGTAAAAGCAGAATTTTTCAAAGTTGCGATTTTTCCCTGTAAATTAACCCTTTAGAAGAACGAATTCAGGGGAAGATAACTGCATTCTATCATTTAAGTTGCTTTACACAGAATCCGATGACACTCAGATCGGCCATATTGCTTTTTATTGATTTACAACATGCTTTTTTCCGAAAATCAGCTCTGGCACATCTTGTACTGGACCATTTTTTGGAATTTTTGGAATTTATACCAACTTTGAAATGACACGTAAGTAAATGTTTTTACCTGAAATGCCTTTGTTTGAAAATACACGGTTGGGTTGGAGGACATGCTATAGTGAAGTTGCACCAAGGCACTTCAGGCAATTAGCAATAAACTAACCTCTTTTCAAAGAGAGAAGGTAAAGCTTGTGTGTATGGACCTCCTAGAACTGCAGAGAATCAGCAGATGAGTTTGGGTCGGACACGATCTGCCTGAAAAATCTGCCAAAGAGTTTCACAGTCGGCGGAATCAAACACAGTCAATGGAACAGGACGAAATCCGCATTAGTTCAGCTTAGTCTGCATATCCTGCTGGGATTGAAATCGCTTCAGCAAAATAATAGATTTTGGCATCAATATCAATGAAACTTACACCCCAGTAGTTGCCGCAGCAGAAGTAAAGAACAATATTGTTCCAGTCCTGAGGAAGGCTTTTAAATTTCTAGGCATGGGAAATAATCTGGTGAAGGATTGGAATATAACACAGCTTCCTTCAGTCTTGACAGACTATGGATACCCACTGTAAGGGTGCCTGCATGTGAAATTTTTGTGGCAAGAGTTGTGCAATTTTCAACCACACCTCTGAGTTGGCATTGTTGAATACCAGTGGTAACTGGAGATTCAGAACGACTGGAAACAATGCCGAGATAAGCGGAAAGCACATACAGCGTCTAGAATTCTCAAATGGTCACCCATCTAGTACTAGCCAGGCTCAACGTTGCTTAACTTTGTTGATCGACAAGAACCAGTGTGTCAACGCGAGTATGGAGTGGAATATAAACTAAATGAACATTTTAGTTTTCATCCATTTTCTCCCAAACATTAAAAAAAAAAAAAAAAAAAAAAAAAAAAAAAAATCGCTGTTGAAGAAAAATACACAGATTTTTACTGCTAAATTCTTTTTATTTTAACATCATAGCACAAAAAAGAAAAAAAATAATCTTAAGACGATATGAAACCATAAAACATTTGAGTTATTAAACGTCGAAATATTGATTTTAGACAAGTAAATCTTTGTTTATTTTACAAAATCTTTGCGTTCTATTTTGGATTATAAACATAACATACATATTTCTTTAAATAAATTTTATTTTCAATTGTGACTCATTAAACTTTATTTTCAATTGTGACTCATTAAACTTTATTTTCAATTGTGACTCATTAAACTTTATTTTCAATTGTGACTCATTAAACTTTATTTTCAATTGTGACTCATTAAACTTTATTTTCAATTGTGACTCATTAAACTTTATTTTCAATTGTGACTCATTAAACTTTATTTTCAATTGTGACTCATTAAACTTTATTTTCAATTGTGACTCATTAAACTTTATTTTCAATTGTGACTCATTAAACTTTATTTTCAATTGTGACTCATTAAACTTTATTTTCAATTGTGACTCATTAAACTTTATTTTCAATTGTGACTCATTAAACTTTATTTTCAATTGTGACTCATTAAACTTTATTTTCAATTGTGACTCATTAAACTTTATTTTCAATTGTGACTCATTAAACTTTATTTTCAATTGTGACTCATTAAACTTTATTTTCAATTGTGACTCATTAAATTTTATTTTCAATTGTGACTCATTAAATTTTATTTTCAATTGTGACTCATTAAATTTTATTTTCAATTGTGACATTAAAAGCTCAACTAAGCTCCAACCTATGCTTGTTTTACCAATATTTTAATGGAATGTGCTCTGATGAGCTCGTCGCACTTGTGTCTCTCGACAAACCCAACAAAGTCTTATTTATTGAAATTTACAGTTTACTATTAGAATGATTAAATCAGAAATTTGAAAACATAACTCCATCTCAGAATCAAGCAATGCTTTAGCATTTATTTTGTGTTATTAAAGTGTATAGGAAAAAAGTGTCTTAGAGAAACAAGCGTTGATTCACTTGGCGTTTAATATAATAGATTATCAGTAGACAAAGATTATTTCTTAATTCGGACACAGTGTTGTACTTTGAAAAATTTCAGCAAAGTTGAGCATTTGATCTAGTCACTATACTGTTGTCGTCCAGAGAAGGAAGAATCCTTCTAGACCAACAATCCAGAGTTCCTCATTTTGAGGAGTTGAATTTTTTTCCCATATTAAAAGCACTTTGTATTTAACTATTCTTGTACACAGGCAATAATACCATAGCCATCATGATATAAAGATCTCCACCTGATGTACAACAACAATATTTTTACATTTTTATATTTGGCTTAAAGATCTTTTCACATTCTGACAAGCGCTGGACGGATTTAAGAACGTGACTTTCAAAGTAACTGTTATTTATTTTTTGCTTAAGTCCATTTTTATCACTTCCATGTTTTTTCTAGCCTTTTCTTATGAACTGAACCTGCTCTACAACTAACCCAAGAACTCTCATCCATCTTTTTTCAATGTGGCCATACCATCAAAGTCTCCTGTTCTGCACACATCTCCCTATGCTGAGATCATCAGCAGGTAAAAACCAATATAACGGTCGAAGAGAAGAATAAAAGGATGTTTTTTTTTGTTGTTTTAATAAAATAAAATGCGTTTCCTTAAGGAAATTGGTGAATACATTTGCGGTATTTATCTTATTTCAGAAATCATGTTACTTTGTTAATTAATACCATCAAAAAGCAAACACACAAAAACTTGAAACACCTAAAAATTAACAAGTAAAAAGAAAAATATTGCAACAAATATTAAACATTGTTTATGGCAGACAGAAGGTATATTTTTCTAAAGTTTAGCAAGAAATTTAAATTATGATACAGTCATCCCAATATGATTTTGTTGCTGTCAGACTGTCATTCGGTTTAGTCCTAGGAGGCCCACCATCGCAGGCTTTACCTTTTCTCTAAGAAGGGGTTAGTTTATTGCTAATCACACGATGCACACCTACCGGGAATGCCAACTGAATTGCTCAAACATTTTTTGTAGGCCAGAATATGCTAACTTCTCAAAACCACGCCTGACCTTATCTCTAACTTTCTAGCAAAGGTAATAATATATTGGAAAAGGAAAATTTATGATGTATAAAAAAATGATCAGTGAAGATATGGGAATGTGTGATTCTCTGAAATAATCTATATAAATAAAAACAGTAATTGTATGCATGTGTGTGTGCATGCAAATATTTAACCAATAAACTCTTAAACTTCTGGCCACATAACATTAAAATTAACAGGAAATAGTAATCATACACCAAGGAGTAAAATCTTTGTTTGGATGGATGAATATTGTGTAAAGAAATATGTTGGCAAGCTGAAATGAAAAATGTTCATTTCAACTTACTGACATATGTCTATTACTTTTGCACATGTGCAAATTCATTCATAACTTGAAGAGGTTTAATTTTAAATCTTTTTTATCTATCTGTTGATAGCGGAAACGGTGGAGAATATGGTTGGAATGCTGAATGTTTTGGTTTTGATTCTAACTGATGGCACCCAACTCATTTCTTCAAAAAAAAAAAAAAAAAAAAAAAAAATTTAAATCAGTACCATGTATAACATTTGTCATAGAAATCGGTGAAATCGCTTATATTTTAATCAAATCGATTTATTGCTTGCTCTAGTTAGAGACTTCCCTCACCTCCGCAGTGTACTGTAAGCTAGCATCACATGTCTCTTTACAGTAACTAGTAACTTAGTCCACAATACATTGCACTGTAGAGAACCTACTGTTGATTTTAGAAAATTATTTTTTCTATAATGGCTTGAATTGAAGTTTGAAATTCAAAAGTCAAGTATCATGGTTCAATTGTACTCTAAAAACAAACTTATTTCAAACACGCCCTTGTTTTATAAAAAAAATCTACAACTGATTTTATAGGCTGGGCCTTTCTGCTTGTGCAGTGATATAACTTCTCAAATGTATGCGATGTTAGGTTGTACAACAGTGTTAACATTGGTCAAAATTGGATTTCCTTCTTTTTTCGATACTTATCAGATGCATTCCATTACAAAACCTATATAAGAACACTCCCAGACACATCAAGTACCTTTGTATGAAATTTAATAAAATTTAATTAAAAAAAAAAAAAAAAAAAAAAATCGTTTCTAAGTCCACAAGAAACAAGCTCACAAAGTTGCTCTTATATAATGATAAAGAATTGGCTCTGTAATAATAAATAGGAAATCTGCATTGAAATATATTTTACAAATTTTATGGGCAAATAAAAAAATAAATGAGGTAATAAACGAACTCGATGAAAAAAGTAGGGGAAGCAATATCATTTTAAAAAAAGCAAAAATGACCCAATTGACAAGGAATAAAATCTGGGGGGGGGGGAGGAAAAGAAAGGGAGGGAGTTAAGTATGCTCAGCAGTTTTGATGCTCACCCCTTTATCAATCAATAAGTTGTCATACCTCAGTTTTAAATAGCAGTTGAATCAATAAATGCAGGGGTTTAATTGATTCAGGTTAGAAATCGAAAATCCAGATCCAAAAATAAGGGCAGTGTGGATTGTGAGAAAAACAAATTGCTTCAGTCTGGAAGGATTTCTCCTCCACTGACCAAGGACAGAACAGATGTAGTCTAGTATCAGAACAGATACTATACTTTGCTTCTAGCCAAAGGGAATGTAAAAGTCTTTGAAATAAGAAAAAATAAAAATATAAGTCTGAGCCTACTCTCGGTCTGCCAAGTCAGCAGGGCATCCAATGAAACTTTCTGATGTCCCAAATATAGGCGTTTTAAATTTAGAGATTGAAAACGATTTTCATGAATTTTTAAATGTAAACAATATTTTGTCAAATGTTGAATTGCGTATTTATTGAATGAAATATATTAATAAATAAATAAGCAAACAAAATCTTGTTTATTTTTGTTATTTCAAAGAAGCTTGCATTCTTATTTCAAATATTCTTAACATTATTATTTAATTGGAAAGGTAATGATGGCAGAAGGTAGAGCAATAATGTCATTAGAAAAAGTCAAAAAGCAATCCAATTGATAAAAGAACAAAATTTCAACAGCAACAAAAAAGAAAAAAAAGAGGAAAAAAGAAAGGGAGTTAAGTATCACCAACAATTTAGATGCCTCTCCCTTTATCACCCACTCTGTCATGCTTCAATTTGAAAAGAAAAAAAAATTTTTGAATCAGTCAATTGAATTGACTCATCTCCAGAATATTTGTTATTACAACATTTGCATTGATGTAATCAGCAAAAAGTTAACAGAAATAATGTAAAATCCTCAATGAATTAAACGGTTATGTATTTTTGTATTTTGACAGTGCACCCAGGGGAGCGGGGAGTCGGAAGCAATTTGAGTGTAATTAATAAATTCATTTCTTTTGCATTTCTTTTCTTTCAACATTTAAAAAAGAAGCAGGATAACTCTAAATTTTTGTTTTTCCATCATTCCAACTAGTGAATTGAATGATTTATTTTTATTGAAAAAAGGGAAAAACTGAAAATATTCAATTATTGTTAGTTGAATGGATGGTAGGGGGCATTGTTAGAGAGAGGGAGAGAATCTTGCTGATATCAAATTACAGATGGCTTACTTCCCGTGAATGAAAAGGCAGGAAGTGCAAACTATTTACGAGATAAGCTTAATGTTTGCAGAGACAGTAGGAAAAATAAAGATTTGGTAGCAGAGTGTAGTTGTTGGAATCTGATCATCCCATAATGAAGAAATGAATAAGAAATTCATTTATTTAAATGACATTTAATTTCGAAAAAAAAAAAAAAAAGAAAAATGGTTTGGGATTTGAATATTGAATTTGAATCCTACAGTTACATTGTACAGATAAATTGAGGATATTGTCTTACAATTTTATAAATACATGATGTCTTTTTGTGCTTCAGTGAAATGCTCTTAATAACAAGTTGTAACCCAATTTTCAATGTAAATCGAAACATAACTAAATAAGAGGTTAAAAGTGTTCGATAATATCTAATTTCACTTCCATAATCATGGCTTTCCTTTTAAAAGTATAGCCATCAGAAAAGTTTTCTTTATACTTAAGAAATATGATTAAGGATACAGAGTTGGTAAAAAAAAAAAAAAACAGTTCAGGGTCCAAGGAACCTAAACGTCAGAAGTAGAATGCAAGATGCAACACCACTCATATCTTATATATATATATAAAGTAGTAGCGTGTGTGTGTGTGTGTACAATTCTCTCACACCATTGGACCGATCATGACTAAACCTGGCATGATGACGATCTCCCACCTAAGAATGGTGTACACCATTTTTCAAGATTAAAGTCATAGCATATATATATATATATATATATATATATATATATATATATATATACACACACACACACACACACCACTGGACCGTATGATAATGATTTCCTACCTAGAGATGGTGTGCACCATTTTTCAAGGTATAGGTCGTTCATAGCTTATATATATAAATCTAGCATGATGGTCTCCTACCTAGGAATGATGCATACCGTTTTTCAAGGTCAAAGGTTAAGGTCAGGACTTTGCTGTAGGTTCGGGTACTTGCTTCCTGGGTACCCGAGTGTATAACAAAATCTCTCGCTTTGCACGGGTATCTTTGCTAGTAATCAATAATGTAAAATGCAAACTTGTTTTAGACACATTCTTCAATAACCTGAAAAAGATTGGTAGCCCCACCCTCCCCAGACTCGCACCTATTGGTTGGAAGAAGCAAAAAGCAGCAAATTGAAGCATGGATCATGCATCAAAATAGCTGGCTGCTGAGTGTTTTTTGTATTCATTTCTAGAACCAGTGATGGCTAATTTATACCAAAAACAGTTGCCAATCAACATGGATGAGCCTTGATGTGAGATACGGTGTATTTGTTTTTAGCCAGCTGAACTCACTCAGGTGAATGCTGTTGCAAGCATAAGCAGAATGCAAATAATGCATTAGCATCAATGCAATACTTCCAGCTGCACTCAACAAACTAGTTTCTACTTGATCATAGTTACAACTTATATGATTTATGCGGATTGCATTGTAACCAGAAAAAAAAAAAAAAAAAAAAAAATCACAGGCCAAGATTATTGACGATCCTCTACAACAATAAAAAGAAAACAAAAAATCAATTTTTTTAAACATATCTTTTAGATGTTCCTCTAATGCCAGTAACTGAACCTGCCTCAATCCCTTTAAACAGTAAAATATTTTAGATTGTCATTAAATTTTATACAGTCACCAGAAAACAATTAATCAAGATTTCCTGAATTTCAAGCATTTTCTAGAATCAAAGTCATGTAAAAGATTTATCAAAATTGGAATAAGGATTCTAGACATAAGTTTTAGTAACACTTTCTTTTAATTTAAATATTTGTAAAGGGGTCATAAAAGTGGTACAATACTATTGTTTGTAGAATTAATTTTACCTGTCGTGGAATGGTTAGTTGGCTCGTAAGATATAGAAATTTGTGAATTATGTGAAATATTGAAAAATTGGCTAAAAACATTAATTCCTTCACTGTCAACCAGTCACTTTTCTACAAGGAGGGGGTCGCTTTTTTCGCCGATATTTTCCAAAGTCATGCACTCTTTTCGATTGACTAGCCTTAATTTAAACCTTTGCCACTTCCGGTTTGGCGATGGATGCAACAGCAAAGACGTCATGTTTTTTTTTTTTTCCTATGTTTTTTTTTCCTCCTTCGCGGTACGGGTTCGAGCCTACCTACTACCACTTTTTTTTTTTTTTGCTCAATACACACCTCCAAACATCCGGGCACCCAGGTTAGTCTATAATGATGGATAGGAGTTGTATGTAGTGAAGCGAATACGACAGATTAGAAAAGATGCAGAGTCAGTTGTGATGTCGACAGCAGCATTTGAATGTAGTAATATGTCAAGGAAGGAAACAACGTTAAAGCTAAAGATGTATCGGTTGCATTGTTGGTTTGTCTCATCACTTGCTTGGTGACAAATTAGATTCGATTAAACTGATGATAACCTTTCATTCTAAGCTGACCTTTCTCACTAATCTGCCAGATTTGACTTAAATTTAGCTGCAAGCAAACAGAAAATTAACTTTCAGGTCAGGTGCTTGTTACTTTACCGTTTTGATCAAAGTGTAATGCCTGTTTCCATCTATGTTCCTTGCTTCCAGAAATTTTTTTGATCACTCATATCCAATGTCCTGCTTTGGGGGTGCTGTAAATAAGTCAGATTTATTTTTTGGTCTATCAACAGGGTACTTGTAGTAATTTAGGCAATCTTTATCAAATGTTTGACTGTTGACCTTTCATTCCAGGCTGAATCTGACCCATTTGATTTAAACACAATAGCAAATGAACAGAAAATCGTCTTGCCACTTTATTATAATCAAAGTGTAATATCTGTTTCTATGTACCGTTTATTGGTTTTCAATTGTATATTTTTTTGCCTTGTGCAGAGGAGAGGGAACATTTTCTTTATTTTAAAAAAGTGGTACTCATGCAGAGAGTGATCCGTGCTGAAATAACGTTATCATTTACAAAGCCATTCTTAACATGGGAGGGGAGGGTGTTTTGTACCTATTCTGTACTTTAACCTTACAACTGAATAAAATAAAACATATCATAAAACTTTAATTAAACGTAGAAATACGATTTAAAAAATAGCGCGGATCACTCTCTGCATTAGCACCAAAAAAGTTAAGGCTCATAATTTAATTTATGTTTTATTTTTCAGATTTAAAAAAAAAAAAAAAAAAAAAGAAAAAAAATGAAAAAAAAAAAAAAATGAAAAAAAAAAAAAAAAAAATGGTTAGAAAGTATCTCACTCATAATGCAAGCCTCTGTATACAAGAGCTAAAACCTAATATGAAGAACTGTTACTCAGAGTACAAATCAACTTTGAAATTGAGATGTCCTCTCCTGTTCTCCTACAACCTCTTTCTCACAAAAAAGAAATTGCTTGTCTTTCTCTAGTCTATCATTATTTTCACGGTAGATGCTCAATTGAACTCTAATCTCCAATTCCTCTCTGTAAACTATTCACCACAAAAACTTATCTAGATACAACCATTGTAAAATTAAAAATAAATGCTTCTTCCTCCATGTACCTAGAGATAAACGAAGCTGCCATGAACAAAGTTTCATTCCAAAACCTGTCCGTTTGTGGAACACAATACTATGGGGTTTATTTCCAGTTGACTCGAGCATGATAGTTTTAAAGTACCATGTTCAATTACTGCCTAGATCAAACCCTGATCTACAAGCCTCAAAGTGTTTATCTTACCCGACACAAACAATTAACCTTTGTTCTTGAGTGGCTTTGGGTCTTGATAAGTGGTGACTTTTAGCAAAGTAAAACAAATGTCTTCTTTGGTGCATCGTGAATACTCTGTTCATTGCGCAATGCAAATTCTGTGTAATTTCCTCACTGAACCACATCCTCGGTTTGGTATCCAAAACAGAGCATCACTGACGATTTCATCCTTATTAGCCCTTCAGCAGTGATCAATAAATCTGGTACTTCTATCTCTGATCAATACTTAGATTCAAGGAAAGTAGCAATAGCGTGGCTTCCACATAGAGAGCTGTCTCTAGACGTTAAGAGAAGCTCTTAAATCTTTAAGTAAAAATCCAAGTGCAACTTCCATATGCAAGAACTAGGCTTCAATGAAGTCACATTTCATCTTAGTAAAAAGATTTGACCTCCAGATTGCTTTCATCTTGTCCGGTCAAACGCAGATTTTGGCGATTCACAACTCTTTGCGATTTTTCTTTTGCAATTTTACTGCCAAGTAATATGAATTCATATTTTTTTTTTTTTGTAACTATATCATATAGTTAAATTTTTAATATATGTATTTATTTAGTATTAGTATATGTATATATCTAGTATAAATATGTTCTTTAAAACGCTATTTGGTTTAGAGGTGGGTGATCATTTTACGATAAATTTATAAGAAGCTTATTCCCCACTTTAATTTTTAAACTATTCTTTTTTACCTCTTAAAATCTCAGATTGTTTACATAGGGGATTACTCCCCTAAAAAAGTAGAATCTCGATTTAAAAAAAAAAAAAAAAAAAAGAAAGTATTTTGAGAGGGGGGTGAATCAACATGAGCACAAGGATAGAATTTCATTATTTTTTTTTCTATAAAGAAAAAAAAAATACACTTTTAGAAAAACAAAACGAAAACCATTTTCAAGTTTAATGTTCCAAACGTTTGATTCATCTGAAAGTTACTAACGCTTCTAGATGATCATAACATTTTTAAAACTCCAACAGGTAACAGTAACAAGGTCGTCAAGTACACATTTAAGTCATATTGGTTTTAGATTTAAACCTTTTCTGCTCCCAAAAAATCGGTTTTCTTTTTAAGTTCCGATGTGACCGACGACATTAAACAAGGATGGTATTTTTGCACTATATTTTGCGCACATTTAAAACTAAAAATGAAAACATGCCTTTCTTAGTAGATCCATATCCAGAGAATTTTAGTACTTACGATGGAGTCAGTCTTGAGTATCTACAGAAAATTCAGAGTCAGTCCCAGAAAGGACCAAAATAGTTTACGATATGAAAACTGTGAGAAAAAAAAATGTAAAAAGGCAAACGACACTAAGCATGCGACGCGTTAGGTTAGGATCATTTTTTTTCTTTTAATTTAGATCATGAAAATAGTTTTCAAATCGTAAACTTCTTGAGCCATTTCCGGGACTGACGCTGAATTCTCCATCGATACGGACTCCATAAGTACTAAAATCTTCTATATTTTATTACAAGTAGTTTTCGCTTTAGAATAAGCAGAAAAAAAAATAAATTAAAAAAAAAAAATCAACGTTTAATTAGATTTTTTTATTTTTTTTATTTTTTATTTTTACGAGAGTACCCAGCATAGTATGAACATCCCACCCCCAACCTCCCCATGTTAAGAACAACTTTCGGAATAAACACCCCCCAACCTCGAAAGCCGTTTTTAACATGGGGAGGTTGGGGGGATGTTTATACTACGCTGGGTACTGTAAAAAAAAAAAAAAACAAAAACAAAAATACCCACAGATTTTAAAAATTAGATATTTTTCTTCTGTTGCGTCAATTGGATTCATTGTTGATTAATTTTTTTTTTTTTTTTTTTTTTTTTTTTTTTTAGCATTTTTAAAGCGAACGAAACAAAAAACGGTGTGTAAAACTAAAGCAAGGTACGTTACTCTTTTACCTACCTGGATAAGCTCTTTTGTGTTTTAACTTATTTTAAAGAGTTTATTTACTTCAAAACAAAAGTAGCGTAAAGTCATTTGAGTTAGAAAGAAAAAATGGCGGTTTCGTAACAGCCAGGTTTAGCCAAGATAATCACTCCAAAATATGCGCTTGCATGTACAACAATGGCCACCACTTATAAGAAAGAATTACATTGCTTAATATCCGGAAAACTACTTACTTGCGGAAAATTTAAATGCGATATTCGTTTTCAGCACCCATCAGAAAACAAGTTTTTAAAGGTAGGTCCTACCAGGCCACAATTACGTAATAAACACCTCCCCTAAAAAAATTACCAGACCCCAAAAAAGGGTGGCCACAAAGTGGGTGCTCATGTTACGTAAAATATAAACTATAATTTTGTCATATCTTGGAAACTACTTGTTTTCTGGAATTTTAAACGTTATTTTCGTTTTCAGCACGCCGAAAACCTGTAGTAGTGGTAATTTTAAAAGGATTTTTGGAAGGTGCAAAGATGCTGCACCTTTACGAAGGTCACCAATCGTGCTTTTTATTCAATTGTAAGGTTAAAGTACAGAATAGGTACAAAACACCCTCCCCATGTTAAGAATGGCTTTTTAAATAATAACGTTATTATTTCAGCACGGATCACTCTCTGCATGTGTACCTCGATTTTTAAGCGAGTATCGTGGTTGTAACGAGACCGCCATTTTTTTCTTTCTTTTGTTTTGTTGATTCTTGTTAGAAATGTCCTAAAATAGGTTTTTGAACTTTTGAGATGAGGATTGGTTATACGAATTATTTGGATTCATAGGACTACTGTTCTCATCGTAGTGTCATTTTTCACAACGTTTCGGTCGATGTAACATCCGACTTTCTTCAGATGTACCTTTAGGGGTGTCAGAAAGTTCGTGAAAATATTAAATAATTCGACCCCCTGTCTTTCCAAGCTTATAACTACTCGAAAAATGTAATTCAAGCCCTAATTATTTATTGATCTTTTATCTTCAATTTGTGATGTATAAAACTTTGGCACATAAATTATTTACTTTTTAATAGACATTTCAAAATGGAGGGGGGGGCGTGAATTAATTCGACCCCCTGTCTTTCCAAGCGGATAACTATTCGAAAAATGTAATTCAAACCCTAATTTTTTTTTCAGTTAAAGGAGCAAGGACCAATGTTTCATTAAAAAAATAAAAATACAAACAACGTGTTTTTTTTTGTTTTTTTAAAAAGGTTTTAAACTTCAGGCTTTACAGGTAAATAATTTAAAAAAAAAAAAAAAACTTTTTTTTTGTTTTAAATTAGAATATATTATTTATTGATCTTTTATCTTCAATGTGTGATACATAAAACTTTGGCACATAAATTAATTATTTACTTTTTAATAGACATTTCAAAATAAGGGGGCGTGAATTAAAAAACCAAAAAAAACCGTTTGTCTAAAATATTATATTCGGTTTATTGGAAAGAGCATAAAATTTCACACTGACCCTGAAAATATCGTAAAAATAGAATCAACAGAAAAATTGATAAATTTTTAAAGTTTAAAAATTGAAAAATACTGAACTCGTAAAATTCAATTAATTTCATTACTGTTTTTTAAAAAAAAAAAAATGTTTCTATTACTTTTTATACAACTTTAATAGTTTATTTTGGAAGTATAATCCATAAAGAAAATAAACAACACACTTTTAAAAGAGAAATTACGAGTTTTATTTTTATTTTATTCGCAGTTTGGTGTTAGGGGTGTCAAAAATTCCTACAAAAATTCTGTGTACCTTATAGAACTCGGATATCAATTGCGAATTACTTGTGACTAGGGCTATGACAACAGCATATTCTTATTGTGTTGACTCTCGAGTATATATCCGGCAGTCCGGCACAGTTAATCAACCAAGAACCACATCACTATATAAAACCATATAAGATATCAACGGATACACACTCGAGAGTCAAAACAATGAAAAGAATATGCTGTTGTCATAGCCCTACTTATGCCCTCTCTCCAGTCATGGTTGACGGAACGAGAGTATGCTTGCTACCCCCGTTTAAAATGTTGTCCAAATTCCCGAGTTCGACAGACAGTTTCACGAGTTCGACATATACACATGAAGAAGGTCGAAAGTTACATCGATCGAAACGTTTGTGAAAATTACACTTAAGATGAGAACAGTAGTCCGATGAATCTAAAAAATACAGATGTCCCAAAGTAGTTTTATAGAATCACTACCGTATCCAATCGGGTATTTTTTTTTTGGGGGGGGGGGGAGAGGGATTTTCAAAAGCACTTCACCGTGACCTTCGTAACGAAAGCCACGACTTGACTCCCCCCCCACCCCCCAACCCCTCAAAAGGGCAAACAATTTTGAAGGCCAATGTGAGACCATGGTGATTCTGTAATAATACAATAAGGTATTAGTGCACTTATTGATCCGTGCTGAAATAACGTTATTATTTTAAAAAAAGCCATTCTTAACATGGGGGAGGGGAGGGTGTTTTGTATTTATTCTAACCTTACAATTGAATTAAAAAAACATATAAAACTTTAATTAAACTTGGAAATACGATTTTAAAAAATAGCGCGGATCAGTAAGTGCACTCCTACAATAAATAATAAGGCTACACAGAAAAAAAAAAAAAAGTAGAAACCATTTCAAATAAATAAATGTGCGAGTATAGACAACTTTTTCTCACACCTGTTATATTTGCCGATTTTTTTTTTTTCACATCACCTAAAAATGTAAAAGTTTTTAAATTTGCAAAATGTCCAACACTAATTTTATTTGGTTTTTCAAATATTAAAAAGGTAAAAAATTAAACAACTTACAAGTTCTGTCGATTAGGAAGTTTTCGTTAACACTTTTTTTTTTTCGGTTTTGCGTCGAAGAAAATCAACTTTAACTTGGGAGAAGTTGTTTTCAACGCCGCGAGCGGTCAGTAATTATTGTGTCTCTCGCACGCATTTAATGTCTCTTTTGTTTTTGTGGAAAACAGCGAAAATAGACACTTTCTTCTTCTGGGGAAATTAGGTTTGTTTATTGTTGATTTGTATAATGAAAAAAAAAATCACTTTCCTTCATTCATTGGTGGTGGTAGTGTTTTTTTTTTCTTCCTCCTCCTCCTCCTCTCTTTAAGATTGGGCATTTATTAGAATAGCCAAAAATTAAATGCACAACAAACAAGTGAAGCATTCATGGTCTCCCGTGAGTGCAGCACAGTGAACGAGACATTAAAAAATGACTAAGTTCAGCATCCCCCACCCCATTAATCCTCCAAAATCCCCAGGGGACGTCAAATCCTGGTTAAAATGAACAAACGGTGCAGTTTTAGGCCTTAACATATGTAAGTTTGAGTTCTGTACCATGCAAAAAAAGAAATGTCTAAGTCCATCATTTGTCTCCTCCCCATTTAGCTCGAAAAGTCCCCAAGGCCTTATCTTTAAATTTGAGCTCAGCCAGCACCATGCAAAACTGCTAAACGGACATACACAGAAAATTTTGGACAAATATGGTAAAATAGTTCCAAAAATGGAGTGTTTTTATTAGCCCTAAAAGAGCCCCTGGAGCACACCCAAGAGTTATCGCGAAGTATAGACAGAAAAAAATTATATAGAAATCAATAAGTTACAAGTTTTCAGAAAGTTTTATAAAAATTCAAGCCATCAATATTTTTTTTAATAAGCACAAAAGTGTCAATTTTAGTCATTTTAAGGCACCCCTAGGGGAGCAATTAGTTTCCTCAGAAAATCCGTTCCGTTACTATTTTACTCATATCATGTTTAATGTTTGTGCAAAATTTTAGAAAATTCCAAGGCGTAGTTATTGAGAAAAGTGCAGACAGACGAACAGACAAGAGTGAATTTACAAGTCCACCCTCCTTTTGTCGGGGAACCAATAAATGTTACTAAAAGAAAGATAAATTACTCTTCTACCTATCTGAATAAGTTTTTTTTTGTATTTTAACTTAGTTTGAAGGTGGTCTTAGAGACATAGTCGAGCCTCAAAAATCGAGAATTATACGATAGAAAAACATCCAATAAATCTTACCAATCATACGAAAATACCAGTATGTTGTTTAATTTTTGATTTTCGCGCGATTATCGTGGTTTGACTAGGTCTCTAATGAGACATTATTTTTGGTTCCAACTCGACAGGCTTTACACTACTTCTATTTTTAATTAAAAAAACACTTTAAAATGAATTAAAACACAAAAGCTTATTTATGTAGATAGAAGAGTAACTTATTTTGCATTTGGTAGCATTTTATTGTTGTATTTTTTTATCTGTTGTAGTTTTTTATTTGTTGTATTTTTTTATTTGTTGTATTTTTTATTTGTTGTATTTTTTTATTTGTTGTATTTTTTTATTTGTTGTATTTTTTTATTTGTTGTATTTTTTATTTGTTGTATTTTTTTATCTGTTGTATTTTTTTATCTGTTGTATTTTTTATTTGTTGTATTTTTTATTTGTTGTATTTTTTTATCTGTTGTATTTTTTTATCTGTTGTATTTTTTATTTTTTGTATTTTTTTATCTGTTGTATTTTTTTATCTGTTGTATTTTTTTATCTGTTGTATTTTTTATTTGTTGTATTTTTTTATCTGTTGTATTTTTTATTTGTTGTATTTTTTTATCTGTTGTATTTTTTTATTTGTTGTATTTTTTTATTTGTTGTATTTTTTTATCTGTTGTATTTTTTTATCTGTTGTATTTTTTTATCTGTTGTATTTTTTTATCTGTTGTATTTTTTTATCTGTTGTATTTTTTTATTTGTTGTATTTTTTTATTTGTTGTATTTTTTTATTTGTTGTATTTTTTTATCTGTTGTATTTTTTTACACCTTTTTTGTTTTGTTGGCTAAGTGCCTCACAAATTTTACATGCTTAAATATTTGAATGATAGTGCTGTATAGTTAACAAGAAAAACGTGTACTCTTTTTCGATTTGTGTAGATTTTGAGTTTTGTAACTTAGTTTAAGTGTTTTTTAGATTTTGAATCGTTGACTAGAAGGCTTAAAAAATATTGATTCAAGATGGCTGTGATTCATTTGATGTGAAGATTTGATGTCGAATGTTTAAAAATTGAAACCTCCTCGACATAAATACCCCGACTGCAATATCTACAACCAGTTAACACAACTGAACTAATCAATAGCAAATAATAGAAATATTTATTTAAAAAATAAAGTAGAACAATTTTTAAAAAATTATCATTGTAAATCGGCGACAGTGCATTATAGTTAACAAAAAAGTAAAATAAAACACTAATAAAAAAGAAACAAATAACTGTTACCAAATGCAAGAAAATTTACTTTTTGTTACTTTTACTCAGTCAAGACTTCCAAAATGGCCGACAATCTTAACAGGACTTGATCACGAATTTCAGACTTAAAAAATAAAAATAGAATTGAAAATAAATTGTATTAGTGCAACTGTCAACCTAAGTCCGAGGGTGGTTGTTTTTTTATTAGCTTCTAAGCATGAAATAGACAACCAAGTGCTGGTAAAACTGTTGTTGGCTTAGCTGTGTGAAAGTGATAACAAAAGTGCAGATAATAAATCTCACAATCAGTAAACAAGTGAAAATTATACAGTTAAGTAAAAAAGATTTTCTTGCGTTTGGTAACAGTTATTTGTTGTCTTTTTTTTTCAGCCCTTTTTTATTGTTAACTATACTGCCAAATCGTTTGTAAATCTTTTGTAAATATATAGTGACCCCCCCCTCCAATCCACAATTTAAAATTTATTTTAATTACAAAATATTACACACTACATCACGAAAGAGTTCAATTCCGACGTGTGAATGTTTTTTTATAGAAAACAATCCACTCAGAATTTTTAGACAGGAGTTCATAATTGTAGCCATTTTGATTGTCCTTCGAACGCTATTTGATCCAGAAATGCAGAAATGGGAGATCATTCTACATTAAATTTATATGAAAAAGTGATTCCCACACACACTCTAATTTCTTTTTTTTTTTTTTTTTTTGCTTTCAGGCTGTTTACATGTAAAACAAGAGCCCTGCATCTTATGCCCTCTACAAAATATTCTACTTTATTTAGCTGATTACAAAGATTACTGAAAAAGTTGGCGATAAAAATAAATAAATAAAACAAAACAAAATGTTCAGATGAAAGGCTTTCTTTTTTTTTACCTAGGGGGGGGGGCATAGTTCATCAAGGTGTTAGGTAGATGGCCAGACAACATGATCAGTAATTATGGAACTTGGATAGGGCTTAATTATTTAAGAAGGTGGCTCAACAAGAATTTATTTACATTAGACTTGAAAACAACCATGTTATAGTCAGCTGGGAAGCAGCCCTATGATATTGTGATCCACAGACGGACAGTTCAAGGAAAGAAACTCTGCTAATGCAATCTACATTTAGTTTTAAGCACAGATAGAGAGTGAGGAAAATTGTTGACGATTGTTGTAGATAGAGGAGTGTTTGTTGCGAATGTTTTACAAAGGTGATCATAGATTGGAGATCAGTCGAGCACCTACCATAAAAGTAATGATAGAGCAGAGATAGACTTGCAACATCTCATCTGTGAGAAAAAGGGTGGAAAAATGGTCCTCGCCCACTAGATTTTGAAGACTGTTTTGTACCCTGCGAAGGCAAGAAAGGATACCCTTCGCATCAGTACTCTATCTTAAGACATATTTGACTCTTGCACAGTTAGAGGGTGGCGCAGACGTTCACATGAACATGTAATGTAAAATAATCACCTGCTTTCAAGCCACTGGGCGAGAATGATCACTCACTTCCAAACCAGATAGCATTTTCAAGAAAATACAAGCTTTTGTTGAAATGCAAAGACTTAACATTTTTTCTTTTATATAACTTTTGTTTTTATTTCACCTTGGATCTCCTCATTACAGCCATTTAGTTAATGAGATGACAATTCTATGATTTTATGTTTTCATAGAAATTTTCCTTTCATCAACTTGTCAGATGTGATTTCCATCCGATGCTATCAACAAAAAGTTAATTTGTATATGATAAACTTGGTCCGTTCATTTGGTAAAAAGAAATTCCATCCCCACGTTGTTACAGGTCGGACATTATACATATATATATATATATATATATATATATATATATATATATATATATATATATATATATATATAATTTTCAAATAAATATCAACAATTATTTTTATACCTACTAGGGTTTCATGCTTATGCGATCATCAGCGTAAAAAATGATAATTACTACAGGTCGGGAGATTCAAACCTAGTCACAAAGCCACCCTTGATTTTGTAGGCTACAATCTTACCTCTAGGCCACCGGCAATAAACGCAAGATGTTTTTCTAAATTCCCTAAATAGGGCTCAACTTTAATTTCGAAAGGGACTTTAAAGAAATTGTCGCTCGTTAATCTAGGACTAACGTTATGAGTGAAAAAAAGAAAAAAATAGTTAAGCCTGTGGAGTAGGTAAGAATGGGTGTGGGTGGGGGCGGCGTCACTCTACGTGGTCTCGCAAATGAGCATGCGATTTTGGGATAGTCATGGTATTCATAATATTGGCCTGTGAGATAAACACAAACAATTCTATTTATAACATGTTTTAATGTATTTTTTCAAAAAAAAAAAAAAAAAAAAAAAGAGAGAATTAACCCCCTTCTATCTCCTAAATTGATCGGTGCTATTGTAGATTAATACCTTCCACTAAGTAAACCCTTAATGGGATTCTAATTTATTTTCGAGGAAAAAATCTGGTTACTCTAAAACGCTAAAATGGCCGAGAATTGGGGGCATCATTTTACATTAAATTTACATGCGAAACTAATCCCACACTCTAAATTCTAAAATATTTTTTCTTCTTTCCGACAGGGTTTTCAGAGTGTTCACACATAATTGCCTCCAAAAAAGGAGAATCTCATTTTTTTTTTTTAAATTTGGAAGGTAGGGGTGATTCAGTGGAAGGTGTTCATTCATAAAAATGCATATTTCATATAAAAAAAATAAGAAAACAATCAAGATTACGAAAATAAAAAATCAGTTAAATGTCCTTACAAACGCTATCTGGCTCGGAAGTGAATAATCATTTTACGTTAAATTTTTATGCGAAAGTAATACTTATGAAGAATACGAACCCTGTTGAACTAATAACGTTATCATTTAGAAACCTATTCTTAACAGAGGAGAGGGGCTTTTTTTAAAACAATTTGATACTAAAAAAAAAAAAAAAAAAAAAATGAATTTAACTTGACATTCTTATCTTAAAATAGCACGGTTAGTATTCCGCATAAGCACCGCGAGACCCCCCCCCTCCCCGCTAAAATAGTGTTCCGTTTTTATTAATTTTTTTTTTTTTTTATCGCTAAGTTTTTCAAGTTGTTTACATGTAATCAAAGTAGCATCTCATTGGGGGATGAGGAGGGGGATGTAGTATACGGCGCGCGGCGCAAGGTCTCCAATAATACCAAAAGCAGAATTCCAATGTTTATTTTTGTGCTTATTCAGGTTGGCACTTATGACGGCGATTAAAAGTAAGGAAAATACAGAAAAGTCTGTATGATGTACGTACTCGTTACAGAACAAAAATGTCATATTCCAAAAATTACGTAAATCAATGAAGTAGTTTTATTTTAAAAAAAATTCCTTAAATTTTTCTGCTGGTCGCCATGGAACTCAACACCCAAGGAGTACCGGGGGTTTCTATTCCAAAAACCGTTCTTAAGGTTGGGGTGTTTATTCGTTGTAAGCATACCCAAAAACCTATAGAAGTCGACATTTCCAATGTGAACGGTGAGTTGGACTTATAAAAAAAAAAAAAAAAAAAAAAAAAAAAAAATGATATAAATTGACTTTTTTCGTTTAAAAATAAATTATTTCCATTTTTTACAACACCCGTAAAATAGAGTATTCTCCGCAAGTTTTACCCGATTTTTAACAATTTTACTACTAACCTGTACTGACTGAACGTAAGGCTAATTTTTCACTTCGACGCTTCGATTTGAATTGTATCCCTCTTAATTATTTTATCGAGTTTCAGCATGGCTGACAAAAACACTGCCACTCGCAGATTCATAAAATTTTATTTTCTTGAATTAAAATAAACGACTTGATCAAATTACGTGATTTTTTGGACTATTTTATCTTCGTTCCGTGACTGGTACATCATCACATCATAGATTTTTTTGTATTTTCTTTACTTTTAATTGGCAATTTATTTATTTATTTTTCTTATTATTATTTGCACGTGCAGTTTTATCGAAATAAAAGCGTAGTATTTGTTCTCTCCAGATAAAATGCTTTAAAGGATGGGGCGAGGGTGGGGATTAATAGGCACCACCACCTGCTTCTGGGGTAATTTGCTTTAAATTTAGCTCCCTGAACCACGTTCCATTTTTACCTTTTAAGCACGCATCATTTGCTCTTAATTTTCTGTCACCATTTTTTGTAAAAATGAATAATTTCGAAAACTTTAACGGTTTAAGTTGAACCAAATAAAACCTTGAGCATTTTCTACAGAAATCAAAATAAAGCAGGCAAAAAAAAAAAAAAAAAAATACGGCAGTGAGAGATGCAGGGGTTTCTGTTTCGTGCATTTTACCATGATGTAATCACGTGATGAAACAATTCTATATTATTATTAATAATAATAACTACTACTATTATTATTATAGCTTATTTCTGGAAGGGAAATTTCAATTAGGAGGGAAATTTTATTTTTTATTTTTAAAAGCCAATTTGCATATATTTTTCTGCAAAAATTTTGTTGACCACGGAAAAATCCAACTATCAACAATTTTTTTATTTGCAAAAGCACACGATTTAAAAAAAAATATTACTGGAATAGCTCCTTACAATTTTAGTACTTCTGCATGCAGTTTACGGACCGTGGTGAAATACTACCGTTATTATTTAGAAAGCCATTCTTATCGTGCAGAGGGTGGGTTTTGTTAACTATTCTGTACTTCCACCTAACAATTTAATAAACAAACAAAAATACTCTAAAAACTGAAAATAATACCGAAAAAATAGCACGTTTTGTAAACTGCAGAAGTACAGAAACATTTTTGATGATATAAAAAATATTTTTATTTATTTGTATTCTTTTATTTAGATTTATTTCGCAATGAGAATAAAAATGGCAAAAATAATGACACTAAACGCGCACTTTCTAACCTTATATACGGAGAAAAAAAACCTGTGGCTCATTTTTTCTTTCTTCTTTTTAATGCTTCGGAATATATCAATCTTATTTTTTTTTTTTACAATAATAAAATGGTAAAATATATTAGTTTATTTTCTTGTTTAAAAATAAATAAAGATACAGATGCATTTTTTTTTTTAAATGAAAGCGACAGAAATAAGAAACAAACATTAAAAGAGAAATTAGCGCAACCGCAACAGAAACTCCGTAATTTTTGCTGTTTTCATCTTTAGAAATAAAAACAATGTTGAATTGAAAAGAACGCAACAAAGGAATGTGGTTTAAAAATAAATATTAAAAATGTTTTATCTTACCCGAAATTTAGGGGGTTGCTTTTTTTTTTTTTAAGAGTGCGATGACGCCCGGATCCGTTCCGTGGCTTATTTAGTCTGTTGAATAACAAACGTCAATTGGCACAAACAGCAGCAGCAGCTGAGTGCGTCGATGATAACTGCCATAGCTATCAGGGCAAGACAGAATACATAGAGGGGCATTTATCGGGTTGATTATCATCTAATTCATAAAACTCTCTATGCCTGTCTGTCTGTCTCCATATTTTTCGAACTCTATCTCTACCGAAACTAAAACTCATGGAATGGCACTATGATTGGATTTTTTATGGACTATTCTTTGGCCGGTTAAAATAGTTTTTAAGGGATCAAAAAAAGGGTGCGCGCACACACACACACACACACACACACACACACACACGCGCGCGCAAATAAACGAGCCTTTATTCATTTCAATTTCCCTGCGCATTTTGCACAAAAATAAGTTCTTCCAGCAACGACATAATTTCAAATACGCCCACCCGCTTTTCTCACAATAACAAAAATAAAATGAATATATTTCTGGCGGACGTAGTTGGCGACAGTATCACGTGACACAAGCGACCAATGAGAAAATTTAGAAGATTGTCTTTTTTAACGCTTTTCCAAAAACCAAAATATCAGCAGTAGCAATCTTGTTTTTGGAGCTTAAAATGTATAAAACCGCAGCAAACAGTCTTCTAGAATCAATTCAATTAATTCAGTTCATTTCGTTCATTCATTCACTTCAGTCTTCTTCCTTTCTCCTCGCTTCGACGACACACGAGAACATGCCTCTTGTCTTCACAACATCGTTGCTGCCAAAGCCGTCAACACCATGACTACACACGCCACGCGGACACTCAAATATCACTTATGATGCACACATGCATCCATTCTGCACATTTTCTAATTAATAACAATAAATTACTTTCCTCACAAATTACTTTCCCCATGGGACTTTTAAGTAAGGCGAACTTCACCAGATAAACACAAACTTTAAAATAATCTCATTATTTTTATGCGGGACTTTAACCTTCTAAACTCCTTGATTCCATGAAGGACTTTCATCTAACATTCTAATCATAATGACTTCAAAAGAACTTTCACCGATATCGGACCTTTGTTTATTTACCTTGTTGTTTTTGTTAAAAAATAAATGTGGTGCATTTGATTTAAAATTGAGAAGGAAGTGTCATTTTGTTTTATTCTTTTTTTTATTATTTGGTTTGAGGCAAAGAGATTTAATTTTACTTAACCTTCTGCACCCCTACAAATTGGTGACACCCAAATGTGTGATGAAACACGCACTTCCTTCTACAACCCCACAGTTCCACATCACACTATTTTCCCATTTAAATTGTGACTGCAGACGTCCATCTACACTGACTCCTTGCCTACGCAAAGAGCAGAGACCGGCAATTTAAAGGCGTTCAAATCATTTTCAGGACTAAATCAAGCGAAACAAGGGCATAGATTCGTCACATTCAGAAATATCTCCAGCCACCCTATCGTTAAACATTCCGGTATTCAACTCAGCCAATATCAAATCCTGGTTCATCAAAATCCAAGCGTTATTCGACGTGAAGCGAATAACATCACAAAGGACACGATACACTTACCTGGTCGAGAAATTACCTATCAACATCATGGAGGAGGCAATAGATTTACTCGAAACTATACCAGAAGAAAACCCTTACGACCGGCTGAAGGAAACAATTCTAAAACGAACTGGTTTATCGAACGAGTTGATGCTACGCAACCTCTTTACACAGGTTGAACTTGGAGAGCGCACTCCATCGCAGTTGTAACATTACATGCACATCCTTTTGGGAGATAACAAGATGTCGGAGAACATAATGAGGAGTTTGTGGCTGGATAAACTACCAACATCAACAGTGCAAATCCTCGCACCAACGGCAGAAGGAAAAGAGCCTGACAAACTAGCGCAAATAGTGGACCGGATTCACGAGAACCTCCAGACACACCAAGTAAACTTGCTACAGCAACAGCCTATACCACGAAGAGATGAAGAGCTAGCAAAGCTAAAATCCACGGTCGAGAAGCTGTCCAAGCAATTACAGGATTTACTGAAGGCAGATCGCCGGCGTTCACATCACAACCAGTCGCCCTATAGATGAAGGAGTACAGCCGAAGTCGAAGCGTGGAATGCGACAAAGCAGGTGGACACTGTTTCTATCACAGTAAATTCGGCAGTAACGTGCGATGCTGTACCCACCCTTGTTCCTGCAGCGATTTCAGAAGACTAAATTCACATGTTCATAACAGAGTTGAAAGACGAAATGTCTTGTCTAAATTTCACACCCACCAGGAGAACAGACAGACAATCCTATATCTCAAAAGATCTTCACATCATCAAACATGTATTTGTTAGGAACGACTCAGAAAAAGCCATTTTGTCCAAATTATTTCAGTCCATACCGAGTTCTGGACAGGCAGGATAAATATTTCACTGTTTCAAAAAACGTGAAAAGAGACACGATCACGTTGGACCGACTTCAACTGGCTACATAGATGAAGATTTTCAAATCATTCCCCACTGAACCTACTGTTGTACGCCAACGCAACTACCAAAACGAAAACCGGCAGTAAAGTACACTGGCCGAAACGTTTTAAGTAATACGTTACATATTAAAAAAAAAAAAATAGAAAAAAAACAGTTTTGCATCCTTTTTTCAATCTGGGGGGGAGTATTTGTACAGTCACTCACACACACACGCGTACGCAAATAAACGTAACAGAACGAAACAGGGAAACGAGGATGCCAGCCAGTAAAGACGACGACTTGCTGGACCCTCTGTAAAAGGTCGTCTATTCTATATCCGTGACAGCCTCACAGATATAATTTTCCAATAGACATTGGCGCCAAAATAAGCGTAATCCCACCGCTGACCAGTCAGAAGATTACACCCCAATCGGATTACTTGCAAGCAGCCAATGGTACCAAGATATCCACATTTGGGGATAAATCACTGACCATCAATATCGGCTTGAGGCGAACTTTCATGTGGATTTTTACCATAGGAGCAGATTTCCTGGAGAAATTCAACTTGTCTGTGGACATGACCAACCATACATTAACAGACAACCAAACGAAATTGGTGGTTAGAGGAGTTTTCACTCGATACCAGTCAATAGGTATCAGCTCAGCCCTACCTGAGGACCCATCTATCCGTCAATTACTCCAAAAATATCCGCAACTATCTCAGCCATTCAGGGAGTGCTGAATACTACATTAAAACAACCGGACAACCAGTTCACGACACCCCCAGACGTTTAAAACCGGATAAATACCAATTGCGAAGGAAGAATTTCAGCATATGCTCCATCAGGGTATTATCCGACCCTCAAAAAGCGCATGGTTTTCTCTCTTAAAAATCGGACAGTACATCCTGGCGCCCACACAGCGATTTCATATTCAGGCACATGGAACGTTGCGTGATTAGCTTTAGAGTAGCTCTTTTTCCATGGACCAAGAAACAGAATGTGTTAGATGTTCGTAGAGTTCAAATAAAAAAAAACAGTGAGAAAATCGATACCAATACATATATACTAACTTTTGATTCCCTCACCATACCCAAAGAAGTGAAAGTTGGATATATGAAAATAAATGTAGAAATTTATATTCCAAACCCCCTCCAATGCTTCAAGTGCCAGAAGTTTGGATACCATCAAGATCGGTGCACACGATTACCAGTGTGTGGAAGATGTGGAGAAAGCGGCCCACACATTGACTGCAGAAAAGATTTCAAGTGTGCCAACTGCCTTGGAAACCATGGCGCTGGCTCTAGATATTGCGAAATATGGAAAAGAGAAAAAGAAGTGATCAAACTAAAACATATAAAGAATATATCCTACCCAGAGGCCAGGAAAATCATTGAAACTAAAACATATGCAGATGCAACTAAAAAAACTACTCCAATCAACAATCAAAATGGTCATATACATGTAACGGATACAACTGACAAGAAAATTGATGTCCTAAGCCAACTAATAAAGGAAATGAAAGAACTATTAGAAGAAATGAGGAAAATGAATAGTGCAATGTCTGCAACCAATCCAAGGATAATATTAAGTAAAGACACTACTGAACCACAAAAAGAAACAAAACTACAAACCATTTCTACAAAAACAACCGAACAACCATCAAACACATCACAAGCCAGAAAAGAATCAAAAATCCCCCCAGACAAAAAAAAACAAAAACAAACAAAAACAGGAAAAGAAAGATCCCGATCTATATCTCGAACAGGGACTCCGACAGAAAATAGATTTGAGGGATTGGAGACGATGGAAGTTGAACACAATTCCAAATGATGAACAAAATATTACAATGGAATATCAGAGGGATAAAAGCAAACCAAAATGAACTCACATTATTAATAACAAATATGAGCCCAGCACTTGTCTGTCTACAGGAGACCTTTCTGAAAGAAAATAATACCATCAACATAAAACACTACACATCTTACAACTACATTAATAAAGATACGGACAGAGCTTCTGGAGGCACATCAATACTCGTGAAGAATGAAGTCCCTCAAGGACAAATAAATATAAACACAAACTTGCAAGCAATTGCAGTTTCAGTGACTCTACATAGAACTATAACACTTTGCTCAATCTACATCCCTCCAAAAGATACAATCAACGAAACTGAGATAACTCAATTAATAAAACAACTCCCTAAACCCTTTTTTCTACTAGGAGATCTCAACAGTCACAATGTAATATGGGGAAGTAAAGAAACAAATAAAAAAGGAAAAGAAATAGAAAACATAATAAATAAAAATAATCTATGCCTCCTTAATAATCAAAACTACACCTATATGTACCCAGCAACAGGTACTTTCACCGCCATTGACCTTACCTTATGTGATCCTTCCATATATATGGACTATGATTGGAAAGTACACAATGACACCTGTGGGAGTGATCATTTCCCAATCATCCTGGAAAGTCTAAGTACTAGTACTGAACAAAAAACACCCAAATGGAACCTACATAAAGCGGATTGGGAAGACTTCCAGGAACAGTGCAAAAACCAATTAATTATCAAAAAGAAAGATGAAGATGACCATTTGAATTACTTCATTAAAACACTCACAAACATAGCAAATAATACTATCCCGAAATCAACCAAAACCAACAATCACAACAAACCTTGGTTCACAAAAGAATGCAGAATAGCCATCAGAGCTCGACGAGCTGCCTTGAGAAAATTCGAAAAGTATCCAGCAAGCGAAAATCTGGATTTCTTCAAAAACAACAGAGCAAAAGCCAGACGAATCATAAAGGAATCCAAAAGAACAACATGGAGAAATTATATATCCAAAATTAATGTGAATACCAAGGCAAAAACAGTTTGGAACATGATGAGGAAAATAGAAGGAAAGTGTAGTAGTACACCAATATCCCACATCTCTAAAGGCAACAAAGTATACACCAATCAAAAAGACATTTCCAATAACCTGGCAGATAATTTATCAAAAATTTCATCATGTGACAGACAGAGAAATTCAAAAAGATTAGAGAAAAGGAAGAGAAGAAGAAAATTCTATTTAAATCACAAAATACCGAAAAATACAACCAACCTCTTACCTTGCCTGAATTAAAATAATTGCTGACCAAATCCCATGACACAGCTACAGGGCCTGATGAAATTCCATATGAAATCCTCAAAAAACTTCCAGAAACCTCAATGAAATACCTACTTGAAATTTTCAATATTATATGGTCCAGTGGAAACGTACCTGAGACCTGGAAAGAGGCCACAATAATACCAATCCCCAAATCTGAAAACTCAAAATCCAATCCCAATCAAGTAACGTCTCAGATCCATTGAATTTCAGGCCAATAGCTCTAACAAGCTGCATTTGTAAGATAATGGAAAGGATTATAAACAAAAGACTAATCTGGTTCCTGGAAACAGAGAATCTTATTACAGAATTTCAAACAGGATTCAGGAAAAACCGAAGTTCAATAGACCACATAGTCAGACTTGAAACCTTCATCAGAGAAGCCTTTGTAAGGAAGGAACATTTAACAGCAGTGTTTTTTGACATGGAAAAAGCCTACGATACTGTGTGGAAGTACGGTGTTACAAGGGATCTGAAGGCGCTTGGACTAAAAGGCAGAATGCCAATTTTTATTGAAAAGTTTTTAAAAAATAGACGGTTCAGAATAAAGGTTGGCACAGCTCTCTCGGACTTGAAGGAACAAGAGAATGGAGTACCTCAAGGGAGTATACTGTCAGTGACCCTGTTCAGTATCCGAATCAACAACATTGTAAAAAACCTTAACCCTGGGGTAGATTGCTCCCTATATGTGGATGACTTCCTAATATGCTGTAGATCTAGATATATATATCTATAATAGAAAGGAAGCTTCAATTGTGCTTAAACAAAGTAATGAGATGGACGGAAGAGAATGGATTTAGATTCTCCAAAAGAAAAACGAAATGCATGCATTTCTGCAAACTAAAGAACATGCATAATGATCCTGTCCTAACCATGGAAGGAATGCCCATACCCGTTACTGACCAGTACGAATTCTTAGGGATTTTATTTGACAAAAAGTTAACATTCATCCCACACATAAACTATCTGGAAAAAAAATGTAACAAAGCTATAAATCTTTTGAGAGTGGTAGCACATACTGATTGGGGTGCAGACAGGGAAACACTCCTTAAACTTTACAGAGCACTAGTCCGCTCAAAGCTAGACTACGATTGTTTCATATATGGATCAACCCGAACATCATATATAAAAAGCCTAGACCCTATTCACCATACTGGCCTAAGATTGGCCCTAGGAGCATACAGAACCTCCCCCGTGAACAGTCTATACACGGAAGCACATGAACCCCCACTAGATCTAAGGCGAGAAAAGTTAGCCCTTCAATATTTACTCAAACTGAAGTCTTGCCCAAACAACCCTGCATACCAATGTACCTTCTATCCTAAATATGAAGAACTCTTCAACATGAGAGGAAAAACTATCAAAGCTTTCGGGCTCCGAATGAAGGAAAGTATTGAAGAATCAAAAATTCCAATCTCCAGCATTCACAACTTCATACTGCCTAAAACACCCCCATGGACCATGAAACAAGTAGAAATAAAACTGAACCTAAACAAAAAGTCCAAATCTACCACAAACCCTATTGAATACCACGACGAACTTCAACCTTTAAAATTACGATATTCAGACTACACCTTTATCTACACAGACGGGTCTAAAAGCAACAATCACACTGGATGTGCAGCAACGTACCATAAAACCACAATGAAGAGAAATCTTCAAAATGAAGCATCTATATTCACTGCAGAGACTATAGCTATCGATCTAGCACTCAACATAATCTCAGAGGAAACCACCAAAAACTTCATCATTCTCACAGATTCTCTATTAGTCCTATTATCTATACAAAATCAAAAACAAGAAAATCCACTAACAACAAAATTAATAGAAAAAATCAATATCCTTTCAACCACTAAAAACATTATTATTGTCTGGATCCCCAGCCATGTGGGGATCAAAGGCAATGACAGGGCAGATACAGCTGCAAAAAGATCTTCTCACCTTCCAACTGACAATTTTAAGATTCCACATACTGATCTTAGACCCCAGATAAAAGCATACATACAGAAAAAATGGCAACTGCGGTGGAGTCAGCAAGAGGGCAGCAAATTATACTCAATCAAACCTGAACTTAAGGAACGATGTCCGGACATCAAGAGATCACTCCGAGAAGATGTGATACTGACTCGGCTGTGCATAGGACACACCAACTTTACTCATTCTTATATACTAAATGGAGAATCGGCGCCAGAGTGCATCCCATGCCAGGAGACACTCACAGTAAAACATATCCTAGTTGGGTGTGATGACCTCGCCACAACTAGAAAATTATATTATACAGAAAGCAATATGGAGGACCTTTTTGAAAAGGTCAACTCAACAAATATTCTAGCATACCTAAGGAAAGTAAATTTATATAAGAAAATTTAAGGAAATTTAAAGTCACCCAAATATACACATCCATGTATAAATACAACATTTAATTTCTTAGTTCAATTTTATAAAAAAAGGGAGGAAAGGCTGAAAAAGTGCCCCCCCCCCCCAATAAAAAAATAATTAAAAAAAAAAAAGGACTCCGGCATTAAATGACCACATAGGTTGATATGCCGTAAAACCAATCAATCAATCATCATTTTGCATGTACTAGCATACATGCGTCCATGCTATGTTACAATTCGAGATCGACCTTGTGTCTAACTCTGCCCTCATGGGGGAGCAAATAAATAGGAACAATAGAGGTATAGTGGGAGCTGTGGCACAGATGAGATAAATAATGGCCGATTTTCTAGTGTATTATGAACCTCATTTGCAAGTAAAAGAAAAAAAAATAACAAGTGAAGATGCGACAAATGGTAAAACAAAGACAAACTTGAGTGTACAACAAAATTGATTGAAAAGATGTTAGGATAACCAGCGGAGTGTTCCCATTGTCAACCAAAGGGAAGAGTCTATCAATATGATGATTTATGAAAGTAAAATCTAAGTAGTTGAGGACATGTGTTGCATGGAGAGAAATAATGTAAGAATGATAAGATGGATATGTCATATGAGTCTTAGAGAGAGGCTTAGATCTGATGACCTCAGAATAAAATTAAATCTGGACAGTAGCGGGTGATGCATACAGAACATGAAGACGGCTGTATGGCTACATTGAAAGAATGGATGAAAGTTCTTGGGTTTGTAGATGTAGAACAGTTGAGGTAGCAAGTTCAGTTCACAGTGAAAGGCAAAGGAAAACATGAGAGGAATTGATAAAAATGACGTGAGAAAAAGAGTGATAAATAAAGACCTGGTCAGAGATAAGTTAGTTTGAAAGTCAATTTTTAAAAGCCGTCCAACACATGTCAATATAAAAAACAGATATTAAACTGATTCGTTCAGTATCTGATAAAGCCAATCATTTTGAAAAATAAATTTGCATAAAATTCTACCCTTTGTAATCAGAGCCGCCTACCTCCTATATTTCCTCTTATGGCTGTAAACACTCTCAGTGACATCCATATATTTATCCATTTAAGAACATTGATGCCAGCAAAGTGACTGGTTCCGACAACATTCCATTTATTATAGTGTTTAAAAAAGCTATAACCGGAAGTAGCTCCTATTCTTACAAATCTGCTCAACAATTTCTTAAAGAGGAAACAATTTCTTTCATCTTGAAAAACTGTTAGTCTGTGCAGTATTTAAAAATACTTGAGATCGGGTTTCAATCAGTTTCCTGTATATTAGGAGCAAGTTGTTTGAACCTGTGATCAGAGATTGTTTACCACTTCAGCAAAAACAATTTACTCATTGACAAGCAATATGGATTTCATCCTGCAAAATCAACAGTTGATGTATTTACTAATATCACACAGAATCGGTGAATCCATTGAGGGAGGGGCTACGTTTCTAGAGCAATATCTTTTAATGTGAGTGTTTGATAGGGTTTTGCACCAAGGTTTGCCTCATAAACTTGCTAGCTATGGAATGTTTGAAATGTCTTCTCAACCATCGAATATGTTTATAAAAAAGTGCTAATGTGCAAACTTGAAACACATAGTATCAACGTTTGTGTACGTCAAAAATATTTTTTAAGCCCGTCCAATGCTCTTTTTGATCTTCATCAAAGATCTTTCAAATGTCAACAAATAGAGTAAGATGCAAAAGATTGAATGAGTAAATTGTGTGAGTTCAGGAGACATTGTGCATATTTGGCCTTTGTCCGTATGTAAATATGTGAGTTGAGTATCACAACTATATAAGGGCAGAGGTGGAGCTGAGCATAATGTTCTGCCACATTCTGTCTTTTTTTCTCTGACTGTTGAAATCTGTCTCTTAGAGTATGATTTGTGTGATCATTGATGAAGATCAATAAGAGGGTTCAACTCAGAATAGATTTTTGAAGCGCACAAGCATTGATACTATTTGTTTCAGACTTCTGCCTATCAATTAGAAAGGATTTCTCAAGTGGAAATAGGAGACAGTCAAATCAAGAGCCTCGATAGATGTAATTTTAAAATTTTGCACCAATTAAAATACTTCATGCTCGTTTGAAACATTTCTCTTAGTGAACCTGTATAAAATACTAATCTCTGATAAAAACAGTAACCTGACAACGAAAAACCAAGAGACAGATTTCAACAGTCAGAGAAAAAAAGACAGAATGTGGCAGAACATTATGCTCAGCTCCACCTCTGCCCTTATATAGTTGTGATACTCAACTCACATATTTACATACGGACAAAGGCCAAATATGCACAATGTCTCCTGAACTCACACAATTTACTCATTCAATCTTTTGCACCACCGTAACAGAGCGCTGATTCGCCTATGCTAATGCATGCAAAATGACGACACTAGTAAAGAAAAAGACTATAAAAAGGAGAAAGCATGTTTGAGAAAATGATCACGTTAGAGATGTGGATGACATTCAAGATCACATTAGAGAGGTGGGTGACGCCACAGCTGTAATGAGAATTCACATGTGGCACAAAAATGAGGAAATAAATGCTGTTGTTACAATGGGAAAAAGTTAGTTGAAGTCCTTTCCTATTCTTTGCCTACTTTGCGATTGAGGCTATGTATCGGGTAACATTACACCTCTATAAATTTGTAAATATATAAATATGTTTTATTTGTTTACTATTTTTTTATCTCTTTAATTTGCAACAACTTTCTGCTGAAATTAAATGACTGATTGACTATCCAGTTGTAGACGCATTTCCGGATCTGTCTTTTGGTGGCCGATTGCATGTCCGTTTGCCATTTAGTGCGATCCATGGTATTGTGGTAACTGAATTGGAAAGTGATTCCTACAAACGCTAAAATGCAGATGGCTTTAATTGCTACCATTTTTTTGAGATTCGCTCTCTTCATCAAGGCAGGTTTCACAGCAACGTGTGAACTCAAAATATGTTTCAACGAATGAAAATCGTTTCAAGCTTGAATAAGTAACATGTCTATGTGAAAATGATAAACCAGTGCTAACTTATGCATGGAAAAACTGAAAAACATTACCTCCCCCTCATACCTTTGGGCCGAGAGAAGCAAGTTGTAAAGAAAAGGGCTCAATGACACATGTATTAGCCTTCATCAACTTGCACACAGCTATACATGCACTAATAAGAACAAGGTATACCAACACACACACATACACAATGCCACGCTGCCAAATACTCACATATTACTTATACATGCACATTCACACTATAAACGTATTGATCTACACAGTTCTAAACCTTATTATGGATTTACCTTTCTTCACCAAACACATGCTTGCATAAATAATTGAAAGTAACTTCTATATTCTTATTTCTTGTATAAAAATATTTTGTTCTAAAATTTTATTCTGTTTTTTATTTCTTATTTACAAAACTCTGTTTATGCTTTAGGAAGCCCTTGGTACCTGGTGACCTTGCTATTCATTCATTCCCATTTTATCATGCATGCCTGCATATATCCTTCATTTTATTCCTTTGCTAAAACATAACTTTTATACCCAAATTATATTAAATGTTGATACGGCTTTGGCCATGTCGAAAGACGCAATCATCATCCAAAATTACGTCTGCCAAAGCCAGATACCATGCCACAGTATCTCAGTTGCCAAGTTTTCAAGTCCTCCTTGATAGTTGCAGCCCAGGTCTTTCTTGGTGGCCAATGTCAGACAAATCACAACTTTCATCATACATGCTCTGTTTACTCATCCATGATTGCGCTTGACATGACTAAAACAGTAGAAATACTCCTCATATATTGCTACACCCAGAGGTGGGATTTGGAGTTTTTCACACAGAACGGAGTTGCTGAAATGCTCTGATACCTTTGTATGGCATATCCTCGCTCGCTACACAGACGGCATTGCTTGTCCTGAATTCTGAGAGCACTTGCTGAATTGTGATCCATTTTCAATTTATAACTTTATGCATTTTTGTTTATTTTTTTCTTATTAATCGCTTCATTCACAACAATACTTCATAAAATTCATGATTTTATCCATTTTCAACATTTATAACTTGTATGAGCCTTAATCCATTTCTCAAGATGTAACCATTTTCCATATTCTATCAAAGCCAGGATGCATGCTACATAAACCCTGTGTATCGCTTTATTGCAGGTCAATATTTTTTTAATTTAGAAATTGCTATGAAACGCTGAGATATGAATTTTAGTATAACACTGGAAGAGCACAATAAGGTGCCTTACTTCCCTGATTTTTGTGGAATTTGAATAAATATTTTGAAAATTATGTTAATTTTTCTATTTTCTGGCAATTTTAAGTGTGTATCACTTTATTGCAGGTCTCCCAAAATGCCTAGAAAGAGTCGATTGACAGCTAGTGAAAAAGAATGTGTTGTTGCAGGCCTTACAGAAGTTTTATCTCTCATAAATTTAACGAAGGAACTTAGAAGAGATAGAAGAACATTGTCTTCATTCGTTGAAAATCCAAACATCAAATCAAGGAAGGACAAACACTCAAAAAAGTCAGTTTCTGCTCGTGATGTTAGAAAAATTCGCCGTCAACTTATCAAGCAGCTGGGCAGCATAAGTGCTGCTATATTTGTCAAAGCTGGAATATCTTTCTTGTCCAGAAAGATATGCTACAATGTCTTAAACGAAATTGCAAAAAGCATTAAGCCCATAGCAGGACCTGTTTTAAACCAAACGCATAAGGAAAAACGTTTGGCTTGGGGTCAGAAATACATGAAAACCAGCTTTGAAAATGTCTTTTCACCGATGAGGCCAGAACAACCCTTGATGGACTAGATGGGTTGGCCGAAGTTTGGATTTCTCTTGGATTCCCTATCCCTCATCAATTTCATCGTCAATAGGGAGGTGGAGGTGTCATGTTTTGGGCTGGAATAATTTGCAATGAACTAATTGGATCATTTCGAGTACAAGAAGTTGTCAAACTGACAATTCAGTCTTATATTCTATGTTTAATTGAGCATTTGTCACCATGGCTTGATGACCTTCCATTGCCGTGTCACCACAAATTGATTTTTATGCACAACAATGCGCCATCCCACTCAGCCAAGGCTACGACATCCTACCTTAAGTCATTAGGCATTAATGGAGATAATTTGATGACATGGCCACCTTGTTCTCCAGATATAAACCCAATTGAGCAGCTCTGGTCAATAATAAAGATGAAAGTTTATGAAGGGCGTGTTCAATTTTCGTCAAAGGATGAACTTAGGAGGAAAATTTTGAAAGTTTCCTATAGCATCACATAATCTCAAATCCGTTGATTGACATCATCAGTTGACAAGAGGCAATTCAAAGTAATTTTGAAACATGGGTGTTGTATTGATAAATAAATATTTCCTTAATCAAAATAATGTGAAATTCGTTCTTGTTTTTGGTTATTATTGTTACTGGATATGTTTTTTTATTTTATATAAATAGAAATATGAAGTTAGAATATTGTTTTATTACTGAAAATATACATTTTTAGACATTTGCAATAAAGTTATACACATTTAAAATTACCAGAAAATAGAAAAAATTAACATAAATTTCAAAATATTTGTTCAAATTCCACAAAAATCAGGGAAATAAGGAACCTTGTTGTGCTCTTCCAGTGTTATACCAAAATTCATATCTCTGTGTTTCATAGTAATTTCAAAATTAAAAAATATTGACCTGCAATAAAGCAATACACAAGGTTTACATGTTATATGGTCGATTGCTTTTACTGTCTGCTTATTCTTCTAACCGCCATATTGTTTATCTAGTTGTTTGAACCTCCACTATGCCATGATTGTTACTCGCCCAGTAAAAACATTGAGGAAAACTGAGAGTCATTCAGGTATTTTACCTTTTCAAAAAATAGAAAGAAATAACAAAAATCAAAGCCTTTTTGTGTAGAACAGATATAAATTAATGAATGGAAAGTACAAGGTTTTGTTAGGAGGGAGGGAGGGAGAAAGAGAGAGAGAGAGAGAGAGAGAGAGAGAGAGAGGGGGGGGGAGATTAAAATTTTTGCCTATATTTTAAACTTATATTTTTAATGCGTCCATATTTATTAATGTAATCTTACATGTAACTGTAGCGGGTACTTTTTTCATTTTGGCGTTAATATACATATATACATATATGTGAGTTCCCTAGTAGCTCACCACTTGATCAAAAAGCCTTTGTATTCTCTATACTATCCCCGATCTTCATTCCCGTTCTCATGTTTCCTGAATATTTCAATGGTCTGACTTGTTGATCACTTCAAGCAGTTTTTATTCTTCATACAGTTCATTTGCATTAAAAATATCCCCTGATAATCAAAACTATTTTACTTACCCACCTAAATTCATTAGATATATACAACAACTGCAAAACAAACAAAAAAGGCAACATTTTTAAAAATTTATTTCTTTATAACTTCACTAGGCGACCGATCATTAGCGCCTTGGGCATAAGTATCCTGATTATTAGTGCTCTGGTCATAAGTGTCCTATGTCTTACCTTTCCATTTGTGTACCAGCAATGTCTGTTTTGTTGAAATTTTGACACTCCAGCCTGAAATAAAAAGTTCATACCAATCACCAGTTTTGCTTAGGGTAAAACATATGAGAGGAAACTTAGTCTCATTTATTGCAATTAAAATTTACAATACATGTTATATTTCTGTCAAAAAAAGGACATACAAATACAATTTGAACATATTCCATATAAAGCTTTCAAGCAATATAAGTTTTATTGAATATATGTTAAATAAAATAAAATATGCATCAAGTGCGCTTGAAAGCCAAATCACAACGTAATATTAGGAAAATAAACAAATATTTTATTTAAATAAATTTCAAACAAGTAAAATATTTGTTTATTTTCTTAATATTATGTTGTGATTTGGCTTTCAAGCACACTTGATGCTTATTTTATTTTATTCAAATTAAATCAACGTTTCTATATGGAACTCATACCCTTGTATATATGTTATATTAACGCCAAAATGAAAAAAGTACCCGCTACAGTTATATGTAAGATTACATTAATAAATAATAACAGATTATTTAATATTTCAAATTACGAACCATGCATTGCAAAACGTCTAATTTGCTTTTGGGGTTATATCGAGAAACTATTTTTTTTTAATCTTTCGTTTACGGCCTTACACGTGTTTGACGGCGATACAGCATGCATTGTAGATTTTCATTGGAATAAATGACACCAAATTCTTTCTCATTTTACCCTTAGCAAAACAGTAATGGTTGGTATCGACTTTTTATTTCAGGCTGGGATGTCACTGTTCTGGCTTAAGGTGGAGCCAAAACCTCAATAAAACAGACATTACTGGTACACGAATGAAAAGGTACACTTAAGACCTAGGACACTTAAGACCTAGGACACTTAAGACCTAGGACAGTTATGACCAGGACACTTATGACCGAAACACTAATAACCAGAGCAGTAATCACTAGGGATGTGACAACAGAATATTCTTTTCATTCTTTTGACTCTCGGGTATATATCCGACACAGTAAGACACACTTAATCAACCAAGAACAGCATCCGTCTATATAAAAACATGTAAGATATTAACGGATATATACTCAAGAGTCAAAACAATGAAAAGAATGTGCTGTTGTCACAGTCCTAGTAATCACCTAGATCCATTTCCTTAGTATTTCTGTACAACCCAATAAAAAAAGCTAACAAGAAAATCATGTTTTCTTATTTATTTATATCTTTTGTAATGCATAAGTATCTCTATAAAACACAAAATAAAAAGTAATTTTTACACCTTCATCGATACCCATGTTTAACCCATTATAAAATCAATCACAATATTTATTTATTTAGACATAACGCAATCTTTTTACTTATTTATTTAGACATATCTGCACAATCGAATACAACACAGAAACACAATCTTTTTGTTATTTATTTATTTACACTTTGATTAGTATCTTCACCAAAATCAATAAAAAAAGGCGAACAAGACATTTTTTTATTTACATTTAAATATGACCATTGATGTGTCTGTTTTATATACTAGACATGTTCTTCATCGATTAGAGACTTCATTTCTGATGGATGTTTGTGTTGACCAATCATTGTAATGATTGAAGAGCGTGGTCTGCTGGAGAAACGATGAACTACTCTATGATTTAGTAATTCAATTTCCTTTTTTCTCGTGTCCATGTGTTTGCTTCATTTAAGCTTTTAACCAAACTAAACAGTTTTTATCAATGAACAATTTTAAGTACAGACAAATTAAAATTGTAACCATTATCTAAAACTGACAAACATACATGACAATCAAAAATATTACAGCTCGTCTATTTATTTTCAAAATACATATGGATATCTAAATATTAATTTACTTGTCCGACGTCCGGTGTCACAAAAAAACAAAAAAAAAAAACATCATCTTCGCAAACATTAATGAAAAACGAATTACCTCTTTTTATAGTTGCTCTTTTTCAGTTAAAAATCATTAAAACCATTTCCTTTTCAAAAATTTTCAAAAAAAAAAAAATTTTCAAAAAAAAAAGAAAACATGGCTGTCTGTTTACGGTTTCGAATTGGCTATTTTATTTTATAATTAAAAAAAGTCATGTTGAGAAGAGACTGTAAGATTTTTAAAAATTATATTTTCTTTTTAAAATTAAAAAAAAAAATGTGCTAGAGAATTGACATCTGTTCCTTTATAAATATTTATTAAAAAATTATTCAGAAAAGAAAACAATGTGTTGTGTGTTGAATTTTAATTGAAAAAAAAATGTAAATATCTTAAATTTTTAAATTTTTTTATACTTTAAAATGCTAAAATGAATTTACTACAAAAAGTGTTTTAGCTTCGTTGTTATCTGTTTTATTTTATTTTTTATTCATTTTATTTACGTGTTTTAAAAATTTTCGATTACCACGGGTTCTGCTATTATTTTATAAATCTATTACAGCATGTCAAGAAAATGTCACATTTTCAGACGTCTCAGAACCTTTTTCATTTGTTTCTTTCTTTTTTTTTTACTTTTACTTGCGGAAAACAAGGCATGTTACCACTATTGCATAAAGGGTTACTGTGATAGAGGTAGAATTTATAGGGTGAAACCTGAGTGGGAAGCTGGGCAGCCAGATGTTTGTTTACATTACATTTAAATTCCTCCATGTTGGCATAGTTGGGGAAACAGGGAGTAGGAAGGGAGTTCCAATGGTAGGTGGTCAGAGAAAAGAAGATATCAGAGTAGAAAAATTTCCGGCATGTACAAATTTCTACACTGAAGGGGTAATATTTTGCTGCTAGTCAAATGTGTAAAATGCATTTATGCTAAGGGCGATATGAGAAATAGTAAGTTCGTGGAAGTACTTGTAAAATAAGCACAGCGATGCAACATTGATTTGTCAAGGGCTAGAGCTTGACAGACAATATTCGGTTAGAATTTTTTTTTACACCTTGTCCATTCATTTGAAATTCAAAATTGTATTTTACATCCTAAAATCAGTTCACATTTTTATCTTGTACAGTTTGCTGATGCCAATACTATTTGCATTCCCTCAGGACATTTATCTCTGTAAAGCTGCCCCTCTCCTGCAAAAAAAAAAAAAAAAAAAAAAATCCATATGATCAAGAGGTAATACCTGTTGCCGCTCTGTTGCTTTATCAGTGATTATTAGAGCTATGACAAGAGAATATTCTTTTCATTATTTTGACTCTCGAGTATATATCAGTTAATATCTTATGTTATAGAGTGATGTGCTTCTCGATTGATTAACTTTGTCTAACTGTGTCGGATATATACTTGAGAGTCCAAACAATGGTAAGAATATTCTGTTGTCATAGCCCTAGTGATTATTTATTCTTTCTATTCACAAAGAAGAAACTTTCATTAATTAGCGTATTTCTCCTACGATTCATACCAATTAACATTTTATTTTCTATTTTCGTCTCCGCTCCAAAGATACACTTTTTCACTCAAAAAACAAAAGACAAAACGAAATACCAAATATGAAATACAACTGCCAACATATCACTTTTTCTCATCTCTCCCTCCCCTCTACAGTCGACTGCATATGTTTTCTTTATCATATTTCTTCCATTTTCTCAAACCAATTAGAATGAAATATTAGCAGCTAAAAAAAATCTGCTGACTGATTGGAAACCTTGCTCCCAATAAAAAAAACTATCATCTAGCATGGTATACTATAAAAAGATTTATCTCCCTTTCTCCACTAAACTAATTTTCTTCTTGTCTGTCACTATTCTAAAAAGGCCCTATTTGATTTGTCAAACCCATTTTCCTTGACCAATCAACAGACACTTAATTTGGTCGGGCTGAATGAAAAAAACTCATTTCTTTTCTTTCTGAATGGGATAAACAAGTAAGGAAAATTTTCCTCCTTAATTTGAATGCAGCGACTTAAATATATTTTTGTTGGAACTTAAAGAACTCTTGTATTATAATTGGAATACAATTAGTTTTGCAAAGAGTGTTCTCTATTAATGTTTAATTTTATAATTCAATACACATTTATCTGTCATATCTGTCTTCTGTACACTTTCTTTCAGCATTTTCCCAACTTTATATAAGTGTTATAAGAAACTTTTACATCTTTTTGGTTACAACAAGAAGATGTTACCGATGATTAGTTATAAGCACTGAGCAACATATTCGTTATTCTACTACTTATTGTCAGGCTGAGCTTGTTAGCTGACAACCTATAAAAGTTGACATCATACAATGTTATCCACATGATGCACACATATTCTTGCAGAGAAACTGCTTCCATACCATGTTATGCACACATTCTTGCAGAGAAACTATTTTTTTTTCTCCATGAAAGAACAATTTACCCTCTGGACATTTTCCTCCTTAATTTGAATGCAGCGATTTAAATATATTTTTCTTGGAACTTAAAGAACTCTTTTATTATAATTGGAATACAATTAGTTTTGCAAAGAGTTTTCTGTATTATTGTTTAATTTTATAATTCAATACACATATTATCATTTATCTGTCATATCTGTCTTCTGTACACTTTCTTTCAGCATTTTTCCGACTTTATATAAGTGTTATAAGGAACTTTTACATCTTTTTGGTTGCAACAAGAAGACATTTGTGCATGGAACACAGCTTTTCAAATATTTGTTAATATGTATATTTATAGAAATGTTTCTGTTATGTTAAGCTTTGTTTCCTTTCCTATTAATATTTATCTTTTGAACCGAGTTTGTTTGTTTGTGTACAGCCTAGCATCCACATCGCTGGACCAACCATCACCAAACTTGGTTAAAGTATCGGCCATGTATTAACTTAGAATTGATTTAATTTTGGAGTATCTAGGTTAAAAGTCAAGGTCATGGAAAAAATGAAAGTCACATAGTGATTAATTCAGTTCTGTTTATTGTAGAGAATTGCTACGTGTGTAACAGCATGCGGACGTGTGTAAGGCAGCAGCAGCAGCAGCTGTTGTGTGGCATCCAACATATGCAAATAACCGAGCCATGTACGAGATGACATCACAGTGAGGAAAAAGGAAAGAAAAAGATTATAAAAAAGAAAAACCTAGCCCAAGAGGGACAGAAATTACCAGTTACACATATGACTCAAGAACGACTGGAAAGATGTGTCCTAAACATGGCCAGACAAATATAGAGTATCATGTGTTAGACACGGCAGAGTCTTGTTAAGCACATTGGAGCATTAGAAGACCTTTAAACAGGAGACAAGGCGTTATTCTGGAAGTATCTGTAAATAAATGCCTGTTGTTTCAACTGAAAAAAAATGAATAAAGTTTTTCCTTGTCTTTGTTTCCTTGCGACTGTCTGCATACAACGTGTGGGTCCCGAGTGTTGACATGTAACAACTGCATTATACTTGGCCTATATTGTAGCTAATGAAGTCCCTCATTTTATATGACCTTGACATTTGACATTGACATTGGAAAGTCAATGTCGAAATTTTGACAGAATTTCAACTTGATGTAAGATGTAAGAATCTGATGCTCTTTGATAACAAGAATCACCATGCAACATTTCAGCCTTATCAGATGAATAAATTTTTAGTTATTAGCTCTTCCATTACATAACTTCGGAACTACTTTGTGTAATATGGAGAAGTACGGCCCATCTTCATGCGGAAGATTAGGGATTATACAGCGAATTTATTGATGTTTTTTTTAGATAAGTTTTTGGGTTTACTTTTATTCAACTGAAAACAAGGCACAACTTGCCACTGAGATATAAGGGGCTACTGTGAAATTTATGACTAAATTTATAGTTTGGAAGTTATGCAGTGAGATGTTTGTTCACATTACATTTAAATTTCTGCATGTTGGTATGGTTGGGGAAATGAAGCAGAGACGCAATTCTAAAATCAAGTTTTTTTCAGAATTTGTAGAATTCTATTTTAAAGCCAGATATTTTGCCAGTTGACAGTTTGGTCAGGAGCATTTACATCCGGGGTGGGGTGGGGGAACAATTACAGCAAGTTCATCAGAGTACATTCCATTGAAGTACTTGTAAAACAAGGAATGCAACATTGTGGTGATGGAACAAGGCTTGGTAGACAGTATGGAACCTATTAAATTAGAGGAACATTTTTAGGCCCTGTCACCAGCCCAGATGTGGCAACATTATTTCATGCACGAGCGAATGGTGATTTTGTAGGGATATAAGGGATACAAGCGTGAGAAATTTTCTAGCTATGTAGAGGGAGCCCACCTTTTTCTGCAGTAGACTTGGCAGTATCTTCTACGTATTTGTTCCAATTCATGTTATCTGCGAATGTTAGGCTGAAGAGTTTGAATGTTGGACTATCAGATGCTAGCAGCCATTCTTTTTTATGAACCTATTTGCTCTGATTATTACTGGAATGATGGGGATCCGCCTAAAATTCCAGTTTCTTTCCATGTCATACTTAAAGCCTTGGTATTTAGTTATCTTCTCCCTCTCATATCTGTTTAAGTCAACATAATTAGGGACACTGATTTCAATTAGGGTTGGACAATTGCTCCCCCACATCCCCAATAAACAAAACTTGTTGCTACCCTGAGTATTCAACGTGAAGACATTTACACACTCCATTGCGTTGCATTAAATAGTAGCCTCAGCAAAACTTTAGAACTGCATGTCAGGTTGCTCACAATCGCTACTTCTGTGTGGCAGAACCTGCATTTGTTGTCATTGCTGAGATAATCCCAAACCGTTGCACTTGGGCAGTTATTTTCATTCTCTCCTAGTCCTAGTGGAGTGATCCTCATCTATATATCCTTTATTTATATATTCTTTATTTATATATTCTTTCTTTATATATTCTTTATTTATATATTCTTTATTTAAATATTATTTATTTATATATTCATTATTTATACATAGTTTATTTATATATTCTTTATTTATATATTATTTATTTATATATTATTTATTTATATATTCTTTATTTAAATATTATTTATTTATATATTCATTATTTATACATAGTTTATTTATATATTCTTTATTTACATATTATTTATTCATATATTATTTATTTATATATTCTTTATTTATATATTATTTATTTATATATTATTTATTTATATATTCTTTATTTATATATTATTTATTTATATATTATTTATTTATATATTCTTTATTTAAATATTATTCATTTATATATTCATTATTTATACATAGTTTATTTATATATTCTTTATTTACATATTATTTATTCATATATTATTTATTTATATATTCTTTATTTATATATTATTTATTTATATATTATTTATTTATATATTCTTTATTTAAATATTATTTATTTATATATTCATTATTTATACATAGTTTATTTATATATTCTTTATTTACATATTATTTATTCATATATTATTTATTTATATATTATTTATTTATATATTATTTATTTATATATTATTTATTTATATATTCTTTATTTATATATTATTTATTTATATATTATTTATTTATATATTATTTATTTATATATTCTTTATTTATATATTTGTTTATATTATTATATATATTATTTATTTATATATTCTTTATTTATATATTATTTATCTATATATTCTTTGTTTATATATTATTTATTTATATATTCTTTATTTATATATTATTTATTTATATATTCTTTATTTATATATTCTTTATTTATATATTATTTATTTATATATTCTTTATTTATATATTATTTATTTATATATTATTTATTTATATATTCTTTATTTATATATTATTTATTTATATATTCTTTATTTATATATTATTTATTTATATATTCTTTATTTATATATTATTTATTTATATATTCTTTATTTATATTTTATTTATTTATATATTCTTTATTTATATATTATTTATTTATATATTATTTATTTATATATTCTTTATTTATATATTATATATTTATATATTCTTTATTTATATAATTTTTATTTATATATTATTTATTGATATATTATTTATATATATATTATTTATTTATAAATTCTTTATTTATATATTATTTATTCATAGATTATTCATCTATATATTCTTTATTCATATATTCTTTATTTATATATTATTTATTTATATATTTTTTATTTAAATATTTTTTATTTATATATTATTTATTTATATATTCTTTATTCATATATTATTTATGTATATATTCTTTATTTATATATTCTTTATTTATATATTATTTATTTATATATTCATTATCTATATATTCTTTATATATATATATTTTATTTATATATTCTTCATTTATATATTATCTATTTATATATCCGTTATTTATATATTATTTATTTATATATTCTTAATTTATATATTCCTTATTTATATACTCTTTATTTATATATTCTTTATTTATATATTTTTTTATATTATTTATATATATATTATTTATTTATATATTATTCATTTATATATTATTTATATATATATTCATTATTTATTATATTCTTTTATTTATATATTATTTATCTATATATCCTTTATTTATATATTCATTATTTATATATTCTTTATTCATATATTCATTATTTATATATTCTTTATTTTATATATTATTTATTTATATATTATTTATATATTCTTTATCTATATATCCTTTATTTATATATTCATTATTTATATATTCTTTATTCATATATTCTTTATTTCTATATTTTTTATTTATATATTCTATATTTATATATTCATTATTTATATATTCTTTATTTATATATTATTTATTTATATATTATTTATGTATATATTATTTATTTATATATTCTTTATTTATGTATTCTTTATTTATATATTCTTTATTTATATATTATTTATTTATATATTCTTAATTTATATATTATTTATTTATATATTCTTTATTTATATATTATTATTTATATATAATTTATTTATATATAATTTATTTATATATTATTTATTTATATATTATTTATTTATTTATATATTATTTATTTATTATTATTTATTTATATATTCTTTATTTATATATCATTTGTTTATATATCATTTATTTATATATTAATTTATTTATATATCATTTATTTTATATATTATTTATGTATATATTATTTATTTTTATATTATTTATTTATATATTATTCATCTATATATTCATTATTTATATATTCATTATATATATATATTATATAATCTATATATAATATATATATATATATATATATATATATATATATATATATATATTCTTTATTTATATATTATCTACTGATTATTTTTAGCTGTGTAAAGATGGATTAATGGACAGCTCGTATTGGTTTTCAGCACAAGCAATTTGTTAGCAATCATCCCTTTATCTCCAATTAGATAATTAAATCTGATATCTGGGCTTGCTCTAAAGACTACATGACAGTATTCATGACTTCTAACAAAGCGCCAATAATCCTTTCTTTGTGAAACCCTCTTTCCACATGTCAATCGACCGACATTTTTTTTATAGATTTACTGATCCAATGTTCGGCTCCAAAAATCACATTCAGATTTTTGGAATTTGTATGCTCTCTTATTAGTGCTAATGTAATCATGTTGGCACACCAGTTTCCATTAGATCACCAAAGTTAAGCATCGTTGAACCCGGTCACTTCTAAATGAATGACGATTTGGGATTACCAGTTACTGTATGTGCTCTCTGTTTATCTCAGCATTGTTTCTAGCCATCTGGATTATCTCCTTGCCACTGAAATCAAGCAGTGTTGACTTAGGAGAGGTGTGGATTGGGGTTATACAACTCTTGCTTCACTATGCTCTGCATGCCATCTATCATCCCTCCAAGATGATCAGATGGTCTTTGTTGTCGTGACAGACTAAAAACGTCCACATTAAAATAAGCACTGAAATGATCAATTGGAATCAGAATCAGGAATTGAAAAATCGGAACTTTTGGGGATATTATAATCGGAAAAATTATAGTCGAAGTTCCGATTCTAAAACAAGTCTTTTATTTATTTATTTATTTTTGCTTACAATTTAATTTTCTGTCTATAAATATTTAATTCTTTATGTAATAAATATTTATTAATTTTAGACTACCAGTAAAACTAAAATTTATATACTATAAAAACGAATTTAGATAAATATAGCACTGGAAAAATTGCTGTGTAAAAACTGCATATATGAATAATAGGAAGAAAATGTGAGAAGTGAAAAAATATAGATGAAAATCTCACAATAAGGTCATAAAAATCTCACAATAAGTCATAAAAATCTCATAATAAGGTCATAAAAATCTCATAATAAGGTCATAAAAATCTCACAATAAGGTCATAAAATCTCATAATAAGGTCATAAAAATCTTATAATAAGGTCATAAAAATCTCATAATAAGGTCATAAAAATCGCACAATAAGGTCATAAAAATCTCATAATAAGGTCATAAAAATCTCATAATAAGGTCATAAAACTCTCACTATAAGGTCATAAAAATCTCATAATAAGGTCATAAAAATCTCATTAATAAGGTCATAAAAATCTCATAATAAGGTCATAAAAATCTCATAATAAGGTCATAAAAATCTCATTATAAGGTCATAAAAATCTCACAATAAGGTCATAAAAATCTTACAATAAGGTCATAAAAATCTCATAATAAGGTCATAAAAATCTCATAATAAGGTCATAAAAATCTCATAATAAGGTCATAAAAATCTCACAATAAGGTCATAAAATCTCATAATAAGGTCATAAAAATCTCATAATAAGGTCATAAAAATCTCATAATAAGGTCATAAAAATCTTGGATTACAATTGATAAAGGATAAACATTTAAATGTTTGTCAAATTTAAAGGCAAATTGTATCTAAATTTAAAAATTGACGAGAAATCTCCACTAAATCAGTCCAACCCAAAATGAAATTCTGTTTTTGGGTGATTAGACGATTTTAGAATCGGAATCAGAATCAGTAACTGTACTGGAATCATCCCATTACTAAAGAAAATCAAAATATTTGAATTTAGATTCTAATTAAACTAGCCTTACAGGTTTAACACTTTTGCACTGGGTGCTTCTTTCTTGCAAGGGAAATAAAGTGAATCATTATCATCATCATCATCATCATCATCATCATCATCATCATTGGTTTAATGTTCATTTTATATGCTAGTGTGCATTGGGCAGTTTTAAGAAATTGACTTCCAAAGCAACCTATTTCTGGCGAAGTCTTCGTTTATTCTTACCCTAAGGTATATTTTTATTATGTCCCATATTTTCGTTGGCCCTCATTTGTGATCTGGAACCAACCTGCTATCTCAACTGTTCTACATGTAATAACTCAAGAATTCTCATCCGTTCTTTCAATGTAATCATGCCATCAAAGCTTCCTGTTCTACACACATCTCCCTATACCATCTAGATCTAATCTGAAATCTGAGCTTGTTTTTAAGACTCGCATTACACATCCACCATACTATTCTTGTATCATTTCTCTTCATGCAATGCATGTCTTCAGCCCTGATTAGTCAGGTTTCACATTCATGCAACATCATACTGTCTTGGGCAAAAGTCGTAACGCTTTGCTGGTTAACAATGGCAGAAGTTGTCTTAACTTACTACGTCCACTCCTAATTCTTGCAATTACACTAGCACCTGTTCCAGCACAAAGGAAAGAAGAGATAGAGCAAGAACAGAACAGAGAAAGGTGGTATTTTATCAGGTCAATTGGTGTCTCATCTGCACATGTTGACAACAGATTATAGAAGAAGTAAAACTCCATGTAATCACCGTTCGCTTGTTGTGATTACTGACTTTGTTATTCTTTTGTCTTGATCAGACATCAATGTAACTATAGTTTGCATTGATTCGATTTCTCTTTCATTCACAGTTTCATGAGAGGAGATGGGATCCCTATGTAAATAAAAAGATCGATTCAAATTATTGAGCTTTAAAAAAGGAAGCCAGAAGAATACACATCCACAGAATCTGTCTGTCTGTCTGTCTATCTATCTATCTATCTATCTATCTATCTATCTATCTATCTATCTATCTACGAGGAGCGTGCAATAAGTAATGCCCCTGACCCACTTCCAGTTGTCTGATCTAGCTGAAATTTTGCATGTGCAATATCTCTACGGGTTATGTGGCAAATTACAGCTCTGAACTAATTGTGATTTCTGTTTTACCGATGTTTGAACTGAGTCAGATGTGAAATGGAGCCTGTTGAATGTCGAGCAGTGATCCGGTTTTTGTATTTGAAAGGATGCACACCACAGGAGACTTTTGATGAAATGAAAGAAACTTATGGTGATAATGCCCCATCATATGACCTTGTAAAACGCTGGCATCGTGAATTCAAAAATGGCCGGAAGTCTGTGGAAACAGCACCCAGACCTGGTCACACCACTTCTGCCATTGATGAGGCATCTGTCCGTCAAGTTGAGGCTGCCATTTTGGAAGATCGGTGCATTACTATTTGCCAAATAGCCCAAGATGTCAAGATTAGTACAGGGTCTGTGGAAACTATCATTCATGACCATTTGCATATGCATAAGGTGTCTGCCATATGGATTCCTAGGTTGCTCACACCATTCCAGAAGTGAGAACACATCGAGTGCTCGAGGATGAATTTGGAGATGTGCCAAGAAGATGAATCAAAGTTTTTCAAAAGACTAATTACACAGGTTGAAACCTGGATCCATCACTATGATCCAGAGACCAAAGCCCAGTCAATGTAGTGGAACCACTTGGACTCACCGCCTCCAAAGAAGGCAAGGGTGCAGCCCTCCGCTGGCAAGGTCATACTCACAGTCTTCTGGGACCAGGACGGAGTAGTGATGACAGATTTCCTGGCAAAGTGTACCACAATTACAGGAGCCTATTATGCTTCATTTTTGAGGAAATTAAGGGAAGCTATCAAAATCAAGAGATGGAGCAAGATCAGCAAAGGTACCCTCCTTCTGCAGGACAACGCTCCGGTCCACAACTCGCATGTCGCCAGATCAGAGCATGGACGTGTGGTTATTATGAAATCCGCCCCCCCATCCTCCCTACTTTCCTGACCTTGCACCCTCTGACTTTCACCTCTTCCCAGCCATGAAGTTGTTTTTGAAAGGAAAGCGTTTCCCAGATGATGCAGCCTTAATTTCTGAAGTCACATCATGGTTGGAGAACCAACCTGGTGTGTTCTACAAAAACGGTCTCCAGAGCTGCATCAAACGATGGGAGAAATGCATAACTCTGGGTGGTTCCTATGTAGAAAAAAACTAATAACTGTGCCAAGTTTCGTTGCTCTACTACTATAAGAAGTGGGTCAGGGGCATTACTTATTGCACGCCCCTCATATCTATCTATCTATCTATCTATCTATCACTCCAAAATGAAATTCTGTTTTTGAGTGATTAGATGATTTTAGAATCGGAATCGGAATCAGTAATTGAATTGGAATCAGGGGAAATATTGGAATCATCCCATTACTAAACAAAATCCAAATATTTGAATTTAGATTCTAATTAAACTAGCCTTACAGGTTCAACACTTTTGCACTGGGTGCTTCTTTCTCGCAAGGGAAATAAAGTGAATCATCATCATCATCATCATCATCATCATCATCATCATCATCATCATCATCATCATCATCTATCTATCTATCTATCTATCTATCTATCTATCTATCTATCCTCTACTATTGTATAAAAGGAACTTTGTCTGTGTCTGTGAGTTCGTTCCCTATGACTCGAAAATGGCAGGACCAATTTTTATGAAATTTCACACATGTACTTTATGTGTCTGGCAGTGTTCTTAAATAGTTTTTTTTTTCATTGGAATGTCTTCAATAAGTATTGATAATTGAATAATCCAAAATAAAGAAGGAACAGGCGCTTTTGACCAAAGTTAACACCTTATACAGCCTAACATCACAAGTGCATTTGAGAAGTTTTATTACCATACAAACCAAAACGCTCGACATATAAAATCAACAGTAAGTTCTTTGATATAACAGGAGCACGTTCGAAATGAATGTTTCTGTTTAAAGCACAATTGTACGATTGATACTTGACTTTTTCATTTTAAACTTTAATTCAAGCCATTATATATAAAATAATTTTATAAAATCAACAGTAGGTTCTCTACAGTGCAATGTAGACTACAATGTATTGGCAACTAAGTCACTGCAAGGAGGCAGGTGAAGCTCCTTCCCAGTGCACCGCTATAGGTTCCCAATTAATTTCGTTTAAAAATGGGCAATTTCACTCATTTCAATGATAATAACAATTTGGGAGCAACGTGGGGTCTCCCTGCTAGTCGTTTATAATACAAATGCTAATATGCTGTATTTGTTGCTATTTTGTTAAACGGACAAAACATAAAAAAAACAGCAAAAACATAAAACTACACGTTGGAATTAATGGCCGTTCCAAATTTTTTGTCTTCCTAAAGAAAAAGCTTATTTTTTTCCCGCTATATTTTTGTCCACACTCAAATATCTGTATGAGCTTTTTTCAAGTCTCACACAAAAACACACATTCACATTTCAAGCTATGTCATATACATACACGCACACAAACATACGCGCCCATGTCCACACACACGTACATTTATTCATGTTCGCGTACATAAACTCACATTCACGTGTATATACACATGCGCTAACGCACACATATGTACTCACACATGCGCACACGAACGCACACATGGACGACGTCACTTCCGCTTTCTAAGGAATTATACACATGCGCAAATGACCACCGGAAACGAGTATAAAACAAAGAGACAAGCTGTTTCTAACCCTTTTTAGAACCAACTCTCGACCACTATGTATGGGACACGAGCTAACAGATTGTATGTACACATTCCCACTCTTTCTCTCTCTATCTACTACTGGTCCCTGAGAACACCACCGCGTAGCTGACTGCTAACATGGCGTACAGCTTAACCTCTATCCTCTTTCTTCTTTGTCTACACGCTGGATTCTCATTTCTACTACAACACTCACTTCAATTCCCACGCACGAACAAACGATAGTGACCCGAACTTGAGATGAACACACATTTCCTTTTCTTGCTACAACACCACTCGTGCAACGAACATTGGTTACATACGCGCGGACATGAACACATGTTATAACTAAAACGTTCATTCTTTCAACCGCAAATAAACGACGTTTATCTTATCTATCAATTGAGTCTTTGTTTCCTTCAATTCCATTCATTTCATTATTTTCTTGTGGCGAGCTAGGGTATTATATCCTGGTCCGCAACATATCCAAATAAATTGCAATTTTTCTACAGCCAACAGTAACACGCTTCCTTGAATCACTATCTAAACTGGACGAAGACAGTATCCCTCACAAAAGAACTATTTATTTATCTGTTTTTTTTTTTTTTTTTTTTTTTTTTTTTTTTTTTTTTTACACAGTGATCACCACTTATCAAGGCCCGGAAGCCACTCAGGGATAAGGGTTATTGCAAGTACATTACGTTAGTGAGGAGATTTGCTGAAATGTTTACTTAAGGGGGCGGTTCATTAGGAATTTGTTAACATTGGACTTGAAGACATCCAAGTTGTAGTCCGGAGGGAAGCAGGCAGACGGAACAGAGTTCCACAGGCGTGCAGTTCTAAGAAAGAAGCTTTGTTCATGGAATCTGCGTTTTGATTTAGGCACAGATATAGAGTGGGGGAAATTTTTCACAGTGGATTCAGCTAGACGGGTGTTTTTCGTGAAAGATTGGCGAGGGGGGACCAGAGATTGGAGTTCAGACGAGCATCTGCCATGGAAATAACGATAAAACAAGGACAGGCTCGCAACGTCTCTTCTGTGGGAGAGAGGTTGCAGGGTAGAGAAAAGGGCATCCCCCACTAAGCCACGAAGTCTATTTTGTACTCTGTCAAGGCAGGATAGGCTGTCTTTAGCAGCTCCTGTCCAGATATGGCAACAGTATTCCATCCTTGGACGTACTTGGCTTTTATATAGATAGAGAATTGCATCCGTAGTGAGATATCTTCTGGAGCGGTAGAAGGATCCCACCATCTTTCCAGCGACCTTGGCAACAGACTTGATGTACGTGTTCCATTTCAGATCAGGAGTAAAGGTCAAACCCAGAAGCTTGTCAAAACACGGGGCCTCACCCAGACGAGAGCCATCCATCACAATTGTTTGTTTGTTTAAAAAAATATATTTCGTTACTTACTTTGCATTCGACAAGGACTTGATTAAAGGCTTGGCATCACACATCCACCCCTGGCCTTTAAGAACTTTCTCCAACTGTATATTTTCTCATTTATCAAACTTTCATTTTATTTAATATTCTTTTGTATATTTTTTATTTTCATCTCTATTTCTTTTTAATCATTTTTACTTCTTTATTTCTGTCACTTTATATTCTTATGCTTGTTTCTTTTATATCTACTTTTTTATTTTTAATAACTATGTATCTCTTAGAACTATTACTATTATAACTCTATAATTCTTATATTTTTACAACCATCCACCCCATACCCCTTGGTATCTTATTCCTTTATTCTACTATCTGTTTACCCTTGATCTTACTCAATTAAAATCTTTGTACACTGCACCCCGTATAATTCATCCCCCACATTAATTATCCTATTATTACACCTAATAGCTTATATCTCTTTAGAGTACTGTTATAATCTCAGATACCTCTTCTAAAAAATATACCGACATAGCATAAACCCGTATCTCATGTAAACCCCTTCATAGCTACAACACATCTACACATGTTTAAATAAGCAACTTCTTTCAAGTAATTTACCCTGCATTATCCCTGAGAGTTTAAACACACATACTGTCCACATACATTAAACCCGCTATGATAGATATGCTTTATACCTATCTGCATTATATATTACAAACTACATTCCTCCTATATAACAGAGATCAATATAGTTCCTCCAAATAATCTCAATAATTTATTTCGCTTCAAATGTAACTATTATCAGACGTCACATCCCTATTATGTTACCTAGCATCTTCTCTATTCTCCTGATGAGAAGCATTAGGTTTCAAAATACCATGGCATAAAGAGATCTAACTTACCCAACAGCCCTTATTGGTGTATAGCCTTATGAAATAAATGAATAAACATATATGTATATTACTACATAGTTTTTATACCTTCATTACCACTTTTTATTGATTTCTATATAAGCTCAAAACAATTTGTTGAGCTTTGTATTATCCCGATAAGTCTCTTCTTAAAGAATTGATTTCGTTCTCTTTTATTTAACTCCCCCATATATTATTATTATTATTATTATTCTTCTTATTATTATTATTATTATAAGAAGAAGAAGAGGAAGAGCTAGAAGTGTCGCGAGTTTGGTATCCCAGTTAAAACAAATTAAAAATAATAACCTACTTTCAGTGATTGCAAGAGAAGAGATTGAATGGATGGTTAGGAATGGAATAAATAACGAAATCAAAATTGATGAAACTAGCTCTGATGAAAGAACTGAAAGAGTAGAAGGAAAATGTAAGCGATGATGGGAGGTGGACAACTGAAGAGGAATGGAATCCTATGGTTAGGGGAAGTGATGAGAAGGAGTTTGAAGGATCTAAGGCAGATGAAATCATTGACTCTGAGACAATGGAACCAGTGGAAGGAGCAGATATATGTAGAAGTGGTGATGAAGTTTGAACTTTGACTTCTGTAGAAAAAGAAGTACTTCAGAAGTTAAGAGAGGTTATTCTTAGAGACGATATCATAGAGATTCCAAGTATGAAGAGTAGTGATAGGCGGAAGGTGAAAGCGAGGTAAAAATAGTTCAAGGAGTAATTCACAACATCATAAGAAAGAACATATCGATTACGGAACTTAACAGACTTCTGTATGCAGCGTCATACGTTATTGCGAATCGTTTGGCTTATTACAGAAGAAAAAGAGAGAAATGAAGGATAGAAGGCCATATTGGTAGAGGCAGCTTGAAAAAAGTATTAAACGGTGGCGGAAAGACATTGGTAGAATCAGAGCAATAAGAAAAGGAGTTAAACTTGGACAGAAAGCTAATGACAAGCTTAAATGGAGGTAGAGATTGCTGGAAAAGGGAACCATGAGCGTTCTAACAATGTTGAAAGAGAAGATCCACACTGGTGGTATGAAAATTCGGAACTTTGTTGGAAAAAGTGTTGGGTTTCGGCAGAACAACCTTTTCTGGAACAATCAGTCTTAGTTGTATAAAGAATTAAATGGTAGTAATCAGGCAGGAAATAACAACACTCCAAATGCAAAAGATGCCAGGAAGTTCTGGAGTGAGATTTGGTCTGTCGAAGGGCGATATAATAAGAAGACTAGCTGGTTGGGAGAGGTAAGAGAAAGGCTATCAGAAATGCAGCAGATGAAGAACGTTGAGATAACCATCAATTACATTGTCTGGCATATGAGGGATGACAAACTGGAAGGCACCTGGTCCAGATGGAGTGATGGGCTTCTGGTTTAAGCAGTTTCCATGTCTTTATCCACCTATAGATGCTGCCTTGCAAAGGGTTGTAGAGTCGAGAGATGTCCCTGATTGGCTTGTGAAGGGAAGAACAACACTGATTAGGAAAGATCCTTCAAAGGGAACAGATGTCAATAATTATAGACCAAAACATGTCTGCCACTGAGGTGGAAACTGTTGACTGGAATATTTGCAGAGAAAGTTTATGAATATCTTGAGAGTAATGGTGTTTTTCCTGACGAACAGAAGGGGTGCCGGAAAGGCTCAAGAGGTACCAAAGAGCAACTACTGATTGATAAAGCATTAATGCAGGATGCGAAAAAGAAGAAGAGGAATCTGAGCATAGCATGGCTCGATTACGGAAAGGCTTATGACATGGTTCTTCATTCATGGATACGTGAAACACTATTGATGATGAAGGTTGCTGAGGATGTGGTAGGGCTTTTGGAGACAAGTATGGCTCTATGGAAAACAGGGCTGACAGCAAAAAGAGAGGAGATCGGGCAGGTTGGCATTAAACCTGGAATATTTCAAGGAGATTCGTTATCGCCACTTCTTTTTGTAATGATAATGATGCCACTGAGCATCCTCTTGAAGAGAGAAAAACTGGGGTATAACTTTAGATCTGGTGACAGACGCATCAACCATCTACTGTTTATGGATGATTTGAAAATATTCGGTAGAAATGAAAAGGAAATGAAGAGACTGGTAGAACTTGTGGGGGCATACTCGGAAGACATTGGGATGGAGTTTGGGATTAGTAAATGTGCGGTGCTGGTGATGAAAAGAGGAGTAAAGGTTCATTCGAATGGAATAGTGCTGCTAAATGGAGAAATCATGAAAGAAATAGAAGATACAAGGTATAAGTATTTGGGAGTGTTGGAGGGTGTAAGCATCATGAACAGAGAAATGAAGGAGAAAGTCAGGAAGGAGTATCTTAGAAGAGTGAAACTAATTGCAAAGTTAAAACTGTATGGAGGAAACCTAATGAAAGCAGTGAATACATGGACAGGCAGTGTTTTCAGATACAGTGCGAGAATTTTATAATGGTCTGACAAGGATTTGTATGCCATGGATATCAAAACAAGAAAAGTTTTAGCAATGTTTGGTATATTTCACATTCGAAGTAGTGTAGCAAGGCTGTACCAAAAGAGGAAAGACGGTGGGAGAGGATTGAAAAGTGTAAAAGATTGTGTTAGAATTGAGGGGATGTCATTGAAGGAGCATGTGGCTAGAAGTGAGGAATGTATGTTTAAGGTTGTGGCCAATGAAATGGAGGTATGTGAGACCAAGGCTGATAATGTGAAACGTATGGATAGAGAAAGGGCAGAGGAACTGGCTAGGAAGAAAATGCATGGAAGATTCTTCCAGGATATAGCAGAAGTGGCTGATGAAAGATCATGGCAATGACTTAAAGCTGGGTATCTGGCTAAGAGTACTGAAGTTTTTGTTTGTGCAGCACAAGAGCAGGCATTAGGAACACGATTGTTCAAAAAGTTGTTCTAGGAGAGGAAGTTTCTGCAGAATGACGGATTTGTGGTAAGACCTCAGAGTCAATTGCGCACCTTGCAGCAGGGTGTAGTGGACTGGCCCAAAGAGAGTACCGCAAAAGACACGATCGCATAAGACTCCGGATATATTGGGAGGTGTGTAAGAGGGTTGGGGTGAAGTGTGCTGGAAAATGGTTTGAGGAGGTGCCTGATGAAGTGAGAACAAGTGAGGATGGCAAGGTAACGGTATGGTGGGACAAAAGTGTCATAACGACCAAGCAATTGGAACATAATCGTCCGGATTTGATCGTCATTGACAAGGTCTCAAAAAACTGGCAGATTGTAGACTTTTCAGTACTCTGGGACAGGAATGTGAGAGAGAATGAGAAGTGGAGCAATTATGTTCCATTAGCCATTGGAGATAAGGTATATACACGCGGTTGAAACACAAATAATCTCGGTCATAGTTGGTACACTAGGAGTAGTATCAAGTCATCTGGAAGGACAATTGAAAAAACTACAAATCCCCAATGTTTTAGGCGGCCTTCAGACCTCTGCAATTGTAGGTACCACCAACATCCTTAGGAAAACCCTTAATCTTTGAAGCTCCTGGTTTGAAGCCGGGATTAAGGGAAATCCTCTGGAAATGAATCCCGATCCCTTTCCAGAGAGACGTTGATATACGAAATCAGAATTATTATTATTATTATTATTATTATTATTATTATTATTATTATTATAGTATTCCTGTCCGTTCGTTTGCTTGTTTACAATTTGGTTAATATGTACAAAAGATACACTTTTTAACAAATAAATTCGCATGATTTCTATGTATACTTTTTATTCAAAGGCAATCAACATTTACAAAGTAACGTCATTAGAGAAAATTTATTTTAATAATTAGCTGTTATTAATTAGGTGTTGTAATAGAATTGTAAGTGTTCTATTTACAAATATTATTTAAAGTTGATTTATTTTATTTATTTTAAGTTTTATTTATATTTAATTTATTTTCAATCATTTGATATCATTGGTTGAAACCAATTGTTTAAAAAAAAAACGGAAGTAAGTTTATTTAAGCTGTGAGAGTTATTTCCCCTTTAAGCTACGAGTTATTTCCTGTATAATTTTAAAAGAGGAAAAGGAATGTGTTTTATGCTTCCATAAATCCAACATGTTGTCCACTTTCAAGAAAATCGTAAAAAAGTCAGGATATTCGGTGTATCTTAAATAGCATGCAACTAAACCTTCTTGTCGCCAGTATGCTTCTAACATGACAATGCTCGGTATATAAAGCTAGTACACACACACACACACACACACACACACACTACTTATATAATTGTGGTGAAATAATGGAACTCTCCTGCACTGTCCTTCTGCTTGTCATAACAGAGTTGCGCCCCCTTTTCCTAATATTCTACAGAGTGACTTTTTTGATAGACGAACGATGTTACCTCTACCCATGTAATGTTTTGTTAGTTGAATAAAGCTTCCTTAAGCTCTACCAAGCCTTCCTTTCGTCTCGTGTTTCTCTCCCTCTCTCTAGAATCACTTCAATTTATTCAACTAATAAAACATGGAGAAATACCTAAAACCCGAGCAACTTAACTTTGATCCTAGTCAACCTGACGTGGTGGACACATGGCGCCATTGGAGGAAATCCTTCCATATATTTCTAGAGACAGCCCGCGACTCTCAAGAAACACCGCTCCCAAACAGGCTAAAACTAAACTATTGATAAACTTAATTTCTCTGGCGATTTTTAAATTCGTCTCGGACATTGACGACTACAATTCGGCGATGGACGTCCTAGAGAATGTTTTTATACAGCCTAAGAATATCATATTCAGTAGGCATCTTCTAGTGACGAGGAGACAACAACCAGACGAAACTGTCGACCAATATGTCCGAGTCTTAAAAAAGCTTACTAAAGACTGTGAGTTCCGAGCCGTGACAGAAGAACAAGCGAGGGATGAATATATTCGTGAAGCTCTCATAAACGGTATTTCGTCCAACCATATTAGGCAGCGAATACTCGAGAATAGAACACTGGACTTAAAAACCGCCTACGACCAGGCTCTCACGCTTGAGACAGCCCCAAAACAACTAGTGTCATACTCCATCCAGAACTCCATTGCTGCTATTTGGACGGAAGAAGTAGACGACGACCCCCCAGCCTATGAACGGTGACGAAGAAAATGTTATAACTGCTACCTCACGTCTATGCTTCTTTTGCGGTAATAACAGACATAACCGAAGTAAGTGTCCAGCACAGAATGCTACATGCAAGAACTGCAAGAAAAGGGGACATTACGTGCGTGTTTGTAAGTTGCCTACGGCTACTAATACTATGACTGCTGCTGCTATCAATCCCGGTAAGTCCATCCTTGCTAATAATTTCTCTTAGAGCCTATCTCGCTCGACATTGAGTGGAACTATCAAGGGTAACCCTATAGATATACTCGTCGATACTGGTAGCTCTGAAAATTTTATTCACCCTGATAAGGTTGGAGAACTTGGTCTAACTGTCTCGCCTAGTATGGAAAGAATTTTCATGGCCAGCAGTTCCCATTCGTTCACTACCCTAGGACATTGTCTAGTATCCCTCTATGTAAATAATAGAGAGTACAAAGATGTGAAGCTATCTATTATGTCGAACTTGTGTTGCGATGTTATTCTAGGGCACACCTTTCTACGACAACATTCATCCGTTAAAATACCCTTTGGAGGTTCACTCCTTTCCCTTACTGTGTGCGGACTGGCCGCTATATGTAATATTCCGTATCTATCTCTGTTTGCTAATTTAACTTCCGACTGTCATCCAATAGCTGTAAAATCCAGGAGACATAGCCTTCCTGACATGCAATTTATTCGGTCAGAAATATCGCGTATGCTGAAAGAAAAAATTATAGAACCTTCTCAATCGCCATGCAGGGCCAGACACTGGTGATATCCCCCCCCCCAAACCACAAGAAAAGGCTCGTCGTGGATTACTCTCAGACGATAAACCATTTCATGCTATTGGACGCTTACCCCCTCCTGCAGATAGAAGATATAGTGAATGAAATAGCCGGCTATCAAATATTTAGCATGCTCGATTTGTTACTAGGAAAACATTTTAAGTTAATCACGGATCAAAAATCTGTCTCTTTTATGTTCAACCCTAAAAGTAAAAGCAAAATAAACAACGAAAAGATTACTAGGTGGAAATTAGAACTCACCTGCTTCTGCTACGGCATCGTGTATAGGCCTGGAAAGCATAATGCTGCAGCGGATGCGCTATCTTGATTCTGCTCTGCTACTACCACTACCAACAAATTGTTTGATCTACACAAAAATTTATGCCACCCAGGAGTAACTCGAATGCTGCATTTTGTCAGGAGTAAGAACATGACTTATTCGGTAGAAGACATAAAAGCTATAACTAAATCTTGTCAAGTTTGCTCTGAGATAAAACCAAGATTTGTGAAGACGTTTCCGCAAATGCTCATAAAAGCAAGCCAACTATTTGAGAGATTAAGTATCGATTTCAAAGGACCCCTACCCTCCAACATGCGTAACAAGTACATACTAACTGTGGTTGACGAATACTCCCGCTTTCCCTTTGTCTACCCCTGTGCGGACCTCACTGCTGCTACAGTAAAGAAACACCTATCCAGCCTGTTTTCCATTTTCGGAAACCCTTCTTTCGTGCACTGTGATCGAGGAACTGCTTTCATGTCGGAGGAGCTGAAAGAATTCTTACACTCCCGATGCATTACCACTATTAGAACTACTGCGTTTAATTCACAAGGCAACGGACAAGCAGAGAGATACAATGGCATTATTTGGCAGACAGTCATCCTGGCGCTACGGTCTAGTAATCTCCCTATTGTTAGCTGGGAGAAAGTCCTTGACGTAGCTCTCCACTGTATACGTTCTTTGCTTTCCACTGCCTCCAATTGTACACTCATGAACGGATCTTTAACTTCCAAAGAAATCTTCTTCCGGAGAATACATACCAACTTGGTTAACTAAGTCTAAAACTGCTCTCCTGAAGCGACATGTACGTGGCAGTAAATATGAGCCTAGAAAATGTTGATATTCTTGATGTAAACCCTAACTATGCTCATGTGCGGTTGAATAACGGGAGGGAAACGACAGTGTCTCTTCGCCATATTGCTCCCCTTGGTGAGAAAGAAAACAGTACGCTACTACATCTAGAACTGGATTCTACAGAAGCCCCTACCCAGTCTGACTCTCCTATAGCCCCGATGGAGGAACCAGCTAACGCTCCTTCTCTGCTAGAGGACCCTAAAAACCAGGCAACGGAAGACTTCACGGATCCTAACTTAGGAACTTTTGCACATGCCTCTCCCCTACCGAGCCTTCTGAATGATAACCTTCAACAGACCAAGAGACGACTAACCTTCGACGCTCTTCTAGAGTCAGACGAATACCTTAGTATTTAACTGAGAATTACCTACTTTGACTCTTTTTTCTTTTCCTTCTTTATTTTCAGTTTGAACTGATACACCTGAAGCTACTCGGTCTTTTGGAAACTAGAGGATCTGGACATTTCTGGGCGGCGGAGAATGTGGTGAAATAATGGAACTCTCCTGCGCTGTCCTTCTGCTTGTCATAATGGAGTTGCACCCCTTTTCCTGATATTCTACAGAGTGACTTTTTCGATAGACGAATGATGTTACCTCTGCCCATGTAGTGTTTTGTTAGTTGAATAAAGCTTCCTTAAGCTCTAACAAGCCTTCCGTTCGTCTCATGATTTTCTCCCTCTCTCTCTAGAATCACTTCAATAATTAATAGAAATCCACTTTTTAGAAACACGGAAAAAATGAAATTAAAAAAACATGATGGTTAGAAGATCAGACATGTGCTGATTTTTATTTTTTAAATAAACATTCGTTTATTTAATGTTTTTAATTTTCATATATATATATATATATATATATATATATATATATATATATATATATATATATATGCTAGGATGTAGAAATTCTCAGGTTCGTATCTGGAGTCATGTTTAATCTACTGTGAGAGATGCACCGTCAGTCTTTGTTAAGACATGCATCTAGGAGAAGGAAAACTCTGAAGCAAAGCATGAGGTCTACTGTCTGCTCTGTCTTGTGTCTGAGATTAGCAGATACACTAAAAAGTGTGATTGATTTTACCAAATCCTTCACCACTATAAACAACTAATCTGTGTGGATTTCTGAACAACTTAGTTGTTGTAGCAGACCTTATTTATTGAAATCAACAAGAGTATTATATATATTTATTAATTTTTTTTATTATTACATTTTCACCCCAAACAAGTCACAGTGCAATCTGGGACATAAGTTGCAGGAATACTATGTAGAGAGTCGAGCAGCAGTTTATATCACACGTGAACTGCTGCATATCAGTACAGTTGGGAAAGCAGGAACCCGGAAGGGTATTCCAAAGTCTAGCAGTTTTGGGGAAGAAACTATTAGAGTAGAAGGCATTCTAACATCTGGGGATTTCTACTGTGTAGGGGTGGAACTTTGCTGCTTGTCGTGTTTATCAGGGATATTTACATTGAGGGGGTACAATTTACATTGTTGGAGCATCCACCATTAAAATACTTGTGAAACAAGCAGAGGGATGCAATATCTCGTTGATGGGACAGAGGTTGAAACTTAGACAACAGTTTGGGACCTATTAGGTGGGCAACTCGCTTTTGAACCCTGTCCAGGACTAGTAGCAGATGCACCAGCCAAAATGTGACATCAATACTCCGTACATGGGCGAATGGTGGCCTTGTAGAGGTACAGGATACTTTCAGGCGTAAGTAATTTTCTAGCATGGTAGAGAGAGCCTACTTTGCTCGCAGCAGCCTTGGCAATGCCTTCGATGTACCTGTTCCAACTTATGTTCCCTGTGATCATTAAACCGATGGGTTTGAATGAAATACTTTCAGGTAATGTATCTTTAGCCATAGAAGGTTTTTTGTTATTATTAAAGGAAATGAGCTTAGTCTTGGCAGCATTGAACGTAACCATCCATTTTTGTCTCTATTCCACTACAGACTAGAGTTTCCGCCATTGCCTTGGATATGTGTTCATTCGTTTTCCCTTGTGCTTGTTATAGAGCGTGGTGTCGTCAGCAAATATGCCCATCTCAGAGACAATTTTATCAGGGAGGATATTTATGAATATCAGGAATAATAAAGGTCCAAGGATCGACCATATATATATATATATATATATATATATATATATATATATATATATATATATATATATATATATATATATGATGTGACATAAAACAGTAGTATTTAGAATCAAATAGAAAGTTAAAAAAGGTACTTCCTCATTACAACATTAATTTTAAAGGTATGGAAAATAATGTACACTTACAAACGTCTGAAATAATCAAAGCAAAATTGATAGTCAAGGAATTTCAAAAGTGCTAAATAAAATTCTTATACTAAACTAGAAAAAACAATTAAAATTAAAAACAAAACAAAAAGAAGCGTTTAAAAAAAGTTTAGTCAGCCATTGAGTTCGGGTTAGATTATTTAAATCAGAAAAGGGTGAAGTTGCTTAACCAGTTAAATATAAAATATAAAAAGACAAAATCAAAAAATTAGCTTCACCTCTTCCTCTTTTCCGCTACAGTTAGTTCTGTGTATATCTTTCTATTTTTATGTGAAGGATTTACACCTAAACTAATTAATCGATCATAATGAATTTTAGAACAGATCTTCTAGGCACAAGGGTGAGTAAGGAAAGCGATAATGAGTTTAGATTTATGCAAAATGAAATAAAAAGGGAGTAGAAGCCCTTTGTGAAAATTCAGATACCTCCGATGTCTGTGAAGTTTTAACAATAGGTATTAGACATAAATTAATAAATATTTCCCAAATTTCAGTTTCTTTGGAATATTTTAAAAGGTGTTTAGTTAGCATATTATGGGTGCAAACGTTCATTAAGCAAATTATTTCAATTTCTATTAAACCAATGCCTTAAATTTTAGAAATTTTCTTGAATAAAAATTATGTGATGCACTTTGATCAAAATCAGAACAAGGATTCTAGACATAAGATTTAGTAGTAATATATTTTGATTTTAATCTTTATAAAGGAACATAAAATTAATAAACATACAGAGGACGAATACACATATGCTTGCACACATAAACACACACATTTATATAGAAGGTCCACCATAAGTAATTGTATAAATTTATTTCAGCACAATAAATTCAACATGGAAAATCGAAAAATTAAAATAAAGAATCATAAAGCAAAGTGTTTCAATTGCATTTAATATTTGCTTGAATATATATATATATATATATATATATATATATATATATATATATATATATATATATATATATATATATATATATATATACACATATGTATATATTTATATACACATATGTATATATTTATATGTATATATATAAATATATATGTATATATATATATATATATTATATATTCAGAAAGTGTGAGAGAATATATATAATTATTTTCCACAGCCGAATCAACATCGCAGCCCACAAGAGCCAAGAAAGCCAACAAAACATTCTATTGATTACTCGTAAGGTTAGCTTGTTGAGCTGACATCGTCCTTTCGAGTATATAAAATTCCTACTGGTGAGACGTCGGTTTGGGTTAAAGCTGGTTTGATACCTCGTCCCTTGTTCGATATGAGGTAGGTTCATTTCAACTGTCGGATCTTTGCCGCAGGTTGCTTGATCTGTGTAACTTAATAGACATTCTTGTGTGTGGTGTGTTTGCTCAGTCGGTAGAGTGCTCACCTAGCATGCAAGAGGTTCGAGTTTCAAATCCTGAGTGTGGATATGTCTAATTGATGAGCTCAAATGAGGGCGAAACTCGAGTCTTGGACTTCTGGTTTGTTGGCTTTCTTGGGTCTTGTGGGCTGCGACATTGGTTCGGATGTGGAAAATAATATATATATATATATATATATATATATATATATATATATATATATAATATAAAGCTGAATGTTTGTGTGTGTGTGTGTGTGTGTGTGTGTGTGTGTGTCTAGTCACGAATAGGCTCCTATATGGTTGACTATTTTAAAAAAATGATTACATATAATGATAGAAAATATATCGAGACACGGAAATGGGTATGTTTGATCTGGCAGAACGGTGGTTCATTAAAATTGTGGGGTCTGCATTCGCGCCTGGTCCACAAAGTATGGAAATAAAAAAAAAAAAAACGTTTACATGTGTTTTTGATATAAATGTACATCAGAATACTTTGATAAGTATGTTTTAACTTAAAAACGGATGGTATAATAAAATTTTGGGATCTGCGTTCACGCCTGGCCTCCATAGAATGGAAATAGGCACAAACTTTAATAAAGACTTTTCATATCTATCTGTGTAAGTATAGTTTGATAATTATTTTTCAGTTTGAAGAAATATGGTATAATAAAATTATGGGGTGTTCGTTCGCACCTGACCTCCATAGAATGGAAATATGTCACAAAGTTTAACAAGGTTTTTTAATATAGATCTACAGAATATTGTGATAAGTGTTTCAGTGTGAACAGGTATGGTATAATAAATTATGGGATTTATCTATTTTATTTTTACTTTCATCATATTTTGCTTTGGTTTTGATACCCCCAAATTCAACCCAAATTTACAACCCTTCCTTTTCATAACCTATCATACTTTAATAAATCAAAGTCCATTTTCTGCAGGCTGTTTTTGAACCCAGTCAACGACGGGTACTTTTGCTAGTATATATATATATATATATATATATATATATATATATATATATATATATATATATATATATATATATATATATATATCCAAGCACTTCTGAGTAAATACGATGGAGTTTCTCTTGGTCTCTTGATAACTTATATATTCTGATGTTGCTATTCCTCGGTCTCCTGATCATCATCAGGAGTAGTATTTTGGAAGTGGCTTTGTTTGATTTTACATTCTTTTCCACGTTGTCTCCCAGGGTAAGGATAAAGAAGGGGGGTAATTGAGTCTAATTGGGTCTATTATTTCTTCAAATTGCAATTATATATTAGTATTATTTAAGTACTAGCAGGCTGCCAAATATCCATAGAAAAAAAAAATGACGAGTGCCATCAGCTGGAATCTAAACCAAAACATTCAGTGCTCCAGTCATAGAAGTTATTTAGCGTTTCAGCCTTCATTATTACTGTTTGAGCTATCGGCAGAGGGATATAGAGGGCTAAAAATTAATCAACTACAAGCTAAAAATGTATATATACACATGCTCAGAAGTTAGTCGATTTACTGTTGCTGAGATCAACTGCTTTTTTATTTCTTCAATTTTGACTGCTTAGCAGTTTTATTTTAAGGCTAAAAACCAAGTCAAAAGTGTTCCCAAGGTTCATCAAGTTTCAAGTCTGTAGACCAAATATTCAGAGAAGAGTTGGTAGAGACGTGTCATAAACACATAAGCAAGCTCACTTATATATAAATAAGTCCGTGTGCTAGAACGTTTTCATCCTAAGTTCTATGCAATTATGCAATAATGGTTGGTTGATTTTGTTTTACGGCATATCAACCTTTTTCAGGTTGTTTAATGCCGAATCTAGTTATTTTGAGGAACGATTTTTAATGGAGTATATTTGTTTTTTAAGTCGGATTCTGTTTAACCCATAGTTGGGACCCTAGCAGGTACTACCACTCCGGGTCAGAGTGGACCTGGGAGCAATGGCAATTAAAGGGTGGCTCCAAGGTGGGGCCTCACCATCGGATATAGTTTTAGGTCATATCCAAGACCAAACAATGGATGAATAGAATCAGGCATAATAGTGAAATGAAAGAAACCATGCAAAATTAATAATTAATTATTGAAAGTTCATTTTTCGTAGGAATATGCAAATTAATTAACCTTCATTAACTCACTCGCATATCCATGGCTAAGTATATTACGAAGTTCTTTTAAAAAATCGATTAATAGGCATATAGATTATTTATTTCTGTTTTTTTTATATATTTATCCTGCATGAAATGATATTTTGTTAATATTAGGTTTGATTTTTTAATGAGTATTGATTTAAGTAATTTTAATCTGTGTGCAATTATTTTTGTACATACTTTTGGTAGTAGTAATTATTCCATGTGAGTTTAGTGTTTTATTGCGAAAGTGATCTGATCAGTATGGGCCAGAATATATAATTTACCAGCTGAGACCAAGAGAACTGCTCGGTAGGTCGAGAAAATCATCAGAAAAAAAAAAGATGAATAAAATAAAATAAACAGTCTGTTATATTTAATCAGACATGCTTGGATAACGACCTGCTGCACACACACACACACACACGCACACGCACACGCACACACACGGGTGTGTGTGTTTGTATGTATATATACATGTATATATCTATGTATACATATATATATATATAATGATTATATGTATATATACATGCATATATATATATGTATATCTATATATATGTATACACACACACAGACATATATATATATATATAAATATATATATATAACTATTTCATTTACTCACATAAATTAATATACGAAAGTATAAATTTATGTGTAAACTTTAAGTATTTACTTCAACAGTGCTCAA